>NC_139948.1:54812224-55009724 GCF_963454915.1 Gymnoscopelus microlampas | reverse complement strand
TGTCAGGTTCATTCTCATAGGGTTATATGGGGCGGCAGTGGCCGGGTAGAGTGAACTGAAAAAACTGCAAGGTTCCCAGTTGGATCCCGGGCTGGGGGCGCTCCCCTAGAGTTAGTGTCGAAGTGTCCTTGAGCAAGACGCTGAACCCCTAATTGCTCCCGGTGAGCAGGTTGGTGCCTCGCATGGTTTCCTCCGCCATCGGTGTATGAATGTGTGTGTGAATGGGTTAATGACACAATCAATGTAAAGCGCTTCGGATAGAAGCGCTATATAAATGCACCATTTACCATTTCTATGGTTATAGGGTTATAACATACGTTATGTTAGGTTCATTCTCACCTTCTCGTTCATCTCATTCAGCAGTTGGATACACCTGTCGTTGACATCGACCAATCGGACGCGGCTCCATCGGCACGACCAATCAGACGCCAGGGTGGAGCGGAGCAAAGTCAGAGACAGTAAAACCACCATTAAACTCATTCTGACCGATAAATACTCCATTTATACTCAGTGAATACTCGATAAATACTCAATTTCTACTCGATAAATATTCAATTTATACTTGATTTATACTTGATAAATACTCGATTTATAACCGATTTATACTTGATAAATACTTGATTAATAGGTATGTGCCACCTCACTCGGTACCCGCTCAACAGATGCCAACTAGCTGTCTGTCTGCCTTATAAAGCTGTCTGTCTGAACCACAGACTTCCAGAGAGGTGAACAACATGAAAACTTGTGGCTAAAAATCACTTTTCCTTTTCAGTCCTTTTCAGGGTTAAATCTGTTCTGCTCTTATGCCACCAAGTGGGGGAAAGTAACTAAGTATGTACTCAAGTACTGTACTTAAGTACAACATTTTTAATTACTATTATATTAGTATTTTAAATGTTCAGTACTTAGGGTTAGGGTTACTTTTACTCCACTACACCTCAGAGGCAAATACTGTACTTTTATTCCACTATAATGTTTTGAAAGCTTTAGTTACTAGTTACTTTGTAGATTTTGATTATTATTACAAAACATACATTAACCACTTCAGCTCTATATACATTTCAATAGCCGATCTACAAGCTCACAATGCGTCGCGATGCGACACATTGTGAGCTTGTAGATCGGCTATTTTAAAAAGATTTGTATCCATTTGAAAACTTGTGAAATGGGACATTCTGCATAATGAGTACTTTCTACTTTTGGTACTTTAAGTACATTTTTATTAACTCAAGTAAATGTTGAGTATTTCTACATTGCAGTATTGATACTTTTGCTTAAGTACAAAATGTGAGTACTTTTTCCACCACTGCTGACTACTTCAAAAGAGTGAGAAACGCCCACAGGCACAACACTAGAGGGCGCTCCACTGATCTCATTCCCCCCAGATACCGCCCAAACATGGGGTTCTACCGTTATGTCCTTGTGATGAAGGATACCTGTGTATTTACTTAGGTAGGTCACTTTGACCTTATGTGTATCGTGTCACTTAATTGATGATTGTGTTCAGCCTACTGGCAGCTAATTACAGTACAGAGCCAGGTGTGTTTAATTCAGTTAAGCCCAGGTGTGTTTAATTCAGTTAAGCCCAGGTGTGTTTAATTTAGTTAAGCCCAGGTGCGTTTAATTTAGTTAAGCCCAGGTGTGTTTAATTTAGTTAAGCCCAGGTGTGTTTAATTTAGTTCATCCCAGGTGTGTTTAATTCAGTTAAGCCCAGGTGTGTTTAATTCAGTTAAGCCAGGTGTGTTTAATTCAGTTAAGCCCAGGTGCGTTTAATTTAGTTAAGCCCAGGTGTGTTTCATTTAGTTAAGCCCAGGTGTGTTTAATTCGGTTAAGCCCAGGTGTGTTTAATTCAGTTAAGCCCAGGTGCGTTTAATTTAGTTAAACCCAGGTGCGTTTCATTTAGTTAAGCCCAGGTGTGTTTAATTTAGTTAAGCCCAGGTGTGTTTAATTCAGTTAAGCCCAGGTGTGTTTAATTCAGTTAAGCCCAGGTGTGTTTCATTTAGTTAAGCCCAGGTGTGTTTCATTTAGTTAAGTCCAGGTGTGTTTAATTCAGTTAAGCCCAGGTGCGTTTAATTTAGTTAATCCCACGTGTGTTTAATTTAGTTAAGCCCAGGTGTGTTTCATTTAGTTAAGCCCAGGTGTGTTTAATTTAGTTAATCCCACGTGTGTTTAATTTAGTTAAGCCCAGGTGTGTTTAATTAGTTTGGGCTTTAGGCTGCCAGGTCAGTGTGTTTGCAGCATTCAGTGAGTGAATACCTATTCTCAGTTTGACCCTTTTATTGCTTTATTATTTGCCATTTGGGACTGTGCTTTGGACCAGTCTTCTGTAACCCAGGTTTGGAATAAACCCTTAAAGAGAAGAAGTAGCCTCTCTGCATGAGGATGCAGAAGGCCACTATACACCAATCCACGGAGCGCTGCCCTGCGCGCAGCCATTGCTGTGGTGTCAACGCTCCGCGGACGCGACACGGCAGCAATGGTGTGTGTGTGTGTGTGTGTGTGTGTGTGTGTGTGTGTGTGTGTGTGTGTGTGTGTGTGTGTGTGTGTGTGTGTGTGTGTGTGTGTGTGTGTGCATGCACTTGTGTGTAAATGTCTAATATATCTGCAGAGCCTCTCTGTTTTGCCCCCCCCTCTCCCCTCCTCCATCTGTCATTCATTCATTCTTCCTTTTGTCTTCATTCTCACTTTCTACTCTCTCTCTCTCTCTCTCTCTCTCTCTCTCTCTGTGTGGTTGGGGAATCCCCAGAATGCATTTCTTCAGAGGAATGTGACATCACAGTGAACACAGCTGGCAGGAAAACCCTTTTCTTTCACTTTATATTATAATACAATATAAAGTGAATTAATTATATTACATTACATTACATTACATTATAATAGTCTCTGCTGAAGTATCCAGGTATTATTAGTGAGTACATCTATCACCAGTGAATACATGAATAGATCTACAATATAATACGTCTATGAATAAAGTACAGTCTCTCAAGGGTTATGCTTGATAACAGGTATCTGTCAAGGTCTGCCAATGTCAATGTAGTGATAATACAATAGTATTAAAAATGCTGTAGTGTTGCGCACATCCTTCCTAGTGCTGGTGCCAGGTTCAAGTAAATTTACTGTAGAGAATAAGGGGGACCGCACACAGCCATTTGCTCCATCAGTGCACTTATTTATTAATTAAAACAAGCACATGGATCCACGACACAACGTTTCGGCCATCATCTGGCCATCATCAGGTGGTAACAATTAGTCATCAGCTTCCTTTTAAGTCAGTGGAGCTATGTCATGTGACAAGGTAGAACATAACATACACCAGCAGTGAATCACATTACTAGAAACAAGAAAAATACATATTCCAGAGAAATAGGGAGCCATCACATTTCAATATCTATTTTTTTGATCGTTTAAAAAAAAAAGTTTTACAATTTTTTGCAATGTTTTTAAAGTGTTTTACAATTTTTAATTTAATATTTTAGATCTTGTAATTAACATGCAAGGGTGCTGAAGAGAGCTGAAATCATGTTTTCAAATTTAATAGCACTGCTGAATTCTTGACTATGTTTTTCAACAATAATAGTAATAGTAATAACATCAAAAAGACTCAAAGGACTGTTACAAGGAGAATTTCTTGTTTCTCTCCGGACCTGGCAACCTGGTGTTGCCAGGCAGAGAGATAAGCAGCCAGCGTTAGCTCGTTCTGTTATCAGCGGTTAGCTTGCCGGGACTTTCATCGCCTGTAAGGGTATCATGGGGCTCCACAATGAGTGCTAGGAGAAAAAAAACAGACTTTGCATTTCTTAAAATAGGCAAATTTGGGCTATGCTTGCGCCTCAAATTAGCCCAAATTTGCCTATTTTAACAAATGCAAAGTCTGTTTTTTTTCTCCTAGCACTCATTGTGGAGCCCTATGATACCCTTACAGGCGCCTCCTATTATGCCAACGGTGGGGGTCGACAGGGGGATTTGTGGAGTAACTCAATGGGCATTTCTACGTTGGTAAGTGATTTGCCACATATCAAAGATAACACTAAAAATGAACGGATGTCTCCTTTAAATTGTGCCGATCCTCCACCATCAGCTGCTGGTAGACGTGTGCTACGTGGACTCCTCCATAGCATTGGTAGGTAACGGGTGACAGTAAAACAATTTTCTATCTCCATTTGTTAGGGACCTAAGGGTTGAAGTGGGCCCGACCAATATCGGCAGCACCTGTAAAAAAATACAAACGCAGAAAAAACATCATTATACCCATGCCGTTTTATAAAGGTGAACTTGCCATCTTTACTTATTATCAGCATTATTTATTTTATGTTGCCCCAGACCAATCTGGGAACCCAGAGCCAATCCAGGCACCAATCCAGGAGCCAATACAGTACAATACAGGAGCCAATACAGGAGCCAATACAGGAAGAATTACTGATTGAGGTAAGGTGGTTAAATAAGTCAATTTGAAATACTAAACATTGCCATTTAATGGTGGTTACAACTGAAGAATACAATGTATAACACTTAAGATTGCTATTTTGTAAGATGGATTTCAATGCTACTTTCATAACAATAGCAACGGCCAGAACTCTCACTGGAAACGGAGCGAAGACTTGTCCTTGAAGAACAAGTCAACACAGAAATACAGCAGAAAAGGAGGATGAGAGCACAGCTTAATCGGGAAAAGGCCAGCAAAAAGAGACTGCAAGCCAAAGTCAAAAGCCTTAAAGCACAGTAGGCATTCCTTTACAGTAGAGCTGATGCATGTGCTTTGTGTGTTTTTATCTTTACTTTTTAGCTTAACTTTCCTCCTGTCTTTAAAAAGAAAACCTTTTTTTTTCTCTCAAGGCTTTCAGCTGAAAAGGCTAAAGCGAAACAGAAGGTCTCTGATGCCCTGAAAGCTCTTCCTCTAGTGACTGCTGAGTTCATAGACCATCAACTGAAAACCCGTGGCCGAAACCAGAGAGGAAAGGCATTCCCAACGTCTGTCAAACAGCTGGGTGTGACAGCATCACAGCCCCAATGCCTACAGGACACTGAGGAAGCACTTTGTCCTTCCATGCCCAACAACCCTGAGATGCTTCATAAATAGTAATTTCAGCCATTTCCATGTAAGTAGTTGAAGAATGGATCATGACAACATGACAACATGATTCATGATTCACCTCCCGTTGCCTCCGCCTCTCCCAGCGCATTATCACAGACCAATCACACCCTGTACATCATCTCTTTCATCTCCTCCCCTCAGGGAGGAGATACCAGTCCATCAGTGCAAGCACTTCAACATTCAAAAACAGCTTTTTTCCGTACGCAGTACGTCTGCTAAATGAACATTGACTGTCCCCCCTCATATGCATTTCAACTGGACTGTGATAATTTATCATTGGTTTCTGTTTCTCTATTCATTCATCATGCACTTTAAAATATCACCATGCACTTTATACTCTGTGTTGTATTGTTGTATGTTGTGTGTGTGCTACGGGTATATGGGAGCTCCCTAGTAATTTCGTTGTGACAATTGTGTATGCATTTGTGTGCAATGACAAATAAAAGCCTATTCTATTCTATTCTATGTGTGTTGCAGTTCATAATGACATATCCAGTATTGCTGTGCTCTTGTTCATCCTAACAAATCTATGAAAATGGGTTCTTCCTGCATTGACCTTCCATTACACTAACATGCTACTGCTCCTTCGTTTTATAGCCAGGTTTCCTTGATGCTGTCCTCATCCACATGGAAAAGCTAGGGGAAATGGTAAAGCCAAGTGAGCTTGCTGTTTCCCTTGTTTTTGATGAGATGGCAATAAAACAACATGTCGACTACAATAGGACACTGGATTGTGTAAATGGTCTCACAGCAAAAGGAGAGGTGGCTAACCAAGCCATGGTACTGATGGCTGGAGGAGTGGCCTCGAGGTGGAAGCAGGTGAGTCGATGTTAATTCTATACTGCTTAGAGAAAGTGACCACTACACATACAAGATACAGTTCATTTCACTGAAAGGGCTCATTTTATTGGAGAGACAGTATGCTGAGACGTTATGGAATGATTGTGTGTTCAGGACAAATTAATATACAGTACACTTCATCTACTCAGTGCAGGCCATAGGATACTTCCTTGGCAAAACTGCTCTATCTGGAGAAGAGTTGGCAGCAATATTGCCAGAGGCTGTAAGGCGCCTAACAGCAATTGGTTTCACAGTAAGTCTTTCACATATTATGTAGATACTTACATATTATGTACATACTCCACATAAATGTTACAGAGATTATGTTAACATGTACACCGTGTGTCTCACAACAGGTCATTTCTGTCGTCTGTGACCAATCTTCAACAAATATGAAGACACTGAAGTTGCTGGGAGCCCGCCTGGATTCAGCAGATGCAACAGATGTGGCACACTGTATATTAGTGGAGGGGAAAAGAATTCCACTTATATTCGATGTGCCTCATCTTATTAAGTCAATACGCAACAACCTTAAAAAACATGGTCTGCAGGTTAGTTTCATTATCAAATACAATACATGATTCAGCTAATTCCCAGACCTGTTTATCACCTACTGTGGTATTAGTGGGAATACATGTTGGGCATAAATTGAGTACATTTGAATTACCATGGTGATGTCACAGGGGAGGCATGCGTTAATCCGACAGACCTTTTCTCCGACTATGTGGCATCCGCGTGCGGTTAGGGTTAGGGTGCGGGTTTGGTTCGGGTTTAGTATTGGAAACGTCGGAGCGCTGCGCTGTCGGAGGAATGTGCTGTCGGTCTAACGTACTGCACCCATGTCACAGACATTCGTGGCACTGTAATGACATTGAAGTATAGTGAAGACAATCGCTAAGAACCACATGTATCACATCAACTTCCATCTTGTGTTACAGATGGGCACAAAACACGTCAAGTGGAAACACTTGGAAGACTTTTATGCTCAGGACAAGCAGAACTGTGTCCGCCTGGCTCCAAAGTTTTCCAAGAAACACATCGAATTGCCACTTTTCACCAACATGCGCGTTCGACTTGCAACTCAAGTTTTCAGTCACACTGTGGCTGCAGGTGGGGAATCGGCAAACAATTTATGATGCATCTGGGTACAGATGAGTTTGAGTTTGGAACACATTCACCTGTATTACAAGATGTAATGTAATAATCAAACAATCATATAGGGATGAAGACCATGATTGATTTAAAAAGGCAACCAAGTGAGGCACACGAGACAGCAGACTTCTTTGAGGACATGAACAGGTTATTTGACATACTGAATTCAAGGTACTAATTCTGACTCTATTTTAAATGGCTACTGATCATCACAAATTTGTATTGTTTGTTTTATTAATATTAGTCAATTAAGGTGAAATTTGATATCTTTATTAATCAGCAAACACATACTTTTCAGAAGCCTCTCTCATTCCAACCCTTGGTGCCGACAGCTCCGACAAAGAGGTGATGATGAACAGATGAAGGTCCTCACGGACAGCCTTCAATGGATCTCCTCTTGGACCTTCAGGTTGGTTAGAACTGCATGTGGTGTGATCAGAAAAAGGCAATGGACAAATGTCATTTTTCTTTCATTCTCATAAGATTGATCAATTTGCATGTTCTGAGTAAGTGGAAGTATGCAGTATATGTTTCCATGAAATAGTCCTCAGAGTATTGGACACATCTAGATGTGTACAGTGATTGATTGACAGCATGCCATCATCATTGGATCATTCATCCAATAGATCACTGAGTTCTCTGTAATCTTACTACACAGGCCTGGATTCACTCCCCCTTGCCAGCGAGGTTTAATTCTGAGCATTCGAAGTGTCTTCCCAGTGCCGGCTGCAGACAGTAATAAGCAGGGGGGCATTAATTATTGTAGGGGGGGCACCTGTCTGTCCCTCACGCACGCGCGCGCGATTTTTTTCGGTTATTGGATGGATATTTTACTTTTTTTGGGTGTTTTGTAACTCTATTTCGGTTAATTCGGTTCATTTACCTTGCCCCTATATGCACCAACAACAAATACAATTATAGCATTAAAAAATTAAAAAAATTAAAAAATCTGGCCAATCTGAACTGGGGGGGCACAAAGTCTAATCTGGGGGGGCATTGCCCCCCAATGCCCCCCCATAGGGCTGACACTGTGTCTTCCACATTGTGCAGCAGCTGGTGAATGAACATGGAGACATAACATTCCTGTGCACAGCCAAGCTACATCAGGACTGCCTCGAGGTAAGAACATACCGTAAGTAAGAATAACATTATGAATAAACATGGTAATTCATATTTTACTCTAAGCCATTTCATGTCTCCCCCACCCCCAGAATTTGTTCTCTGTGATCCGTGGCAAGGGTGGACATCGGTACAATCCCACGAGCACCGAGTTTGCTGCGGCACTCAAAAGTGCCTCTGTTGCTGGTCTGACAAACAGCATGGGAAGCAACTGTCTCATGGATAACGACGTCCCTTTGTTCAGTGCTGAACAGATCAATCCACCATCAGAGCCATCTGGGAGAAATGCGGGGCCCGGTGCGAAGTCACGCTCCCTCCTCGCGCGCGATTTTTTTGCGGTTTTGGGCGGATATTTCCGAGTTTTTGGTGGTTATTTGCGGTTATTTCTTTTGATAATTCTTAATAAACGTGATTCTGTTCACTTAAGAAAAAAAAAAAATATATATATATATTATTTTTTTTCCCGTTTTTTTTGCGGGGCCCCCCCCAGCGCGGGGCCCGGTGCGGCCGCACCGTTCGCACCGCCTTTCCTGCGGCCCTGTCCACCATGTACTGACCAGTCTGATGTCTCCAACCCCCCAACAGCATCTACTTCAAAGGCGTGTATCAACAAAAAACAATTGTGTATGCTGCCTGCGACGTGGGTGTTGAAAATAAATGTGGACATTTGCTCACCTTATAAATTAGACTTTTGGCAGAATATACAGCTTCCTAGTGTAAATACAATTGACAAATTACTATTGAATTTACTGGACATACTGAAAATTCCTAATTGCCAACAGCAACATGTATGTTGTTGCACTGCACTGTTTTCACCTGGGTGCATAACATACAGATTTGTTTATGGAAGACTCCAAATATGGTGATGCATTATGTGAACATAATTGTTATATTTGCCAAATGTGCATGTCTTCCTTGGAAAATGTGCTTCTTACACTCAGTCGTTCTTTCCTAGTCAAGTAAAGAAATGAATGCATTTAAAAACGAATCACATAACTCTATTTGCTGTCCATTCAGACAATTTAAATTTGTGTACTACTTCGCCTCTAGTGGCTCCAATGGAGAATGTGTATCTTGCTAAATTAACAATCTTTGGCTGAGTTGATCCAGAGAGGTCATAGGTCACATTGAAGAAACTCCAGAGAGAGAGAATAATATTGCCAAAGTTCTGCACACGGTTCAAGAGGCGCACACGGTAAATGCTTATTGTATTTGTGCCTTTCATTGATGTACGTGTCTATTTGTTGTGTATTATTATGTACAAGTTAAACTTTGTTTGAGAGACTTCAGTGTAACATGATGGCAATTATTGGATGCACCTGTAGACTTAATAATCAACAGGACTCTGCTTCACAATGACTGTGGACTCAATAACTGAACAAATGTATGTTTATTTATTTTTACAGTTTTCCTGGTGTCTTGTATGGTGTCTGTTTGGAGAGCTTTGATGGAATAAATACCAGAAAAGACATCTGTACGATGCGTGGACATTTTGGTGAACCTGTGGCAGCTACAGCCTACAGGGTCCATTTGGTTCCATGTGTACACTCAGAGTTACAGACCTGTAAGGGTCCATTTGGTTCTATTTGTACACTCTCAGAGTTACAGACCTGTAAGGGTCCATTTGGTTCTATTTGTACACTCTCAGAGTTACAGACCTGTAAGGGTGCTGAGTTACACACTGGTGTGTGACATCACTATGAAGTATGACTACACATTTAGCCTGTTCCCACCACTAACTACTTCCTGTATACAATTAAAGTTAAATTGAATTCATATATATAAAAAAAACACATGAAAAATAATGTGTGGAGGTACGTCTCTAACTCACTGTGCACTAAAGATCTGGCATCGATCCATCGGGTGGTCTGTGAGATTAGTTAGAGGAGGAGGTATATTGCAGTCGCTGTAACGCACCGTTGTGACGGACAGCGAGCTGAGCCTGAAGCAAAGCTCTCGGTCTACATTCCTACTCTCACCTCATGGTCATGACTCAAACAATAAGATCACAGATACAAGCGGACAAAAGGAGTTTTCTCAGACGGGTGAGAAGGTCAGTCACCCGGAGGGGCTGGGAGAAGAACTGCTGCTCCTCGACTTGGAAAGGAGCCAGCTAAGGTGGTTCGGGGCATCTAGTACGGATGCCTCCTGCTCCTGAGCGTCTCCCTAGGGAGGTGCGCGCTGCACGTCCCACTGGGAGAGGAGGAGACCCTCCTGGCAGACCAAGGACCAGATGGGGGGGGTTATATCTCCACGCTGGCCTTGGAACGCCAAGGGATCACCCGGTTTGAATGCTGCACAGTAAAGGGAATTCTTTGCTGGAACTGTTACCCTCGCAACCTGGATTAGTGGATGAAGATGAATGGATGAGAAAAAAACAGTTTGAAAAGTGCAAAAATATTGAGTTCCTTGGCTTGCCGGCAGCACAAGACATCTGAGGCTGGTCGGCGTAGTCGTTTTCAGACTGGCCGTAGACACTACTGTACCTCCTCTATCTGACAGAGGGACACTGAGGAGCCCAGCGCCCAGCACCAGAACCCAGGGTAGAGGGGTTCAGTGAACGTGGCCTGGAAGGTGTACAGGTCCGTCATGGTGTCAGAGGAGATCCTGCAGAAGCGCAGCGTTCCGTCGGGCCAGTCCAGACACACTCCTACTCTGTTGGAGCCCGAGGGACAGACGGGGACGATGGTGTCCGTCTGATTGTGACGGACGATGTACCGGTTGCCGTGGGGACCTTCGAAACACTCCAGACTCCAGGACGTGTCGTTGCATCCGAACGTGTCGCTGCGGCTGATTCCTCTGTAGGTCACCGCTATGGACACCACCCCGCTCCACTCCACCTCCCAGTAGTAGCGCTGGGTCAGACCCTCTCTGAACAGAACCTGCTCCCACCTGTAGAACCTGTCTGTGTGGTCGGGATACGACTGATGCTCCTCCACGTACGTCACCTTCCTGTTGTTGTTGGACAGGGAGAGGTTGGTGTGCACCGTGTTCGGGTCCAGCGTGAGTTCGCACAGATCCGACGAGGAGAAATGATTGGTCCACTTGTTCTCTATGACGGTGCTGTCTGGGGTCTTCACCTCGCCGCCGTTCTCAGATCCTCGGTTCTTCTGCTCTGCAAAGAGGAACTTCTGGGACAGAGCCTCCACGTCTCTGCTCAGCTGGAGCTTCTCCTCCCAGTGCTTCTTCTTCTCCTCCCTCCGTTCCTCCTCCAGGCCTTTGATCTTCTGTTGCAGCTTCAGCATCTGGTTGTCGTTGTTCTCCATCTGGTTCTTCATGTGTTCCTTCTGCTGCTCAGTGGAGAGCAACTTCTGAGACAAAAGCTCTTTTTCTGTAACGAGCTGGATTCTCTCCTCCTCAAGTGTCTTCTTCTCTTCCTCCATGCACATAATCTGTTCTTGCAGCTTCAGCGTCTCGTTCTCGCTTGTCGTCATCTCGTTCTTCATGGACTCGTTGTGCTCCTCGGCAGAGAAGAACCTTTGTGACAAAGCCTCCTTCTCCGCAACGAGTTGGATTCTCTCCTCTTCCCATCTCTTCTCCTCCTCTCTCTTCTCTTCCTCCATGGATTTCATCTGTTCGCGCATCTTCAGCATTTCGCTCTTGTTTGCGTTGGTCTCGTTCCTTGCGCGTTCGTTCTCCTCCTCCGAAGAAATGAACTTCTGTGACAACGCCTGGCTTTCTGTGATCAGTTGGATTCTCTCCTCCTCGAATGTCCTCTTTTCCTCTCTCCTCTCGTCCTCCAGGCCGTTGACGGTCTCTTGCATCTGGAGGATCTTGTTTTCATTTGATTTCATCTGGTTCTTCATGGTCTCCATGTTCACGTATTCGTCCGTCAGTTCAATCGGGAGGAACATCTGATGTGACAGAGCCTCCTTTTCTCTAACGAGTTGGATCTTGTCCTCTTCCCATTTCCTTTTCTCCTCCATCCTGCTTTCCTGCACGTCGTTCATCTCCTGTTGCATTTCCAAGAGCTTCTCCTCGTTTTCCTTCATCTTGTGGTTTAGGTGTTCGTTCTTCTGCTCTGCGGACAGGAGGAAAACCTCTCTCTCTTTAAGGAGCTGGATCTTCTCCTCCGCACATTTCTTCTTCTCTTCCTGCATTTGTTTAACGTCCTCTTTCAGTTTGAGGAACTTGTTCTCCGTTGCTTTCATCTCGTACTTCATGTCTTCATTCTTCTGCTCTGTGGAGAGGAACTTGTGGGACATGTCTTCTTTTCCTCTAATCAGGAGGAGCTTCTCCTGCTCCCATTGGCTCCTCTCCTGCCTCCTCCCCTCCTCCCATTGGTTCCTATCCTGCCTCCTCTCCTCTTCCCATTGGCTCCTCTCCTGCCTCTTCCCCTCCTCCCATTGGCTCCTCTCCTGCCTCTTCCCCTCCTCCCATAGGTTTCTCTCCTGCCTCCTTTCCTCCTCAACGCCTTTGATCTCCTCTTGCATTCTCAGGATGGTGACCTCCAAGGTCCTGGTCTGGTCCTTCATCTGGTTCTTCTCCTGTTGGTGCGTCTGCTCCGTGGCGAGGAGCCTTTGCGCCAAAGACTCTTTTTCCTGAACGAACAGACTCCTCTCCTGCTCCCGCTTCTCCTTCTCCTCTCTCCTCCCGTCCTCGGCGCGTTTCATCTCCTCCTGCACCTTGGCCATCCAGTCCTCCGCCGCCTTCATCTCGCTCCTGGCGCGCTCCATCCGCTGCTCCGCCGACAGGAGCTTCTGTGTCAAAGCTTCTTTCTCCACGACCAGCTGGAACCTCTCCTCCTCCCACGTCTTCTTCTCCTCTCTCCTCTCCTCCTCGGCCTCCGTCATCTTCTCCTCCAGCTTCAGGATGTGGTTTTGGTTGGACGTGGCCTCGTACCTCATGAAGTCGTTCTTCTGCTCCGAGCAGAGGAACTTCTGAGACAAGTCCTCTCTCTCTTTAAGGAGCTGGATCTTCTCCTCCTCACATTTCTTCTTCTCCTCCTGCATGTGTTTAACGTCCTCTTTCAGCTTGAGGAACTTGTTCTCCGTTGTTTTCATCTCGTACTTCATGTCTTCATTCTTCTGCTCTACGGAGAGGAACTTATGGGACAAGTCTTCTTTTCCTCTGATCAGGAGGAGCTTCTCCTGCTCCCATTGGCTCCTCTCCTGCCTCCTCTCCTCCTCCCATTGGCTCCTCTCCTCTCTCCTCCCCTCCTCAAGGTGTTTCATGCTCTCTCCGTTCTTCTGCTCCGTGGTGAACAACTGCTGTGACAAAACCTCCTTTTCTTTGTTCAGATGGAGTTTCTCCTGCTGCCAGTGGTTCCTCTCCTGCCTCCTCTCCTGCTCCCAGTGGCTCCTCTCCTGCCTCCTCTCCTCCTCCTTGTGTTTAAAGTCCTCCTCCCGTTGGACGCTCAGCTGGAACCTCTGCTCCCATCGGCTCCTCTCCTCTCTCCTCTCGTCTTCCATGGTCTTGATCTTCTCCTGCATCTTCATGACCTTCTCCGTCATGCCCATCATCTGCCGGATCCTCTCCTCCGCTTTGGTCCACTCCTCCCTCCGCTCGTCCTCCATGTCCTTGACCTTCTCCTCCATCTTGACCATCAGCTGGAGCTGTTCCTCCGACGTGTTCCTCTCCCCTCGCTTGTCCTCCTCCATGTTCTGGATCTTCCCTAAAATGTCTCTGATGTTCTTCTCCTGGGAGAGGAGCCTGTCCGCCAGCTTGGGCTCCTTCCGTTGGTTCTTCTTGGTTAGCTTCTGGTTGGTTTCCTCCGCGGCCTTCGTCGTGGTCCTCTGGGTGTCCTCTGAGGAGAAGGCCGGCGCCGCTGCGTCTTCGGCCGGCGGTTCATTCTGGGTTTGAAGCGACGGAGACGGAGTGGCGCTGGAGACGCTCGCGGCTCTCTTGCTTTTTGATTTGCCAAACACACGCTTCTTCACCAACTTCAGTAAAAAACCTTCTGTTTCTGCTGCGGGTTGAACCTTGGATGGCGAACCATCTCTAGACAAGTTCATCGCTTGTGCTCTGTCTCTTTCTCGGTGCAAGTCTACAAGTGGCTCGGTTGCAGGGCCGACAATTCATTTATATACCGCCGAACTCTCCCGGGTTGGTGCGTCGCAGCTCTGTGCCGATTGGACAGACTTGTTGAAGAGGTCATTGTCGCTATGGTCTAACGGCCTCCACGGTGATGTCATCGATAGCTTTTGACATCAAATTCTGTCACATCGTTCCCACAGATGGAGCAGACCATCAAACCCCTTCTTACCAAGAGGAAGACAGGGAAGACATGGAGGGAAATAACCCCAGAGAGGCGTCTGCCCAAAGAGATTACATTTCTTTTATAGATACTGGATTTTCAGGCCGTTATGCGGCCTTCAAACCCAGCCCTATGTTGAGCTAGAAAGAGCAATGTTCACCAAAGTATGGCCATTTAAAGTGTTAAACACTGTTATAACACTGAAGTATGGCCATTTATAGTGTTAAACACTGTTCTGACACTGAAGTATGGTCATTTAAAGTGTTTAACACTGTTATAACACTGAAGCGTGGTCATTTAAAGTGTTAAACACTGTTATAACACTGAAGTATGGCCATTTAAAGTGTTAAACACTGTTATAACACTGCTGTCGAGCAGTGATGCACTTGCAGCACCCAGGTAATAATAATTACCTATGTATGTGTCGTGTGTGTGTGTGTGTGTGTGTGTGTGTGTGTGTGTGTGTGTGTGTGTGTGTGTGTGTGTATATATATATATATATATATATATATTTTGCACAATCAATGTAAAGCGGACGAGAGAGGGAGACGGACAGATGCCGGCCCGGAACTCTCTATGGCTGTGTTGCCATGTCTGCTTATTATAAGCGAATTTAAGCTTTTTTTTTGGTAATGTCTCATGTAAATATTGGTAGTTGCGGGATGTGGTTTTTGGGGGTTTGTTTCTAAAGTTTAGTTGATTATTTGGTAGTTTCTAATACATGGCTCTGGTGGTACTTATTTGTCCCCCCCATCTGACAGTATTGTGTGCCAGGGTCCCCTTATACAAGATTTGTGTTGTTCAAATGTTCCACATTTGTCACTTATTTTCAAGATACAAGAATAAATAAATAGCAGATCTACAAGCTCACAACGAATCTGTGGATCTGTTATTTTCAAACAGTCAGAGGTATATATAGGTTTAAAGTGCCCATGTGCCCTATAATAAATAGTAGCTTCTTTTGGTCTCGTTTTCATAGACCTGGTTGCCCGTTTCTCTCACAAAATCTGGCAACGCGGTGTAATGCGTGGGCGTGAGTGTTTCAACCCGGAAGAGAGAGAGAACGTGTCAGAGATAATATAATATAATATATGTTAGTGTTTCTTTATTTCTATGAGTCTCAGAACAACACGGTGTGTTTGTTGTGTCTCAGATTGTTAGTTCAGTTTAAACACTGAAGAGACACGCTGAGGAAACGGGGAGAAAACAGATCGTGTTGACGTTACAATGAGTAAGAAGTGAACTGACTTTTTGAAGCTAAATTTAAAGCTCAACTTCATAATAGTTTAGTGTCTCAGTTGGACATTTAGAATAGCACAGCAGAATAAGTGCTATTCTGCTGTTTGGGACATTATGGACATTTAGACGTTATTCTGCTGTTTGGGACATTATGGACATTTAGACGTTATTCTGCTGTTTGGGACATTATGGACATTTAGACGTTATTCTGCTGTTTGGGACATTATGGACATTTAGACGCTATTCTGCTGTTTGGGACATTATGGACACACAGAGGACACCGTGGACAACGTGCAGACCTGCATAATGTTATGATGACCACACTGACCTGGACAGGACAGGAACACTAAAGGTACCAGACTCACTATAGCTGTGGATATCTTTAAAGCACAGCTTCAACACTAGCCGTAGATGGCGTAGAATGACTCTCATAGATGTATTTTATGATTCTGTTCAATCTATGAAATGTCAGAATCATAAAATACATCTTAGAGAGTCTTATTCTACGGCTAGCTTAAGACCTACTTCTTCACACTTGCTTTTAGATGATTTTTTAGTTGATTTTTAAATCTCTGTGTTGTTATCCATGTCCTCACTGTATTGCCTGTTTCACTGCCTTTTGCTATTATTTTTATGTTGTTTTATGCTTTATTGTTAAAGTAGTTGTAGTTGTATTGTTGCTCTATAAAGCACTTAGAGATGCATTTCATGTCATGAAAAGTGCTTTACAAATAAAGTTTATTATTATATTAAGGTCTTATAGAGGTTTTTAATAAGGTAGTCCAGGACTCACTAAGGTCTTATAGAGGTTTTTAATAAGGTACTAGTCCAGGACTCACTAAGGTCTTATAGAGGTTTTTAATAAGGTACTAGTCCAGGACTCACTAAGGTCTTATAGAGGTTTTTAATAAGGTACTAGTCCAGGAATCACTAAGGTCTTATAGAGGTTTTTAATAAGGTACTAGTCCAGGACTCACTAAGGTCTTATAGAGGTTTTTAATAAGGTACTAGTCCAGGAATCACTAAGGTCTTATAGAGGTTTTTAATAAGGTACTAGTCCAGGACTCACTAAGGTCTTATAGAGGTTTTTAATAAGGTACTAGTCCAGGACTCACTAAGGTCTTATAGAGGTTTTTAATAAGGTACTAGTCCAGGAATCACTAAGGTCTTATAGAGGTTTTTAATAAGGTACTAGTCCAGGAATCACTAAGGTCTTATAGAGGTTTTTAATAAGGTACTAGTCCAGGACTCACTAAGGTCTTATAGAGGTTTTTAATAAGGTACTAGTCCAGGACTCACTAAGGTCTTATAGAGGTTTTTAATAAGGTACTAGTCCAGGACTCACTAAGGTCTTATAGAGGTTTTTAATAAGGTACTAGTCCAGGACTCACTAAGGTCTTATAGAGGTTTTTAATAAGGTACTAGTCCAGGACTCACTAAGGTCTTATAGAGGTTTTTAATAAGGTACTAGTCCAGGACTCACTAAGGTCTTATAGAGGTTTTTAATAAGGTACTAGTCCAGGAATCACTAAGGTCTTATAGAGGTTTTTAATAAGGTACTAGTCCAGGACTCACTAAGGTCTTATAGAGGTTTTTAATAAGGTACTAGTCCAGGACTCACTAAGGTCTTATAGAGGTTTTTAATAAGGTACTAGTCCAGGACTCACTAAGGTCTTATAGAGGTTTTTAATAAGGTACTAGTCCAGGACTCACTAAGGTCTTATAGAGGTTTTTAATAAGGTACTAGTCCAGGACTCACTAAGGTCTTATAGAGGTTTTTAATAAGGTACTAGTCCAGGACTCACTAAGGTCTTATAGAGGTTTTTAATAAGGTACTAGTCCAGGACTCACTAAGGTCTTATAGAGGTTTTTAATAAGGTACTAGTCCAGGACTCACTAAGGTCTTATAGAGGTTTTTAATAAGGTACTAGTCCAGGACTCACTAAGGTCTTATAGAGGTTTTTAATAAGGTACTAGTCCAGGACTCACTAAGGTCTTATAGAGGTCTTTAATAAGGTACTAGTCCAGGACTCACTAAGGTCTTATAGAGGTTTTTAATAAGGTACTAGTCCAGGACTCACTAAGGTCTTATAGAGGTTTTTAATAAGGTACTAGTCCAGGACTCACTAAGGTCTTATAGAGGTTTTTAATAAGGTACTAGTCCAGGACTCACTAAGGTCTCATAGAGGTTTTTAATAAGGTACTAGTCCAGGACTCACTAAGGTCTTATAGAGGTTTTTAATAAGGTACTAGTCCAGGACTTACTAAGGTCTTATAGAGGTTTTTAATAAGGTACTAGTCCAGGACTCACTAAGGTCTTATAGAGGTCTTTAATAAGGTACTAGTCCAGGAATCACTAAGGTCTTATAGAGGTTTTTAATAAGGTACTAGTCCAGGACTCACTAAGGTCTTATAGAGGTTTTTAATAAGGTACTAGTCCAGGACTCACTAAGGTCTTATAGAGGTTTTTAATAAGGTACTAGTCCAGGACTCACTAAGGTCTTATAGAGGTTTTTAATAAGGTACTAGTCCAGGAATCACTAAGGTCTTATAGAGGTTTTTAATAAGGTACTAGTCCAGGAATCACTAAGGTCTTATAGAGGTTTTTAATAAGGTACTAGTCCAGGAATCACTAAGGTCTTATAGAGGTTTTTAATAAGGTACTAGTCCAGGACTCACTAAGGTCTTATAGAGGTTTTTAATAAGGTACTAGTCCAGGACTCACTAAGGTCTTATAGAGGTTTTTAATAAGGTAGTCCAGGACTCACTAAGGTCTCATAGAGGTTTTTAATAAGGTACTAGTCCAGGACTCACTAAGGTCTTATAGAGGTTTTTAATAAGGTACTAGTCCAGGAATCACTAAGGTCTTATAGAGGTTTTTAATAAGGTAGTCCAGGACTCACTAAGGTCTTATAGAGGTTTTTAATAAGGTACTAGTCCAGGACTCACTAAGGTCTCATAGAGGTTTTTAATAAGGTACTAGTCCAGGACTCACTAAGGTCTCATAGAGGTTTTTAATAAGGTACTAGTCCAGGAATCACTAAGGTCTTATAGAGGTTTTTAATAAGGTACTAGTCCAGGACTTACTAAGGTCTTATAGAGGTTTTTAATAAGGTACTAGTCCAGGACTCACTAAGGTCTTATAGAGGTTTTTAATAAGGTACTAGTCCAGGACTCACTAAGGTCTTATAGAGGTTTTTAATAAGGTACTAGTCCAGGAATCACTAAGGTCTTATAGAGGTTTTTAATAAGGTACTAGTCCAGGACTCACTAAGGTCTTATAGAGGTTTTTAATAAGGTACTAGTCCAGGAATCACTAAGGTCTTATAGAGGTTTTTAATAAGGTACTAGTCCAGGACTCACTAAGGTCTTATAGAGGTTTTTAATAAGGTACTAGTCCAGGACTTACTAAGGTCTTATAGAGGTTTTTAATAAGGTACTAGTCCAGGAATCACTAAGGTCTTATAGAGGTTTTTAATAAGGTACTAGTCCAGGACTCACTAAGGTCTTATAGAGGTTTTTAATAAGGTACTAGTCCAGGAATCACTAAGGTCTTATAGAGGTTTTTAATAAGGTACTAGTCCAGGACTCACTAAGGTCTTATAGAGGTTTTTAATAAGGTACTAGTCCAGGACTCACTAAGGTCTTATAGAGGTTTTTAATAAGGTACTAGTCCAGGACTCACTAAGGTCTTATAGAGGTTTTTAATAAGGTACTAGTCCAGGACTCACTAAGGTCTTATAGAGGTTTTTAATAAGGTACTAGTCCAGGACTCACTAAGGTCTTATAGAGGTTTTTAATAAGGTACTAGTCCAGGAATCACTAAGGTCTTATAGAGGTTTTTAATAAGGTACTAGTCCAGGACTCACTAAGGTCTTATAGAGGTCTTTAATAAGGTACTAGTCCAGGACTCACTAAGGTCTTATAGAGGTTTTTAATAAGGTACTAGTCCAGGACTTACTAAGGTCTTATAGAGGTTTTTAATAAGGTACTAGTCCAGGACTCACTAAGGTCTTATAGAGGTTTTTAATAAGGTACTAGTCCAGGACTCACTAAGGTCTTATAGAGGTTTTTAATAAGGTACTAGTCCAGGACTTACTAAGGTCTTATAGAGGTTTTGTAGCCCCGTTTGGAACCTCTCTCTCCATGACAGCTCTGAGATGAGGTCCCGCTGCGTCCCGCCCGGCAGACGTTGCATCCGGTAAAGGTCAGTGAAGATTACCCTTTATGCAACATTGTATCCAAACAGTATTGTAAAATGTAAGCGACGGGGTTGAAACAACCGTTTAAATCACTTGTTTAGTCAGCCTGTGCCATGTTTTCCTACTCAACCACAGCAGCTGTTCCCATTGCTCCCTGTTCGGCTGCAATAGGAAAACATGGCACAGGCTGACTAAGTTGGCTGACAAGTGATTTAAACGCTTGTTTCAGCCCGTAGATAAGGTCACTTACATCTTACTTTTCGACTATTTTGCAAACTTCTGTAGGTGTCTGGCACTACCTTTACTTTTTGGATACGTTGTTGCATAAAGGGTAATCTTCACTGACCTATACACATTTAATGAATTCCAATCCATATGCACAGCCATACATCACTCCTATGGTTTTTATATGATAATTATGTTGTTATGGACTGGCCTCCGTGCAGAATGGCTGTTTTTATGAAATAGAATGGAGAGCAAAAGTCAGTGACTATTTCATTTCTGCTTGATATGAAAATGGAATAATAATAATAATAATAACACATGACTGCATGCTTTTGGACTGGAAAGGGAAATGGATAAAGACAATAGGGTTCAAACGTTTTTTAATTCTTCTTAGTTCTATATCCAACAATCTGCATCAGTACTCTACAGGGAAATATCAAATACTCATATAATGTGTGAAAACATAAGACTAATATGGCAAAAAGACTGAGATCACTGACTGAAAACAAATGGCAGA
The DNA here is from genome assembly GCF_963454915.1 of Gymnoscopelus microlampas. NCBI lineage: Eukaryota > Metazoa > Chordata > Actinopteri > Myctophiformes > Myctophidae > Gymnoscopelus > Gymnoscopelus microlampas. Next base: position 54,989,142 of record NC_139948.1, on the reverse strand, counting down.
ATGTGATGTTTGTGTGTTGGGCCACAAGAGATGCAAGAAGTAAGTTTATCCACTATAAAGTTGTACATAGATATTATTTTACACCCATGAAACTGTTCACAATGGGTTCTAGGGGATATTTCACTCTCAAACATGTATGGGATCATTTAAACATCCTAATCTGTAAGGCTTTAGTGTTTCACCCAACACAGTTTTGAAGTTGCTTGATTCAGTATTTAGATATTTGATTTTTTTTTTTTAATCAGGATTTTTTCCTATACAAACTTCAAACTCCATTTTAACCATGTTAGACTCATTGAAAACACCGTCCTTGGTTCTGGTGACTGATATTGTTCTTCTAATACGTGAGGAGAAGATCAATTACTTTTATCATTTATTTTTTATCATTTTTGGGGAAAAAGAAAAAGAAAGGGGGGAAAAAGTGATTGAAAAAAAATGATGGGTTTGTTTAAGAAAGGGGCGTGTATGATAAAATGATTATCAAACATCTAAATACTGAATCAAGCTACTTAAAACGTGTCTGGGGTGAAACACAAAGTAGACGTTAAAATGGACCCAAACATGTCCCTGTAACACAAGACAATAAATGTTGGAAGTGCAAAGGACAAATGGGTAAAGTTTTAAATGCGTTGTGGGACTGCTCTAGGCCTAAAGCTGGGTACTGTTGTTCTGGAAGTCTGTATTGAAATACTCTGAGACGTAGAGATGGGATTAATAGAGCACAGAAGTCTGACGTAATTTACACATCCTACCTGGTTTGTGGTTCCCCCCCCCCCCCCCCCCGTTCTGAATCCCCATAGACGTGTTTAATATCACATCAAATAAGAACTGTGTTCCAAAAATAAACAAATGACCCTGCGGCGGTTTGACTCTTATGGATATGAAGCATCAACTGACGGTGAGAAAAGCATAATGTTACTTCCACCGAATTAGTTACATTTTCACCAGAAACAGACTGTATCAAATATAAGTGACTGACTATCATAAACTATACAGAACCTCCTCCCTGACAATGACGGCGAGACAGTTTGTTTATTTTTGGACCACAATTCTTATATGAGATGATTCTATGATGACCCAATGTTATTCTCTATAGAGAAATGACTTTACGAACCAGGGGATGAACGAGTGACGTCAGGACTTCTGTACTAACAGGTTTTAAAAATGGCTTCCAAAGTTTGCAGTAACGCTCCGTTTTGAACAAAATGCCTCAAATCATGAACACAGCATGCAATTTCCGTGAAATTTTGCACACACATTCCCACTATGCTGAGGGAGAAACGCCACTTAAATGTTTTCAAATCCGCCTCATGGTGGCGCTATAACAGGCTGATTCGTGTTTTTACCTATAACTGCACCGATCTGTGTAAAACTTTGTATGTGCACTCCCTAGAGGCCAAGGAAAAACCTTTGCCCTGTATTTTTTCACATCTGCCTTTTATAGCGCCACCAGGAGGTCAACCTATGTAAAACTTTAAAAAAAAAATATTACTCCTTCCGGTTGTATCCAAATTTCATGCAAATTGGTACACATGAGGAACAAATGCTACCCTTTTAACATTGGCCTGTTATAGCGCCACCAGCAGGTCTAATTTTAGCAAAACACATTTTTGGAACAAAATGCCTCAAATCATGAATGCAGTGTCTGATTGCCGTGAAAGACCTAAGAACAAATGGCACCATTTTCACATTGGCCTATTATAGCGCCACCAGGAGGCCACGATAACCTACCTGACCTGGCGTAGACCTGTGCTCCGAGGAGCACTTTTTCTAGTTAGTTAAAAAATTATAATAAATGACCTGAACATGGAACAATTTGGAGAATTAGATCTTCCACCTATGGATTTAATCTGTCAGAAGCATGGCTGTAAAAAAAAAACTTTTAGACACAGCTGTTTTCAGTGGCAGACTTTTCAAATCAACAATTTCAAGGTGTTGCAGTTTGTGATACAAGGCCTGCAGTTATTGGCATTTATGAATTCATAATGATGTTGCTATAATATGAACACATTTCATAGTGTTGTTGCTATATGCAGCCAGCATTCCTGCGTGTTATACTACTTGATAGTCTGGAGTCATATTTATAATGTTTTGAATGGTATAAGTTTCATAATTGTATTTACCGTAATTTTCGCACTATAAGCCGCACCTGAATATAAGCCGCAGCAGCTAAATTGAATGATTTGTACATATATAAGCCGCACTGGACTATAAGCCGCGGGTGTAAAATCCCTAGATTTAGGAGGTCCCCTAGTGGCCGTTAGCTATAAAAATCCATAGATAAGCCGCACCGTTATATAAGCCGCAGGGTCGAAAAATGGGAAAAAAATCGCGGCTTATAGTCCGAAATTTACGGTATTATATTTCCAGAGAAAGGTCTGAAATCAAATCTGAACTGATGTTTTCACTGTTTTTTCTCCCCACAGCTGTTCTGAGGTTAAGCAATGGATCCATCACCACAACCACGAAAATGGCTCAAAATCAGTAAAAGGTGGCGTCAAACGTTGGAGAAGATTGTGAACACTGATGCCTGTGACAAAGTTGTCAAAGTTGGAAGTGTTGTGTTTGTGAAAGATGATGATGAATTGCGCATCGCAAAGGGAAGTGATGGAACTGAGGTGTTCTTGGGGTTAAGAGATGATGGCACTGAAGTAGCAGTGAAGAGAATGTCTACATCCAACTATAAAGTGCTGGAGAACGAGGAAGGCTTTTTACGTCTTCCAGAGCTTGATCATCCTTTGATTGTACGATACATGGACTTAGTAAAGGATGAGAACTTTGGATACCTTGTTCTTCAGTTATGTGAATACACGCTGGAAGAACACATCAAGAATACATCCGATTCTGAACCGAGGAGAAAGCTTGCAAAGCAGGTTCTCCAAAGCTTGAGAGTACTCCATTCTCAGAGTCCTCCAATTATCCACCGGGATATCAAGCCCCAGAATGTTTTGATTGGTAAGGATTTGTTTTTTAAACAAGCAGATAATGTCAGAAATATTAACATAATTTCCTGAATGTATTTGGATTAATCTAAAATCCTTTTTTATATTTATCTACCCAATTTGCCCTGCAGATATTAAAGGCAAGGCCAGATTGGCCGATTTTGGAATCAGCAGATGGATGCCCGAAGGACAAACAACACATTTCACTAGCTGTGCAGGAACTCGATGCTGGAAGGCGAAGGAGACCTTGAATGTAGGAGGTGATGCACCGTGTAAACGCAGCACTGACATCCAGGTTTGTTCTTATTCTGCATGAGAACTATCTAATCATGAGTACAACACATACTGTACCGTCAGTAAATGGTTACATTCATTCTAAAGGTGGCTGGGATGTTGACATATTACATCCTGTCTGGAGGACACCATCCATTTGGCGAAGACTTTAGATGTGAAGTCAACATTTATGATGGGAAGTACAACCTGGACCATGTTCAGGATGCGGTCGCCAAGGATCTCATCGAGAGGATGATCAATGAAGACCCAAAGAAAAGACCTACAGTGAAGGAATGCTTGGCTCATCCATTCTTCTGCTCAAACCAAAAGTACTAGAAATAAGCAATGTTTTTCCCACTGCATCCCCTGCGTTTATTTTTTGCATTCCCTGAAATCTCAATTTTATTTCTTCTTTAAGGATCTACGCCATCATTTTTTTAAATATTTAATATTGTTTATGTCCCTCAAACGTTTTTTCAAAAGGTTTGAGCCTAAATCAAGCCTCAGATATATATATATATATATATATATATATATATATATATATATATATATATATATATATATATATATATATATACTCATTCCAACTAACTTCTCTCTGGCTTATAAAGCACTTTCACCTGCAATACCACATTGTCCTTATTTGGCACGGGGCGCTATTGAGCCAGTTTGTATGCATTATTATTATTATTATTATGCGTTATCTCCTGGTTCTGTGTGGAAAAAGTACGTAAAAAAAAAAAAACGGAACTGAAAAACGGGAGGGATTATACAAAGTAGATATCGCTTTGTGACGTCACAGGCGGGGGCAAATCATTTGGCCTGTTTTGAGACCAATTTACATTAAACCCCAGATATGCTGTGAAAGCCTGAGTTCTCAAACTGGGGTATGTTTTGGGATAGAAGAGAGGCAGGGGAGACCAAAAACACACAAAAAAAGAAGGAAACGTTAAAATTCATGGTGTAGTCCCTTTAATAAAAAGGCTTGAAGGGAGGTACTTCCATGGCCTACAGTCAGAGTGCAGAAATATAACTTGGAAGATCTAAGCAACAAACTGACTTTGTCATTGAAACGTTTGTATGATTCCAGAAGTGTTTACCAGAGAGCAGAGAGCCCTGTGGACAGTGACGGGTCAGAGGATGGACCTGGACCTTCACACACACAGTAAGATCACTGATATCTATGAACTGCAACGATATAAAGAATGTTTTTATTATTATTCACCATAGTAACACTTTTTATGAATCCTTGTCTATAATGCATTATAGATGTGCTTAGAATGCATTAGGCTATACTCTGTTTATAACACTGCCTAATCATAGTTGTAAGAGCTCATACATATTCATAATGCTTCATGACAATAATTAAAACATAAAGCATTTTATTACTCTTTTGCGTCTGCACTGAATGATTAGTCATTTACACAGGCTTCTGGCTGCTAAAGTCTTTTCTTTTGTTTAGTTTTTAAGAAGCTATATAAGTTGTAGTTATTATTTTTACTTTTATTATTACTAGGGCTGGGACTCGATTAAAAAAAATAATCTAATTAATTAGAGGCTTTGTAATTAATTAATCTAAATTAATCGCATTTTAATCGCACATCAATATTTGACCTGAGATCAATGAAAAAAATTGTTTTCAAATGGATTTTGGTAAACGTCTTTAAGTACATGTACTCAAGAACTGTACTTAAGTACAATTTTGAGGTATTTGCACTTGACTCTCGAATACGCCTATTTCCAATTTTTTAATACTTTTACTTCTACTCCAGTAACTCCACTATATCTCAGAGGCAAATATTTTACTTTTAAACTTATTTTAAAACTTTAGTTACAAGTTACTTTGTAGATTTCGATTAATATTATAAAACATAGAGTAACCATGTGAAAATAGCAGATCTACAAGCACAAGGCATTGTGAGCTTGTAGATCTGCTATTTTCCACCATTGGAGGCTGGTAGAGTGTGTTGTTGTTAGTTGTTAGTTGTCCCCAAACGGGACAAACGCGCGCGTGGGGGGCGGCATCCATTACAGATTCTGATTTGCCCAGCCAACATTATCAAGCAGGCTATGCGGCACGTCTTCATTCAGTGGCTGCTCTGTTGTTGTGAGAACAACGTCGTTCTCACTTCTCAGACAGCTTCTCAGGCGGACCGATAATACCAGCGCACCAACCTGGTGCGCTGGATAATAGGTCCGTGTGAAACTCGTCCAGTGAGAAACGTTCCGCGGTGAAAAAATAGGCGCGATTAAAATGCGTTAATTTTTTTAACGCGATAATTTTTTTGTAATTAATTGATCGAAATTAACGCGATAAAGTCCCGGCCCTAATTATTACTTATTTGGCCAGGCATCATAATACTTTCATGGATTAAAGTTCTCAGTCACTACAACTGATTACAGTCATTTGGATTCATTCCATATAAGGCAGCATGTCTTCAATGGAAGCTTTGACATGTTTTGAAATTAGCAAGTGATTCTAAAACAAAAACTTGGACACATTGTTGCAACTAACAACTGTCATCTATCAGGAGGAGTGAGATGGATGTTCACCCCCTAAAACGACCAAAGCTTAATGCACCTGTTGTTCCAGGTAAGAAGCCTGAATTCAACATAAACAGAGATCAGACAGAGTGTTATTGTACCACTTGCTGTAAAGTCTGCTTTCCACTAAAGACGATGCATGATGTGTTTGTTTTAACTCTATGGTTAGAGATTCTCTGCTGAACGTGTCAGTCACTCATCTCAAACAGTCTGGTAGCAACACAAAGCGAGCGACGCAGTGATGTCGTCCAACCCAGATATTCACTCAGTGTCTCTATTTGAGCAAGGTTTACATCCTCCATAGAGCTCAAAGATCAATGAATGTATCAGGTAGAGGTTAGTGATTACCATCTTTAAGTGACCCACGTTTTTAAATCTGTCTCCAAAACATTGGTAGACAACTCTAGGCCTAAGTGGGAGACAGAGAGAGAGAGAGAGAGAGAATTAGTTTAATTAGTTTGTGTATTCTTTTACTCATATCCATCACGTGATGTGTGATGACATCATCACCAGTCAGTTCATTGTTCCACCACAGCTGCACCTGATTGTCCATCCTACATAAACAACTGTATGAATTGAATACACAGGACCGCAATGGAAACAAGCCCTCAGGGCTTTGTGTTATCCTTTTAGCATCATTGTATAATGGTACCACTGTACATTTGCAAACTGTTAATAAAGTATTCATTCAATCAATCGGCACTGCGGACCCTGGCCGTCAGAACAGCAGCTGGGGAACAACGAATTATGGGTGGAACCCGTCAACCATGATGTCCTACATTAGAAATTATTGTCGAAAGGAGCACGGTGGCGCAGTCGGTAGCGCTGTCGCCTCACAGCTAGAAGATCCTGGGTTCGATTCCCGCCAGGGACGCTGTGGGCGCTGGGGGCGTGTCTTCTCCTCCGCGTCATCAGCGCCCATACCCAGGGTGGGGTTGGCGAAAGGGCCTACTCTGTGTGGAGTTTGCATGTTCTCCCCGTGTCTCCTAGGGTAGTTAATACCCTCACAAAAACATGTAGTAATCCTGGTCGCTATACCGCCTCCCCCATGACAGCCGGGGCGCCTGATGGAGGGGAAGGGAACTGGTTGGAATAACGTGTTCCTTCCACGCGCTACGTCCAACCAGGGAAACTCCCCCCTGTCAGGTGACAAGAAGGTCAGTTGGCTCTCATGCACTGAAGGAAGCATGAGCTCGGCCCTGGCCTCCCTGGCTGTGGGGGACTGGTGTAGCGCTGGTGTAGGGCTGGTGTAGCGCCCAGGATCACTTAGGAAATTGGCACCGGGTGAAAAAAAAATGGGTTACAAAAATCGCGGGATAAAAATTATAAAAAAAAAAAAAAGAAATTATTGTCGATAAATGGATTTCCCTGAGACAGCTCTTCCAATAAATAACATGCAAGCCTCTCTCTTTCCCCTCGCCGTAGCGCCCCCTGTGGTCGGCCCAGAGAAGAGTAAGCTGATTCAGCAGAAGCTGGTTCTTCTGCTCCACGCACACAAGTGCCAGCGGCGTGAGCAGGCCAACGGGACGGTAGTCCAGTGCATCCTGCCCCACTGTCGCCCCATGAAGAACATCCTGAACCACATGACTCACTGCACGGCTGGCAGATCATGCAAGGGTAAGAGTCTGTACTAGTCACTAGTTTTATACCTAACGCTAACAATAACCATACATTTTATGTCTGTGTTTTGTTACATAAACACCAGGCTGTGACATAGTTATTTTTTTATCCCTCATGGATGGAATTCAAGTTTAGTTTTACTTACTAAATGTGCATATGCATGACTATATATTTGTACATAATATCTGTCAAAAAGATACATTTCCAAAATACTAGTAAAACTAACCTGTTAACTCAGTCAGAATGTATTTGTCACGTCACGGTTTACAGGCTGAAATATTGTTTCCATGTTGTAGTATTCTGTGAGAAGATAGAAGTAGAGTAAGAGCAAAGGGAAAGAGACAGAAAAACAGCATAAATGGAACAAACAGGAAACCCTTCAACATAGGTGCTGCAACTAGGTGGCAGAGTAGATCACAATGGGACGCATTTAGTCTCATCTATTATACAGTATGTGTTGTTTCTCATACTCCTGTACCTGATGATCCTCTTTTCTTTTCTTTTCTTTCTTTTCTCCAACACTCTCTCCCCTCCAGTGGATCACTGTGTCTCATCCAGACAGATTATCTCTCACTGGAACAAATGCACACGACACGACTGTCTTGTCTGTGGGCCAGCGAGAACTGGATACAAGAGAGACCAGCAGTGTAAGTGTTTTACTGACCTTCTGCATGTGTTTATACAGAATATGCTAATTATCTTGCTTATGTTCTATTGATGAAATGCAATCAGTGAATTGAAATGATAATTCAGTATCATCCATTAATTACAATTTACAATGTAGTCATTTATAAGACTCTCTTTATCCAGAGTGAATTACAATAAACAAGGTAAACACATACATAGAATACAGAGACAGTGTAGTGTCTCAGTAAACTATAGGATCATAGAATACAGAGACAGTGTAGTGTCTCAGTAAACTATAGGATCATAGAATACAGAGAGACAGTGTAGTGTCTCAGTAAACTATAGGATCATAGAATACACAGAGACAGTGTAGTGTCTCAGTAAACTATAGGATCATAGAATACAGAGAGACAGTGTAGTGTCTCAGTAAACTATAGGATCATAGAATACAGAGAGACAGTGTAGTGTCTCAGTAAACTATAGGATCATAGAATACAGAGACACAGTGTAGTGTCTCAGTAAACTATAGGATCATAGAATACAGAGACAGTGTAGTGTCTCAGTAAACTATAGGATCATAGAATACAGAGACAGTGTAGTGTCTCAGTAAACTATAGGATCATAGAATACAGAGACAGTGTAGTGTCTCAGTAAACTATAGGATCATAGAATACAGAGACAGTGTAGTGTCTCAGTAAACTATAGGATCATAGAATACAGAGACAGTGTAGTGTCTCAGTAAACTATAGGATCATAGAATACAGACACAGTGTAGTGTCTCAGTAAACTATAGGATCATAGAATACAGAGACAGTGTAGTGTCTCAGTAAACTATAGGATCATAGAATACAGAGACAGTGTAGTGTCTCAGTAAACTATAGGATCATAGAATACAGAGACACAGTGTAGTGTCTCAGTAAACTATAGGATCATAGAATACAGAGACAGTGTAGTGTCTCAGTAAACTATAGGATCATAGAATACAGAGAGACAGTGTAGTGTCTCAGTAAACTATAGGATCATAGAATACAGAGACAGTGTAGTGTCTCAGTAAACTATAGGATCATAGAATACAGAGAGACAGTGTAGTGTCTCAGTAAACTATAGGATCATAGAATACAGAGAGACAGTGTAGTGTCTCAGTAAACTATAGGATCATAGAATACAGAGAGACAGTGTAGTGTCTCAGTAAACTATAGGATCATAGAATACAGAGACAGTGTATTGTCTCAGTAAACTATAGGATCATAGAATACAGAGACAGTGTAGTGTCTCAGTAAACTATAGGATCATAGAATACAGAGACAGTGTAGTGTCTCAGTAAACTATAGGATCATAGAAGAGAGTGTTTTAGAGTGAATCAGGCAATACAGTGAGTACAACAACACAGAGATTTAAAAATCAACCAAAAAATCAGCTAAAAGAGTGAAGAAGTAGGTCTTGAGTTGTGCTTTCTAATTCTATAGTTTACTGCAGTGCTTCTCAAACTTTTTCATGCCAGGGACCCCAAAATTGATATATATTTCGCCGCGGACCCCCATCTGAACATATTTTGTGCCAGGGACCCCGTGAAGCAAAGATTTGTGTTGAAATGTTTGCTTTAAAATAAATATATTCAAAGATTTGCATGAATCTTCAAGATTTTTCAAAAATAGCAGATATACAAGCTCATAGCACCGGCACTCGGTCCCGCGCTATGAGCTTGTATATCTGCTATTTTTGAATAGCCAAAGTATAAAAGGTTAAAATTATTGTGATGCTATATTCACACATTTTGCTGGGGACCCCCTGGAACCCCCTCAAGGACCCCTGGGGGTCCCCGGACCCCACTTTGAGAACCAATGGTTTACTGAGACACTACACTGTCTCTGTATTCTATGATTCTATAGTAGAGTCTAGGACATGAGGAGCGTTGTCTATGGTATTTTAGAGAAGAGAGAAGAGTCTAGGATGTGTGGACAGTGTGCACATTCACATACACTCATATTCATTCCTCTTTTCACTCCTCCTATCCACCTCTCTCTTTCATCCCTCTTTCTCTCCTCCTCCTGCTCCCCACAGCCCAGCCCAACATCAACCCTCCCATCCAGATAGACCCTGGCGCTAGCCCGATGATGATAGCTTATGCTGCCTTAGGCGTCCCTTATGAACCTCCACAGACCCTGACACACATACAGACCCTTCAGGGACAGCCTACAATGAGGGACCTTATTGCTATGGGTGAGTTTAGTTGCTGATCATGTGCAAGAATTTAAAATGTTTTTAACTTTATATAATTATATCCCACCCTTTCATTGTGTGTCCATGTAGGAGGGAACGCCATGGGAGGGAATGATGTTGATGTGCAGTCCATCCGGAAGTCCATGATCCTCCCAGATCTTTTGACACAGAGGTCAGTAGACATGAGCCTTACCTGAGCTCCTAATGCCGTCCTAACTGTTACATTTACATTCACACCCAGTTCAGTGTCAACACTAGTTCACAACGATAACCACAACACTAAACACGATGCTAACCACGACACTTAAGCAGTAAACCGGGTGTGTCCGAGGTTATGAGTGACAGCTGTCACCGCATGCCAACATGTGATGTCCGCTGTCCAGATGACTGCATGGGAAATAGCACATTCTGTAGATTGGAAAGGAATCAATATTGATCGACTACAGAATTGTAGGGAATGTCCCTCCCTGGATGAGTTGACTGGAACTCTCACATTCATCTATTCACTGTAGACTTTATGTTTATGAACCAAATACACATTGAAACGATTCTGTGTTAATATCTGTTCCTCATTGTTTCCCCCCTTTTCTTTGATGTCTCCTTGTCTTTTCTATCATTCTCTTTCTCTCAGCTTGGACTCCATGTCCACAGCAGGCAGGAGGAAGTCTTGGCATGAAGGCATCACACAGACCTTCCGTAACTTCTATGTCAACAAGATGTGAGTCTTCACCACATAGAAACCACAACCAATACAATGTGTGCTCACCTTGACCTGAACAATGATCCATTATTGGATCATGCAAGATAATTCTCTAAGTCTCAAGAGTTAAATCTTTTTTTTTTCTGTCTTTTTTAAAATATTTTTTTATTGGGAATAATTCAATAACAGATGTCAAAAGTCATTGCATGTAAAGTCACCCCCATTTTTTCTTCTTTTACACATCACGAGACAACCCAAAAGACATGCAGTCCCCCCCAAACAGAAAACAACAAATAAACAGATAAACAGAAAAACAAAACAATGACGTAACTGAAAATAAGTACTAATAAAGTAAACGTACAAGCAAGTCCATGGGTCACATCATGGGTCACACAGTTAACTGTCATATACACCCATGGGAGAGACACTGAAATCCACTGTCTGCTACACCTGCTGCCCACAGAGCGTTCTAATCTGGAGAGATTAAAATATTCAATGAAAGGTCTCCATGACTCAAAGAAGCTTTCAGTGGTTCCTCAGAGAGAGATTTTTTTTTCTAGGCTTAAAAAGTACATCACATCATTAAGCCAGATTGAGTGAGAGGGTGGTTTTGGAGATTTCCAAGCTAGTAATATTCTTCTTCTCACCAAGACAGTTGCAAAAGCAATGATCTCAAACTTTTGATTTCAGAATTGTAAAGGGTTTGATGGTGTGCCAAAAAATATAGCTAGCAATGGACAGGGCTGCAGTACAGTTTCTAAAACCTCTGATAGCGTGTCAAACACAAGTGACCAGAACCGTTGCTGTGGGGAAGACCCATACATGTGTGTAAGGTGTGCTTGTGTCTGGGCACAGCGACCACACTTTGAGTCAGCCTCAGGGTACATTTCAGCCACCCTGGCTTTACTAACTACTTTCAGTTGAATTAGGCTGAGCCGTGCACATGAGGTAGTTGAGTTCACTCTATATAAAGCGTCTGCCCACCACTCATCTGTCAACTCCATCCTCAATTCTCTCTCCCGTTTGTTTTTTAATCGTTGTGTATTAACTTCGGTGAGAGATGAAATAACTGTATAGCTCTCTGAGATAAATCCACTCTCCGTTGGTGAAATCAGCAGCAGTTTTTCACACTTCTGGTTATTAGGAAGATGTGGAAATGAACCAAATGTATCTTTCACAAACTGACGGATCTGCAGAAATCTGAAGAAGTTATCGCGGGAAATTCAGCACATAGAGACAGAAAGCTATGAAATATATTGTCCTTGTACAAGTCCTTAATGCGCCGAAGTCCAACATCATACCACCTATTAAATGATGAGTCTATGGTAGATGGAGTAAATAAGTGGTTCATTTTAATGGGAGCCTGTATAGATGGGGAAGTATTATATGATATCATTTAAAATGATGTTGAAATTGGATCCAAGGGTTAGAGTTCAATCTTTTAAGTGTGACTTTGTTTCTTTCATTCTCTGTGTGTTGGCTGAGCAGTGTATTAGAGGGATTTCCAAACCCAGGCCCAGCTGTACTGAAGGACAAGAGGATGGAGAACTTGATGACTTACGCTCGGAAAGCAGAGGGAGAATATTATGAATCAGCTAACAGTGAGGTAAGAATCTAATATTCTCTCCATTCAATGTATTTCCATGTATTAGTGACTACATGAGGTCCATTGTAGCGGTCCCAAACACATTTCTATAGAAATGAAAATAACAGTAGACCAAAGAGGAGGCATGTTGTTCTACATCTTTCCAAAGCCAACAGTGTAGGTTGGCTTTGAGAGGGACCACAGTACACAGTACACATGGGGGGAATTTACACTGACTTTACTGTATGTGGAGACAATGAAAACAACAAATAGTTAATAAATAAAATAAACAACAGGGATTTTGTCAAGTACTGTATCCACCAAACATTATTAACATTATTAACATTATTACAGCAACCTCATTTATACCTAGTGAGGCCCTGTCTTTTCTTTTAGAAATACAGGAAGTAAAAGTTAATTCCAGTGTCTTAACAGCTCAAATCACTCTCTACTGTATGTGACCACCAGGATGAATACATAAACCTGATCATGGAGAAGATCCAGAAGGCCCAGAAGGAACTGGAGAAGATGAGGCAGCAGAAGTGGCAGCAGAGACTCCAGGAGCAGAGCATGATGTCCAGCCAGCCTGGCATGCCTCCTTCAGGTCTGCTACAGGGTTCCTCCGGCATGGGGCAGCCGCTCATGACCCCCGGACAACCCCCAAGTAAACACACACACACACACACACACACACACACACACACACACACACACACACACACACACACACACACACACACACACACACACACACACAGTTAACTTTTCAACTAACTTCAACCTCAAAAGAGATAAAAAAGTGTGAGGCCTGGAGGTTTTCTCTATGTTTAGAGATTCTCTGCTGAACGTGTCAGTCTTGTAGGACTTGTCAGTCACTCATCTCAAACAGTCCTGCACTGGTAGCAACACAAAGCGAGCGACTGCAGTGATGTTATAATAATCTAAAATATTCACTCAGTGTCTCTATTTGAGTGAGGTTTACATCCTCCATAGAGGTCAAAGATCACTGAATGCAGAGGTCAAAGATCACTGTGCTCTCCTCTCCTCTCCTCTCCTCTCCTCCCACAATCCCCTCTTCTCCTCATTCCCTCATTATTGCAGAATATGTCTGTTCAGTTCTGAAAATGTTCGTTAGGGTTAGTATGTTATCCTTTCTCTTCCAGAGCTCAGCCTCAGCATCACGACTAAAGAGCTGATCAGAACAAACAAGACAAAACTTCAACATATCCTGATGGCAGACAGTAGATATGTCATCCAGTGTGTGTTTGAACATGAAGAAAAGCTCCTGGTGGACTTTGAGTATCTAAGGCTGAAGAGCATCTCTGACCCAGGCCAGGCAGCTACTGAACTTGTGGACAAAATGATGAACAAGGGAGAAACGACTTGCCGGTCCTTCCTGTCTCTGCTACGAGACACAAAACTAACAGACCCGTTTCCTGATCTGAAGACGATGCCCTGGTACAAACCTTGATTTAACTGCCATGACCACAAGCTACTGTGATGCAGCTACTTAGGGTTAATACCCGTCCCATAAAATACAGAATCGTCTCGTATTTGGAAACTAAAAGACGTGTGTCCTAATGAACTGATACAGGATGCACTTTACTCCGTATTTTAAGGTCGGTTAATCAACATGAATGACAGGGTGATCTATTTGAGACATTACGGTAATTCTGCTGTCCTGTTCTGCTTCCTGTCTGTCCCTCCCTCAGGAATATGGACATTACACTATTGAAAGTGTCACCTTAAAGGTAGGGTAAGTGATTTTCTTTGGTTAAAATAAGTGTTAAGTAGCTGTATATTCTGATAGTACTCATTGCTATAGAGTGTTTGTTCAGTAAAAGGAGTCTCCTTGTCTCTCCAGCTCTTTATTAAACAGAAAATGCATTTTCGTTTCAGTTTCAGTTTCATTTCCAATTTTATCCAATCAGGATAGAGAACTTAATCAGGATACAGATTAAACAAGTGAAATTGGAAGTGATGACACTAAGAAATGAGTGGCCATAGCTGAGTGGTTAGTGAGCCCGCCTAGGGAGCCAGAGGCCCTGGTTGCCCCAGGTTCGATTCCAGGCCAGGTCAGCATATGTGTCGATGAAATGAAATTTGTCCCTGAGCAAGACTCTTAACCCCTAATTGCTCACAGGTTCTCATTGGAAACAAGACCGCAAGGACTTTCATGAACGACCTGTTAAAAGGAATTATCCTTATCCTTACACAATTGGAACTGGAACACTATAAAAATGAAGCTTAAAAATGGGTACTTTCTCCTGATTGGCTGAGATTTTGACACCTACGGAAAAATGTATTTTCTGTTTATTAAAGAGCTGGAGAGAGACGGGGAGACTTGTGTTACTGAACAAACACTCTATAGCAATGATTACTATCAGAATATAGTGCTTTAACCTTTTAACTAAATACTTTGTGTTTTAACCAAAAAATATCACTTACCCTACCTTTAAGTCCCTCATTGAGAGTGCTGTGGTGTTACTGCTGTGTACTGTACAGTGTAATTGTTTACATGTTGTTTTACTCTTTTATTGTCGGAGGAATCACTCAGTAATTTACGCTCATGCCCTTAAGGGTCCATTTTGGTTCAATTTGTACTCTCTTTTATTCTCTACTCTCTAGTTATGATGGTCCTCGAAATGTAAAAGTATGTGGACTTCACGTCTGCTATAGACGCCTTAACAGACGACGTCACACTGATACGAAACAGTATGCGCACGCAGGTCGGCAGCAAAAGAACCCCACCGCTCATAAGATGCAATGTAAAAGTGGTCACAGCCTCACGTGTAAAAATGCTTCCCATCACACTTTCAGATGCTGTTTTTCTCTCAGTATGGAGGAAGAATGCTTAGGATTTTTACTGTGATCTCTCGCTCTTGAAATATATAATCCTTGGTTTCTGTTGTGTGTAAACAATAATAACAATTCAAAGCAGTTGTCCTCAAAACTCCACCTCCAGTGTCTGTCATAAGAACGGAGGGAGCGCTCTATGATCATGGCATCAGAACCTGCTTGGCTCGCGCAGCTGCAGCCCCTCAAGACTAATTTATGCTCCGTCCCGCGAAGGTGTCGCGCGCAGAGAACGGCGGAGAATAGCAGATCTCCAAGCTCACAGCGGTCGCATCCGTGACGCGGTTGTGAGCTTGTATGTCAGCTGTTCTCGGTGCGCTATACCGTTGCGCGATGAAGTATATATATGTGTCGCCAGGGCGCACCCCACTAGCCTACACACAGAGGAGTATGAACTGAAACAAGCTCACCCCAAAACAGCAGGTTTGGGGATCTGTTGGGAATTGATTACATGAAGCAGTCACCTGTGCGTCCAGTCTCAATGTTTGTAAACAAATAATTGGTCTATACAATCACAATATAGCAGACATGAAGTCCACATACCAGCTCTGACGGTGAGATCAGGGACGTGCACAGATAGACTCTAGGTGGTGCTAGAGCACCTGCCCTTTGCCCTCTTGAACAGAAGTGCCCTTTTGAAAAAAAGGGGGGGAAAAAGTTGTTGTTTTTTCAGTTTACAGCAGGGGTCTTCAACAGGGGGTCCGGGACCCCTAGGGGGTCCTCAGAGTTACTACAGGGGGTCCGCCAATTCTTTATGTGATATGATTTTTCTTTTTACCATAACCACTCGAAACCTAGCATCCCTTTTCTGAGGAGAACATTACGCCTCGCGTTGCGAGGCGTTGTGGGCTTGTAGATCGGCTATTTTTGGCAAAGAGGTATAGGTGTAGAGGGAAAAAAGAGCAGACCAAGTCAACAAAAAAAATATAATTTACTTGAGAACCTGCCCCTCAAAATGTCTGTGCACGCCACTGAGTGAGATAAAACGGGTTCCAACCTGTTCCTAAATGTTGAATCCGGTTCTGAATCCCAACCCTACTTGTGAAAAGGCCTGTTTTTGAAAAGTTGTGCTTTTTAAGAGGCCATAAACAAGGTGCATAAAGTAATGCATCGTACTAGTAAGGACGTGTAAAGACAAACGGCACATTTGTGTTATATTTGCTGCTTATAACCAGTCAGTCTGTAGTACTGTACTGAATGACATCTTACTTTTCATAGATTTTTTTTGGTCTGTTTAATAGAAAACCTATAATTTCTTTGCATCATGTTGAATCACATCGTATCGCATTGGGTAGAACTAAATCCTTATCAAATGGCATCGGGAACGGGTGAATCGTACGGCATCGTTTCGGCAGGGCTTCAATGTATCTCTAATGTATCGTATCGCTGACAGTGTATCAAGACGCGTATGGAGTCGGCCTCAGTGATGGAGATTCACATGCTTAATGTATACTTTACTTTAAACATTCCAAATATTTGTTTTTATTATATTTTGGGGAAAAAACAACCAATTTAACGAGGTGCCCACTCCTCCTTGGTGCCCACCCATCCATACATTTCAGTGGTTTGAGGGTTTGTCTCTGAATATGAAGAATCAACAGGTTTTATTTGTCTAGCAGTGAAAGGTTGATGGACAACATTGAGCCAACATGCTCAACAGGCAGTCTGTCGTTTTTTATTGTTTTGTTTCTATATTTTAGTTTTTTGTCCACGTCCTCATTTAGTGTTCTGACAGCAGCTCTCTCTCAGCTTTGAGCCCTATTGGCTGTGAGACATCTGAGGCGCTTCCTATTGGCTGTGAGACATATGAGGCGCTTCCTATTGGCTGTGAGACATATGAGGCGCTTCCTATTGGCTGTGAGACATCACAAACAGTTTGTATTTTCTGGACATTGCTTTTTATACATGTTTTATATTTGTATGAACCTATCAGGGATTTATTTTCCTACGTGAAATATGTATTTTTTCTACAGTTTGAATATGATTAGGTTGATGTTTCTATTGCTGACTCTGAAAGATTAGACTTGAAACACATTGTAAAATGATCTACATGTACTGTATGTCAACATACTATAAAATGGTGTTTCTGCACTCAATATAATGTTACAGTTGAATAAATGCATATGTTCATTACATTGATCTTGTACTGCAACGTGACTGAATCATGCAATAGGTAGATGAGCACTTTAGAAGACTTTTTGTGTGATAGAAATGTTTAGTTTTCTTCTTTAGAAATACACCGCAAATGTGCTTTGAATTGAAAATGGAGAAATCAGATTACAACCAGAGTCACGGCCCCAAGTATTTATTCATTTATTTTGACACGACTGGTGTGACCTGGAAATGGATCTTGTTGCTAAGTGACACGACAGCTGGCTGGGTGAGCCGTTTTTTTTGCCATGTTTGTGGATCTTCTTATGGGGGAAGATGCTGCTGTTCAGTGCACTGATGTCTATGACCTTCTCTCCGTTGTCACTCATTTCTCCAAGTCCATGGGTGGGGTGGAGTTTAGTGTCTTACTTAAAAACACTCAGGCATGGGGTCTGGACTTGAACCTGTGACCTTCTGCTCACCCGACACTCACTCTATCCATTCACCTATATGGATGTGTATTTGATCACAATGGTTCTCAAACATTTTGTTGTCAAGGACCCCCACATTGATATGTATTTGGCCACGGACCCCCACAGACACACAAAATAAGCATTCAACATTTGACAAGATGTTGGGGACACGTTCACTCTGTGTCAGAGCTGGGAATCAAACGTTCAACTTCACATTGTGTAGATGGGCTCTGGGTCCATTGAGACACTGTGTTAAATGTTATGTTAAAAGCTTCATCTAAAGACACATGGATAATGACATAAAGGCCAGAGGCTTTGTGGTTTCTGAACCTTCAAACATCTAGACAAGCAACACAACAAACCATAGACTAATATGCTGTTAAACGCTTTGTTTTCTTCTTTTTATTGTATCATTGTTTGTTGTTAACCCTTTAAGACCGGGAAAGCATCATTATGTGTCATTTTAAGATTTCTTTGGGCTATTCAAAAATAGCAGATCTACAAGCTCATAGCGCGGCACCGAGTGCCACGCTATGAGCTTGTAGATCTGCTATTTTGTTTTAATCGTTTGTGCAAATCTTGGAATATATATATATTTTAAAGCGAACATAAAATATTTAGAAGCAAAGATTTGAGTTACAAAATGTCCGCTTAAAAACACATCTAATATTTGCACACATGTTCGTGATTTTACAAAAAAATAGCAGATCTACAAGCTCATAGCGTGGCACTCGGTGCCGTGCTATGAGCTTGTAGATCTGCTATTTTTGAATAGCCCAAAGAAGTCTTAAAATGACACACAGGTGCGTTCCCGGTCTTAATCAAAGCAGAATGAAGACTGTGATGAAGCAAGGCAGCAGGCAGCACAGTGTGTTGAAGCTCTGTCTACATGATCCAGAGGGTCGAGGGTTCAAATCCCACCCGGCTCTTTACTCTGAAGCTTTCCCCATGCAGGGCCAGTCCATTGTTTTTCATCAACATTCAAACATCTGAACGAGCAATAGCACAACAATTATACACAAACATGTTAACTGCATTTCTTTATATGCATTTTGTTTCATTGTTAAATGTACGTTAGGACACTGTCTACATCACAGGTCTTCAACAGGGGGTCCGGGACCCCTAGGGGGTCCTCAGAGCTACTATAGGGGGTCCACCAAATCTTTGTGTGATAGGATTTAGTTTTTTTTTTTTTACATTAACCACTTGAACCCTAGAATTCCTTTTCTGAGGGGAACATTAGCCGAAAATAGCAGATCTACAAGCTCTCAACGCCTCGCGCTGCGAGGCGTTGTGAGCTTGTAGATCTGCTATTTTTGGCAAAGAGGCTGGTGATCACTGGAAGACTCTGGGTGACAGCACTTTATGGGAGGGGAGGGGGGTCTCACATTTTAAATGAAGCACCATATGTTGAGGACAATGGGTTGTGATTTAATATATATATATATATATATATATATATATATATATATATATATATATATATATATATATATATATATATATATATATATATATATTATGTGTAAATCTTCAGTTTGTGCATAATGACAAAAACATCTAAAAGTCACCTTTGGACAGAGACTGCAAGGAGTGGAACAGTCCAAATGTCCCATAATGTCCTGTTTTAACCTAGTGGTATGTCCCATCCACCCCGTGTCATTTAGCATTGATCTCTTTTCTCTCTCTGCTCGCTTTTACACTCACTTTGAATATTACTTTAT
Source organism: Gymnoscopelus microlampas (assembly GCF_963454915.1). NCBI lineage: Eukaryota > Metazoa > Chordata > Actinopteri > Myctophiformes > Myctophidae > Gymnoscopelus > Gymnoscopelus microlampas. The sequence continues at coordinate 54,969,484 of NC_139948.1, read as the reverse complement.
CTGATTATTATCTGATTTATTACTCTTTATCTTATTCTGAACTGAGTTATGTGAAGAAAAAAAACACTGCATTGTTTTGGGCTTATGCTTGATATGTTCATTAGTTGTGTGTGTGTGTGTGTGTGTGTGTGTGTGTGTGTGTGTGTGTGTGTGTGTGTGTGTGTGTGTGTGTGTGTGTGTGTGTGTGTGTGTGTGTGTGTGTGTGTGTGTGTGTGTGTGTGTGTGTGTGTGTGTGTGTGTGTGTGTGTGTGTGTGTGTGTGTGTGTGTGTGTGTGTGTGTGTGAACTAACTAGCAGCAGTGGTGTAAAGTAACTAAGTACATTTACTTAAGTACTGTGGTGACCCACATAGAAAGTCATCCAGAGACATTCACTAAAGAGGGCTTGTCCCTTTAAGAGCGGGGGGGGGGGGGGGGTAAGGGATACTGTGACTTCCGGTTCCGGGTGAAGTGTGTTGTTGTTATGGTGAGTGAATATGAATGTTCTGCTCAGTGTGAAGGGTTAACTAAACTACCTCGAGCTGTCTACGTCTCCTGTCTCATCCTCCATGTTGGTGACTGTGTGTTAAAACACGCTCATGAGCTCTAACGCAGGATGGAACCAAATACTCACGACGGCACGAGCGATGACGCTGTTGGAGGAGGAGCCACCGGCAGCCGACAACAAGTACGTATCCATGGTTGCCATGACGCTCTCTGTCACAAAGCGTCATGGAACCCAAAGTTCCTGTTTTTAGATGTATTTTTTACATTTTAACTCTCACATGTACATACACGTTCACATTTAAAATATAAAGTGCTGACCCCTGACCCATGGATGTTACAAGTTGACCCGCCCCGCGATAAGGACCCGTATCTGCCCTATTGTTCAATAAAAAGCATTTTAATCAGATCGCCGGCCATTTTCTCCGATGCTTTCAACTATGCGACACTAATGGTTGGGAGATGTATTGCACTCTGATACATTACTAAAAAATCATAGAAAATGGCCGGTGATCGGATCAAAATGCTTTTTATTGAACAATACACGAGATACGGGTACTGCTGAGAGGCCCGTACATAATTGTAATATCCGTGGCCATGAGGTAAACACTTTATATTTGAAATCTGAACGTTTATGTAGATATACAAGAGATAAATGGAGAAAGTGCAAACACCAGGTTGAAGTTCATCCATGACTGTCATGATATGACGGTCAGACTAAATGCTGAAAGATATATTATTATTTGTGTATGAAATGTGTATCATTTTTATTTCAGAGCTCCCCCACTTCCAAAATTAGCACTACAACACTGTCACGAAGTTATTATCCCTATCTAGCTCTGGTCCATAGCGTTAGAAGGAGTTCTCCTTAACGCTATGGTACTTTCCATTCTTTCCCCTCGCACTGCGGTAGCGCAGCCTCTCGTCTGTAGTAAAAATAAAAAATACACCTTTGGTACTCACCAAAACAAAGACGGTTTAATGGATCCATTAAACCGTCTTTCGAGTTGAAAGCCTATTATACTAAGTGGGAACACTCTGAGCCCCCACCTCACGTCTAAAATACACTTTTTGGCCAGAAAAGAAAATATTTCACCGGAAGGAAGAATCTGGTCAATAGGACAATTCCATTGACCAGATCTATAGAGGGCACTGTGGAGTAACCAAAAACATGTTTTAATTCCGGTGAAATATTGTATTTTCTGGCCAAAAAGTGTATTTTAGACGAGAGGTGGGGGCTCACAGTGTTCCCATTTAGTAGAGTAGGCTTTCAACTCCATAAAACCGTCTTTGTTTTTGGTGAGTAGCAAAAGGGTCTTTTAAAAAAAAAATTGTACTTGTTTTAAAAACCACTGTTTTGAAAGCAATGTAGGCTAAGTCTTAAAAAAAAGTAATTCAAGTAAAGACAAGTTGACTGATTATTTTAAGTACTTGTGTGGGTGAATCTATGTAAAGGGCTTTTATATAAAACCAAAAGGAAAATAAAATAATTAATTAATTGAAACAAAAATAAAAACAACAAATTAACAATGCAACTAAATAATAAGAAATATAAATATAGCTGCAAGCAGCGATAATACGGGGCCAGTGAATAGAGAGAGAGAGAGACATGGAAACGGAATAGATTGAAGAGAGAGAGAGTGACATGGAAACAATAGATTGATGAGAGAGAGAGATGGAAACATAATGGTTTGATTGGACATCTCAACCTACTGCCATTAACAGGATTCGAACTCTCAACCTTCAGACTAATAGGCTGCAACACTACCTATAGTGCTATAGCTTTTTCCAGGCTGATATTGTCTGTTGAAGATCATAAACTCTTGCCTTCTTTCATGAACCAAGCCCCTGTTTCACTAACACTAAGATCACTCGTTCACAAACCATTTACCAATGAAGAAATTGTACATCTCCTCAGAACCAAAACTAGTGAAAGTAGCCGATCTACAAGCTCACAAACCATGAAAAGTTGTGAGATTGTAGATCAGCTATTTTCAGAATGAAGTATGTCATACGTTGAAAAAACGTACTCTCAAATAAGCATTTCAGGTTATCTTTACCATTTGCACATGTATTCATTGATACAGTCATGTTGTTTGCAATTCAACTTAAATTAAGTCTGCATCAAGTGAAGCTTGAACTGGCGACCTTGAGATTGTGAGGCATTCATTTAAGGGAGACGCCATTGGCCCAACAGACAAGTAACTGTGAAAAAGGAGATCACACAGATGATACAGTTTCACGCAAATAGCTGAAAAATCCTGGGTTTAAGTGTTTTTCAAACTGCTCAAAATTGCGGACAATTGGAGTGAGATTGGTTTCAGTGATATTTGGAATGACTCTCTACATTACTGCAACGTTTCAAAGAAATGTGAGTCTTGCATGTATGTGTTAGGGGCAGATGAATCATTTTCATAAAACTGCAATAGTTAAAATCTATTTCCTCCTGGGATTTTTGAGTAATCTGCACAAAACATTTTACACATGAACTTAGGACCTTTGCCGACAAAACAAAAGCGGCGGATTTTCCATAAGTGAAAAAATGCAGAAGTTATGAGCCAATGGCTGTTTTTCATATAATTCAAAATGGTGGGCGATCTAAAGGTCAGAGGTCAAAAGTCAGACCACAAAAGTTGTCGGGCATGAAGAGACGCATGTGTGTATCGAAGTTTCATGGCTGTAGGTCAAACAGGGCCTGAGTTGTACCTGTTCAAAGTTGGCACTTTCAATTGAGTGCTATAGCGCCACCCTTTGACGAATGAGTGTGAGAATTATTTCTTGGTAGTTTTTCATGAGCATCTACCATATGGCCGAGTTTCGTAAAAAGCGTATGCACGGTTAAGCCAGAACTGGCAAAAACAAGTATTTTTCAAACTGCTCAAAATTGCGGAAAATCTAAGGACGGAGCTTAATGGTCAAATCGATACGTGTGTTCCTCATGAGTCAAGGCACATGTGTAAGCAAGTTTCACGACTTTCGGCCAAACGAGGCATGACTTATGCCTGTTTAAAGTCTGCCTTTTCAAAAAATTGCTATAGCGCCCCCTTTTGGCCAATTGGAGTGAGATTGGTTTCAGTGATATTTGGAATGACCCTGTACATTTCTGCAAAGTTTCAAAGAAATGTGAGTCTGCATGTATGTTTTAGGCACAGATGAATAATTTTCATAAAACTGTAATAGTTAAAATCTATCTCCTCCTGGGATTTTTGAGCAATCTGCACGAAACGTTTAACACTTGAACTTTGGACCACTGCCTACAAAAATTTCCAACGGATTTTCCATAAGTGAAAAAATGCAGAAGTTAGGAGCCAATGACTGTTTTTCATATAATTCAAAATGGTGGGTGATCTAAAGGTCAGAGGTCAAAAGTCAGAGGGTGAAAGTTGTTCAACATGAGGAGACGCATATGTGTATCCAAGTTTCATGGCTGTAGGTCAAACAGGGCATGAGTTGTACCTGTTCAAAGTTGGCATTTTCAATTGAGTGCTATAGCGCCACCTTTGGACAAAAGATTGTGAGAATTATTTCTTGATCGTTTTTCATGACCATCTACCATATGGCCGAGTTTCGTAAAAAGCGACTGCACGGTTCAGCCAGAACTGCGAAAAGTGGCACAAGTGACAGAATACTGCCAATAACAAAACAGGTCCAGAGCTGAGCTCTGGCCCCGTAATTACATTAAAATCACATGTTGAATACAGTATTTCAACTAGCACTGAGCTGATCGGCTATGCACATGCTTGCGCGTGTACGTGACGTCATAAAATAGAGCCCCCCTAGTTCAAAAATCCACAGCTCACCACTGACGGTCATGTTTCAGGGCTATTCCACTGGGCTGCATTGGTCCCGTTTATTTTATTAAAGTTAGACGTTCGTTTACGCTGGTATTTTATGTAGTTAAGATTAATAATGAACTTACCTTGATGTTGATCCAAATGTACAATTGTGTAACGTTATTTCAGCTCATTTCACCTTTTTATTAAATGTTATTGTCTCCACCAGGCCGAAAGGCATGGCGAGAGAGTATGTTTTACGCCCTGTCCGTCCGTCCGTCCGTGTGTCCGTCCGTCATTCGATCTGTCTGTGTACAGCTAATCTCCGGCACCGTTGGCTTGCTCGCAGCGAAACTGTGCGCACACACTGTCTATAGTCATTAAACGAAACAAGTCTTTCAGATTTTTCATATTCCTTCCTGATTGACTAAAATTGCCGTCCAAAGTTTGCAGGAGTGCTCCGTTTTGAACAAAATGCCTCAAATCATGAACACAGCATGCAATTTCCGTGACATTTTGCACGCACATTCCCACTACGTCAAGGAAGAAATGCTACTTGAAAATTTTAAAATCAGCCTCATGGTGGCGCTATAACAGGCCAATTTGTGTTTTTACCTTTAACTGTACCTATACCTATCTGTGTAAAACTTTGTATGCACACTCTCTAGAGGCCAAGGAAAAACCTTTGCCCTGCATTTTTCATATCTGCCTTTTATAGCGCCACCAGGAGGCCGACTTATGTAAAACACATTTTTTGATTGTAAGCCTTCAGATTTTATCCAAATTTCACGCAAATCGGTACACATGATCTCTATAGTCATGTGATCAAGAAGGATCTGTTAGATGTTTCATAGTCCATCCTAATTGACTAAAATTTACATCTAAAGTTTGCAGAAGTGGCCCGTTTTGAACATAATGCCGCAAATCATGAACGCAGCGTCCGATTGCAGTGAAACTTTGCTCGCACATTCGCACTACGTTGAGGAACAAATGCCACCATTTTAACATTGCCCTATTATAGCGCCACCTTGAGGCCAATTTTTGCAACAGTTTTATTTTTTATATTACTCCTACAAATTGTGTCCAAACATCATGCAAATCGGTACCCATTAGCTCTATAGTCAAGTGGTCAAGATGGTTCCGTCCGCTTTTTCATATTACATCCTGATTGCCGAATTCCGAACATTGCTGCCCCACAATAACCTACCTGACCTGGCGGAGACCTGTGCTCCGAGGAGCACTTTTTCTAGTTTCAGCTTAGCCTGGTTCCAGACGAATCTGCCTTTGCAAAATTGCATCGCACTTTAGCCCTCGGCAGATTAGGTCTGGCCCCCCTCAAGATTTCATTTCTCTCCCTCCGAAGTCGTGAGGGACCAATCAGGGCCCAGTATCCAAATGTGGGCGGGCTTATCACCTTATTGGGATCTTTTTGTAACCGCCCCTTGGAAAAAAATCTATCATTGATAGGGACCAGACTAATATCCACGCAGTGTGTCGTGTGATATTGTCTGGCCACGCGAGGCTAGTTTCAGCTCATTTCACCTTGTTATTAAATGTTATTTCAGATCATTTCACCTTGTTATTAAATGAGCTTGTAGATCTGCTATTTTTTGAAAAATCATGAACATTTGGGCAAATCTTTGAATATATATATATATTTTAAAGACAACAACTTTGCTTCTGGGGGTCCCTAGAACATTTTTTTTAGATGGGGGACCGTGGCCACACATCATTTTGGGGGTCTTCACATGAAAAAGTTTTAGAACCAGTGATATATATATTTTGTTTCAGCCCCCCCCCCCCCCCCCAGAAGCAAGGATTTGAGTTTACAAGCTCATAGCGCAGCACAGAGTGTGGTGCTATGAGCTTGTATATCTGATATTTTTCAATAGCCAAATAAATCTAAAATGACACAGATAAGTTCCCAGTCTTAAAGGGTTAATCCAACATTAGTGTAAGATGTCTAAATGACCACAAACTAGGGATGCAAATTATCGATCAATTCATTAATTGATAATTGATAACCTTATCAACCGATTAACCGGTTAACTGATAAGCAGCGTTTTTTTTAAATCTGAGAATCTTAATTTCAGATTAAAAAAAAAATCCTAAAAAAAGTGCTTAGGAGCCGAGATACAGCCTTTTTCAGTAAGTTAAACAAGAAGTGAATGGAGCAGAAAATCTTCAAATCATCATATCTTGGGTTCTGAACATTAAAAACATTTTATTTTTTTACATTTTTGCAATTAATTGTTAATTGTTTGATTTAATCGGATAATTTCTTAATCGATTAATTGTTAACATCCCTACCACAAACCAAGTATTACAGTACCAGCTGATGTATTGCAATAGGCCTTCTGATATTAAACATGAATATGTTAGTGTTGTAGGGCTGTTGTATTGTCTTACATTAAACTAAACATGAATATGTATGTGTTGTAGGGCTGTTGTATTGTCTTACATTAAACTAAACATGAATATGTATGTGTTGTAGGGCTGTTGTATTGTCTTACATTAAACTAAACATGAATATGTATGTGTTGTAGGGCTGTTGTATTGTCTTACATTAAACTAAACATGAATATGTATGTGTTGTAGGGCTGTTGTATTGTCTTACATTAAACTAAACATGAATATGTATGTGTTGTAGGGCTGTTGTATTGTCTTACATTAAACTAAACATGAATATGTATGTGTTGTAGGGCTGTTCTATTGTCTTACATTAAACTAAACATGAATATGTAAGTGTTGTAGGGCTGTTGTATTGTCTTACATTAAACTAAACATGAATATGTAAGTGTTGTAGGGCTGTTGTATTGTCTTACATTAAACCACGTGGTTTAACAAGATTTAGTGTCAAGGCACACATGTATAACCTGACTCTGCCAGATGGGGGCGGTATTGACTTCACAATACAGCTAGTCTTTGTTTTGTTTGTTTTTTAGGATACAGAATGTGTCTCTATAATGAGTGTTGATATAGATCATAATAATTCATGAATAGTTTTATATATTGCATAATGTGTGCTGCCTTGTCAAATACATGATACAAGCACACCTGGATTGTCTCACACTGTTTTGGGAACCATTGCATTAGACTGTGCAGGTTTCAAGGATATTTTACTACCTTTAAATTCATGACGATCCCTGACACTTCATCTATTTTTTTTAATACTTCACCACATTTTCATGTATATGTTTTTAAGTATAGATGGGGCTGACAGAATTGAATCTGAAAATGACTCTGACAGTGATGAACAACACCAAGATCAACTCCAGCTCACTACAAAACCCCACCCTCACAACTTACAAGGAATGTTATGTCACAATAATAATTATGTGTAGTAGAACACCATGCTTTTAGATGGAGCACTCTGTATACATTTTGTTACAACTTGTTTTCCATTGGCCCTTTGTAGATCTGCTTACTGGCACCTATGGCAACTACCTGTAATCACCACCTGAGCAAGTTCATAATGGTGAGTTATCAAGCAGTCAGCAGTCACATAACATAATATTCTGTATATATATGTTTAAACATCTGTGTTGTGTCATGTGTGTTTTATCACTTTATCTTTATGACGTTTTTGATGAAGTGTAAATTAGGACGGTGCATTTAGCTTGAATCCCTTTATTTTATCCCTGGGTCAGAGCAATGCATTAATCCAGGGATCAGCTGAAAGGAAATCAAACATTTCCTTACATATAATAACTTCACTGCCTTGTGCATTTCCTACTGTGTGTTTCAGCTGGGATGTCAGGATGTGGTGCTGCCCATTACCACCAGCTCCAGGCCCCACAGCGAGCAAGTACAAGTATTGGTATGATGCCTTTACTCTTTCACTACACTAACGTTTTGAGAGACGGGGACACAGAACTCACTAATGAACCCAATGTACTACGAAAATGTAAAGTAACATCTTTGTAGACAAATCAAATCGCATTAGTCGTGTTTTTATGTGTAAATGTTACAGCATCTCTAGACTTCTTTAGTGCCCCCAGTTTGACCCCATGCAGTCAGTGCCTGATCATGGTTGCAATGGTAAGAGAATAAGACGATTGCTCTCTTCTTTGTTCATCTGCCCTCTTTGATTGAATACTTTATCAACAGTTTGAACAAAGTACAGGGGCACAGTTATACAATAATGCTAAAAGCCAAGGGTAACAAAAAGCCCTGAGGGCTTGTTTCCATTGTGGTCCTGTGTATTCAATTCATCTGTATGAGTTCTCTCTCCTGATAGGATACTGAAACTGCCTTTTCTGTTTACTAAAGAGCTGTAGGGAAGGGGAGACCCTGTTACTGAATAAACACTTGATCACAATGACTATCAGAATATATCCACACGCACACGCACACACACACACACACACACACACACACACACACACACACACACACACACACACACACACACACACACACACACACACACACACACACACAGTGATTAAGTCTCATGAATGTTTGTGTTTTACAGATGGAACCACACAGATGCACGGTGATGACACCAGGCTGCTTTTGAAAGGCAAGTCTATTAGACTTAGTGTAATTCCTCATGAGTCATTTGCAGGTTATCCTCAATTCTCACTTAACACTTTTCAATGTCATTTTTCTTAAGACATTGCCATCCAGAAGATGACTTCAATGCTCTCTGAAGTACTTGTGGTGGTAAAGGACCTGTCCAGAGATGTGATGTTCATCAAGAATGAGTTGGCAGAGGGCAACATGACCCCGGCTGGTAGTCAGGGACCAGAGGTCAGCCACAACCCATATGTTCCCCATCCAGCTGCCAATCACCAATGAAGACCACTTCAATGAGGCTGAATCATTGCTGAAGAATGAATCAGTCTGTCAAAAGATGGTCATTTATTTGACAGACTGAACTGCATTCATTTATGAAATGTGGATACCACATTTCCTCAGGGAAATAATGTGGTTAGTTATTGCCCTTTAGCTACTCAACCACATATAATTATAGTCTTTGCTACTCAACCACATATAATTCTAGTCTACAAGTTCAAAACATGTCACGGTGCATGTAGTGAGCTTGTAGATCTGCTATTTATGGAAAAGTTTTGAAATTGTTCAAATATATTTTTTACATTTATATTGACATGACCAACATTGTGACATCAGGGTTAAAGTGGTTAAACGTAACGACTGGCATGAACTTGACTGAATACCATGGGCTGGAATATCAGTGTATCAAGTGTGTAAAGACAAAGTTGGTCTCTGTGTGTGAAATAAGAGTTGCTGTTATGCTGTTCCTAACGTATGTCCCACAGAACGTAGCTCAATACAACAGTTAAAGCAGTGGCACTTTTTGTTTCTCTCGTCTGATTTAGATTGCTGGCCTGGCTCTGGTAGGAGGCACCAATTCAGAGAACCTGATCAGACGGATGCTGGAAACTGCTCTGACTAACGCCTTGGTCTGTCACTACAACTGGGCTGGAAAGAAAGACAAGCGTTGCAGCAGCAAGAAGCCATTCAAGGAAACAGCAATACAAGACTGCATGTTTGGTGAGTTTCCTCTCCTGTAAACTACTTAATAGCTTAAGTTTAGGGAGTGAGGCGTGACTGATGGTGATTCAGAACATAATTATGCTCTTTGTGAGCCATATAGTACCGAGATTGAATCCAACTCCTATAATGTATTGCATGTCTCCTCTCTGCCCTTGTTTCATGTCTCTCTGTAATCCCCTGTTGAAGAATAAAGCATGAAATGACAAAACTTAATCTAACAGAAAAGGTTAGGTTGGAATCAGGTGATGGTGAAAGTACAAGCTATAAGAAATAAACCCCAAAAAAGACAACCTAATTGGTGAGCTTTAGAGGTGCTCAGATGCAAATGTTATTACCTGGATAGAGCCAGGCTAGCCGTTTGCTCCTCTTTCCAGTCCAGTCTATTAGCTAACTGGCTGCTGACTGTAGCTTGTGTTACTGTACAGAGTGAGGGTGATTTTCTTACTAAAATAACAGGAAGTTGTATGGGACATACACACACACTCTCTCTCTCTCTTCCTCACTCTTATTTTTGTTATCTTGTCTTACAGCTTATAGGTACCCCGCCACACTCTATTGTGTTTTTCTTGTGCATACAGTACAAGGTTTACAGCCTCATGGACAATACTGTTCTTTCATTGACAATAGACTGTTGTTCTTACAGTCAAAAAGGAGTCAAATGTTTACAGATTCATGGAAGACTTGAATCTTCAGGCTGCTCTTACAAACCCTCTTTTTTATGGGGGTATCTTGTGTCGCTGTATATTTGCACATACGATGTGTCCTCTGCATTTATTCCATGGCCTTTGGGGAGCAATAACAGGTTAAGAGTCTTGCTCAGGGATCTATTGCTGGCATGGCCTGGAATCGTACCTGGAACAACCAGGGACAGTAATTCTTTTTTTTAATTGGGTCGTTTTATCGTCTACTCTGGCTTTTGGGAGCACCCCGGACAGTTTTTAAGTTGCTTGCTTCAGTATTTAGATATTTGATATTCATTTTATCAGACGCGCCCCTTTCCTATACAAACCCATTGTAACTTCAAACTCCATTTTAACCATGTTAGATTCATCAGAAACACCCGTCCTGGGTTCTGGTGACTGACATTGTCCTCCTAATACGTGAGGAGACCGTGTTTTTTCAATTACTTTTTTCATTTATTTTTTATAATTTGTTTGGAAAGTGTAAAGGCCGGCCGTTAAAAAAACCCGGCCGAAATTAAGTAAAAAACGGCCGAAATTAAGTAAGAAATCCGGCCGCGCACCTTGCAGGCCTCTCTATCTTTGATTCCCATGCTAAATTAGGGGCCCCTGAAATCAAACATTTCCTTACATGAGAGGTTACAATAGTGTCATATGCTAATAACTTCACTGCCTTGTGCATTTCCTACTGTGTGTTTCAGCTGGGATGTCAGGATTTGGTGCTGCCCATTACCACAGCTCCAGGCCCCACAGCGAGCAAGTACAAGTACTGGTATGATACCTTTACTCTTTCACTACACTAACGTTTAGAGAGACGGGGACACAGAACTCTTTGACATATAAGTAGGACTTACAATGCAGATGTTGTGTTCAGACATCCTGTGGTAGTTGACAACAATATGATGCAACATCAGGTTGTGTTGCTACTCCCAAACTATAGAGTACAGAAGTCCTGACGTCACTCGTTCATCCCCTGGGTCCTAAAGTCATTTCTCTATGGAGAATAACATTGGGTCATCTTAGAATCGTCTCATATAAGAATTGTGGTCCAAAAATAAACAAACTGTCTCTGTGATATTATCAGGGGGGTGGATCTGTGACGAGCTCCACAGATCCAAGCCTCCAGCCACAGTGCATTACAGGTACAGATGATCTATAGATCTATTAACAGATCCAAGCCTCCAGCCACAGTGCATTACAGGTACAGATGATCTATAGATCTATTAACAGACCCAAGCCTCCAGCCACAGTGCATTACAGGTACAGATGATATATAGATCTATTAACAGATCCAAGCCTCCAGCCACAGTGCATTACAGGTACAGATGATATATAGATCTATTAACAGACCCAAGCCTCCAGCCACAGTGCATTACAGGCACAGATGATATATAGATCTATTAACAGACCCAAGCCTCCAGCCACAGTGCATTACAGGTACAGATGATATATAGATCTATTAACAGACCCAAGCCTCCAGCCACAGTGCATTACAGGTACAGATGATATATAGATCTATTAACAGACCCAAGCCTCCAGCCACAGTGCATTACAGGTACAGATGGACCAATACTATATACAATATAATGATGTACCCATAGCATTGTGGTTGGAAGGATGGCGGGGGGGTGCGTGCTGGTGGTGGCTCTGCTTGCCCTCGTTTAAAACCTGATATTTACAAAACGGAGGATGGGAAGGTGATAGTGGAAGACAAGCTTTTAAACTTTATTGTGGTAAAAATGAAGGCACTAAGCCAGGATGAAACTTAACTGTCTATGAACACGAACATCTCAGTTGTATCTTACAATGCGCGAGGGCTGCGTGTTGGCCACAGTGAATCTGATAAATCACGCCGTATTGTTGTGGACAGTCTGTTAGAGAGGTGTGACATTTTGTGAGACATTTTGTTAAGACCTTCCAGGTCTTGTGTGTCCAGGAAGGTCTCCTGGACACACAAGACCTGGAAGGTCTTAACTCCATCCATAAGGACTTTCACGGGGCGGGGGAATCCACCACCGACCTGTGTTCTAAAGTGGTACGAGGGAGGATACCAGGGAGAGTTGCCACTCTGTGGAACAAAAAATATGAGCAGTTGGTTAATGTCATTAGATTAGGAGTGGACTGGGCAATTGGAATTGAACTGTGTTGTAGCGACAAAAAGTGAATCATTTTGAATGTCTATACACCATATGAATGCTATCAGAATGAAGATGAGTATCTTAGCAGAATGGCATTTATTATGTCTTTCATCCAGGATAATCCTTCCACCTGCATATATGTTGTTGGTGACATGTGTCTGATGCTAACTCCTTATTTGGAAAGCATTTAATGCAATTCTGTGTAGACAGCGGTTTGATTTTGTCTAGCAAAGTACTTTTGCCTGAGAAGAGCTATACTTATATTAGCGAGGCTTGGCACACTACTTCCTGGCTTGATCATTGTCTCTGTACAGTAGATGCACATGACTCTATTGATACAATGGAGATTGTCTATGATATGGCTACCTCTGACCACATACCATTTTGTGTGGTGGTAAATACGGGCAATTTACCAGTGTTGTTGCCTGTGGATAACAGCTTAAGTGGGCGGGCATAGCTGAGTGGTTAGTGAGCCCGCCTAGGGAGCCAGAGGCCCTGGTTGCCCCAGGTTCGATTCCAGGCTAGGTCAGCATATGTGTCGATGAAATGAAATTTGTCCCTGAGCAAGACTCTTAACCCCTAATTGCTCACAGGTTCTCATTGGAAACAAGACCGCAAGGACTTTCATGAACGACCTGTTAAAAGCAATTATCCTTATCCTTATAGTGCAGGGAAAATTGACTGGGCTAAACTGAACAAGAGAGATCTTGATAAATATGTTAATAGTTCTGATGCCTTGCTAGGTAATATTAAGGTGCCAAAAGATGCTCTATTGTGTCGAGACATGAACTGCAGAAATGTTCAACACTGTAAAGAGCTATCTACCTTGTATGAGTCTATTGTGGAGTCACTCTGTATCTCCAGCAGGCCTCTCATCAAACATAGGCCAAAAGCATGTAATGCTAAGCCAGGGTGGAACGATCACGTCCAAGAGCTTCATGCAGAGGCTAGAATGGCTTTTAAAAGATGGGCTGAGTCTGGCAAAAGTAGACATGGCCCTCTGTTTGAGTATAAAAAAACACACTAATGCTAATTTTAGATATGCCCTTAGGTTTATTAAAAGAAATGAGAACATAATGAGGTCAGATTCACAGGCAAAGAAGCTACAAAAGCATAATGTGAATGATTTCTGGAAGGAAATTAAAATGATAGACAATTGTAAAACATCTCTTCCATCAAATATAGATGGAGTGAGTGGTTCTGATGAAATGTCACAGCTATGGCAGAAACAATATTCTGAGCTGTTCAACTGTGTAAAAAGTAATCTGGTTGTAGTGGAAAATGTAGATTTTAATGATGAGGTGATTGTTACTCCTGCTGAAATTCATGATAATAAGGCCTGTGGTCTGGATAAGATAACAGCTGAACATCTTAAGCTAGCCAGTAAGAAACTGTGTCCTCTGGTTGCTATGTGTTTTACAGGTTATTTTGTTCATGGTTTTTTACCTGTTTCCATGCTCTCTGTTGTGTTAGTGCCGGTGATTAAAGACAAAGTGGGCAAGTTAAACAGCTCAGATAACTATAGACCAATAGCCTTGGCCAGTGTTTTGTCCAAAGTGCTAGAGACAATTCTACTGAGTAGACTTGAGAGGTTGATCATGTCTGCTGATAACCAATTTGGATTCAAACGTAAACATGGGACTGATTTGTGTATTTTTGCACTTAAAGAGATTTTAGATAAATATAGTAGGCTATTCTACTATGTTTGTATCTTTTATTGATGCCTCTAGGGCCTTTGACCGCATTAATCATGAAAAGTTATTCTTAAAACTGACGCAAAGAGGGGTCCCTAGTTTCTAGTCAGAATGTTGGTGTTCTGGTATGCTCACCAGACAATGAGAGTAAAATGGGGGAAGTCAATATCTGCTCCTTTTCATGTGACCAATGGTGTCCGTCAAGGTGGAATTATTTCTCCTTTCCTATTTAATGTTTATATGAATGATTTATCATTGATGTTAAATGCATGTGGGACAGGGTGTAGAGTTGGTGACTCGTTAATTAATCACCTGATGTATGCGGATGATTTGGTCATCTTTAGTCCATATAGTGCTGGGCTACAACAGCTACTGAGGATATGCTCACAGTATGGCTTTGATTTTAATATAAAATACAACGCTAAAAAGAGTAATGTCATGATTGTCCGAAGTACGGAAGACAGACAATCTACCTTTCCTGACTTCTATCTGGCTGGCACTGCCCTTAGTGTGTGCAGTGAGATTACTTATTTGGGACATATTATCTCCAATGACCTATCAGATGACAAGGACATCTATAGGCAGCAGCGTAAGCTGTATGCCCAAGCAAACATGCTGTGTCGCAAATTTAGCATGTGCTCAGTACTTGTGAAGATCTCTCTGTTTAGATCCTTTTGTACACCACTGTATACTGCCCACCTTTGGAGTCGCTACAGGCAAGGCAGCATCAGACGCCTTACAGTGGCCTGTAATGACTGCATGAGGCTGCTGCTGAGAGCTCCAAGAAGCTCCAGTGCAAGCCAGATGTTTGTTAGTGTTGGGGTACCCACCTGCTCTGCTGTGCTACGTAACCTTATGTATAGGTTTATGTGTAGAGCATCTGAGTCAGTAAATGACATAATCACTGTAATAACGGACCCAACACGCTGTTCTGTAAGGTTCACCTCTAGACTGTGGAACCATTGGCGCACATGTCTGTATGTCAGAAACTCAACAATGTGGGATATTTGCAGTTTTTTTTTCTTTTTTTTTCTTTTTCTGTTTTTATTGTGTGGTGTTGTATTATTGTGATATGGATCTTCCTAGGTCTGAAATAAAGATTGAATTGAATTGAAGTACTCACAGTTTTTTTACTCAGGTAAAAGTACAAATACTGCTGTGTAGAAATACTCTGTGTTATTATTATTATTAGCCTTTGACTCTTACATGGGCCAGTTTCGAATTGCAGCCATCTGTAGGTACTCTTTTAGAGTAGTTTGGAAGGAGTATAATGTTTCACACTCCTTCACGACTTTTCGTAGGGCATTCCACATTTTTGCGGCAAAGCAGAGATCCCTTGTTAGTGCCAAATCTGGGTTGAACGTGATCAGTGGAGTGACAGGTACATGGGTGTCTTTGTGGTGTAGTGTATCTTGTAGACCAGGCCCATTGCAAGTTGCTGTACTCTGTCCTCAACCCTGAGCCATCTGACCCTATAGCATAATGAGCAGGGTTTAGATGAGTCGTAGATGTATAAGGCCAAGGAGTAGCCTTACTAGTTTGTTTTGGGATGTCTGGAGCAGTGGCGTGCACAGACATTTTGAGGGGCAGGTGCTCAAGTAAATTATACTTTTTTTGTTTACTTGGTCTGCTCTTTTTTCCCTCTACACCTATACCTCTTTGCCAAAAATAGCCGATCTACAAGCGAGCTTGTAGATCGGCTATTTTTGTCTAAAGTTCTCCTCAGAAAAGGGATGCTAAGTTTCGAGTGGTTACGGTAAAAAGAAAAATCATATCACATAAAGACGGACGCCCTGTAGTAACCCTAACCCTAACCCTAACCCTGGCAAAGGGCAGGTGCTCTAGCACCACTTAGAGTCTATCTGTGCACGTCCCTGGTCTGGAGCCTTGTTTTTAAGGCCTTTAGTGGTGTTGTGGTACCATGAGGAGCATGCATAGTCGAAGTAACCTTGGATGAGTCTTCCTGCTAGAGTCCTCAAAGTATTCTTACTGACCAGAAAGGAGATCCTATCCAAAAAACGTGTTGTTTGGTTGACTTTTTTGATGACTCTTGTTACCATGTTATCACTGGAAAGATTTGGCTCTTCTGTAGGTTATTTCCTCTTATCGTGTGATGACATCGTCACCCACTTGAAGCCGTGGGCTAGTGGCGCTATGTGTGAGCTTGTAGATCTGCTATTTTCGACAAGCGACACCATTGTTAGACAAAGTATAAATCAGACATTTTCACGTCAAGGACCCCCTACATTGATATGCATTTGGACCCCCGTCTGAATAGATGTTCTGCCAGGAGGGCCCCAACGAAAGATTTGTGTTTAAAACTTTCAAACATAATTCAGAAAACACAAACCATGAATGTTCAAAATGTAGATCTGCTGTTTGTGAGATTGAACCCATGACCTTTTGAACATGTAGAGAGCATCTTAAGTTAAGACCAGGAACACATCTGTGTCATTTTAGCTATAACCATTATCTTATACTTTGGCTATTGTTGAACATCTGGAGATGTATTAGAACGTAATTTATGTTGAACAGCTCACTTTAGGATATAGGCTTTAAATGATGTTATCACTTGATTTGCCTAAAGAAAGAATATGATATTGACTGGTTGAAATGACTGCTGAGGTGCACTGGAAGGCTTGCAGCAGGCAGAGGCCTCCATTTCCTTTATGTGCATTTCCTGTATGTGAGCTGCACTCGCGGCGTACGTGACATACAGCCTGCATCTATGGCTGATCAGTGGGGTCAACGAGTACCCAAGATCTGATAGTTTTAACCAAATGTTACATGCACACATGTAAGTGTGAATCATTTGATTTTCTGATTAATGATTTCATTTACTCATATATAATTGCTGATAATATGCAGTATAATTGCATTTACTGAATTATGCTCAGGTATAAGACACATTTTGGGGGACATTTAACCCCTCAGTATGCCCATATATGGCCATGCTGATAATGTCGTGCAAGGTGCAAAGTAAGCGTTTTTTGTGTGTGTGGGTAGCTGTTGGACAAGTCACACATACACCCACATGCAGACACACTGACTTCTGAGAATCACCTATAGCGTCTGACTTCTAAGAATAAGGCATGCACGCCTATGTGCACGCAAATACACACACACTGACTTTCTTAACTTTCGAAAAGTCACCCACGTGCACACTTACGTGCACTCACATACACACACTGATGTCTGGAGAACTTCCTTTAGACCGTACTATCGTATAAAGGGGCGCTCACGAGAGCATCAAGCGGGTTTTTTAGAGAGGCTGGGGAGACAGAGGCTGAGGGAGACTTGGGAGGTTTTGGACGGCTGTTGGGGCACCGGCTTCGAATGCTATCAATGCATTGAATGGGAGATTATCACGTTTTATCAGACCATTGAATGGGCAAAGTAGGCGAGCTACCGTCTACCCCGCGATTTGTCAGACCATTCATTGGGCGTAATCAGGAGCTGCTGACCTACCGACGGAGGCGGAGCAGTCCCCACAACAATATTTAGGGTTAGGGTATTCTGTCCGTATCGGTACATAACTCGAACGGCGCTGAGTAGGCACAGGCGAGCGTCGCACCGCTCCGGACGGCAACTCAGTCGCCTTAGCTCCTTCGGTGGCCCATCGCGGGGCTCCAGCTCGCCTGAGACTGCGCGCCTCCGTCATGGTCCGAAACCGAAACAACCAAAACCAAAACCGAAACTGAAGTATTTAAGTCATCTCCGTCGGTAGGTCAGTAGCTCCTGATTACGCCCAATGAATGGTCTGATAAATCGCGGGGTAGCTAGTAGGTCGCCTACTTCGCCCATTCAATGGTCTGATAGAACGTGATAATCTCCCATTCTATGCATTGATAGCATCCGAATGAGGTGGTTGGGGGCCCTTTGGACCCCTTTGGCTCTTAGGTTTTTGGGGCTTCTTCTCTTGCACCTTGCTCAGATGTTAAGCAGTCTTGGCTCCACATGGAGGAAGGTAAAGAATTAAATAAATTAAGAAGGTAAAGAATTAATTAAATTAAGAAGGTAAAATATTACTTAAATAATGAATTAAACCAAAAAGGGTAAAATGTCTCTATTTTGAGATAAGGATAATTCCTTTTAACAGGTCGTTCATGAAAGTCCTTGCGGTCTTGTTTCCAATGAGAACCTGTGAGCAATTAGGGCAGGGGTGGCAAACTCATTTTGGGGTGAGGGCCGGATTGGTCAAATGGCGACTTGATGGGGGCCGGAACCAGTTGCGGGCGCACATGCGCGCTCACACGCACTCAGACACTGCTACTAACTATGCATATCACTTTTTTTTTAAATCTATTAAGAAGAATAGCTACTTTACTTATTGACATTAAAAACAAACAATGCAATTTGTAATAATAATAATAATAAACCATTTTAAGTTGAATAATTCAATTTGAAGTGGGTGGTTAAATAATTAGATTCATAGAACAACAGTGGTGTAAAGTAACTAATTACATTTACTCAAGTACTGTAAAGATTTGAGGTATTTTTACTTTACTAGAGTATTTCCAGTACTTTTACTTCTACTTCACTACACCTGAGTCACTGCTATACAGTATATCAAATTCTTGGCCGAAACCGAATACCGAATATAGGAAACACTTGGCCGAATGGCTGAAAATAAATGATTATTTAAAAAATATATATATACATTTTCTTAAATATTATTTTGTACCATTGCTGTCATGGCTATGCCTCTGTTGTAGAGCTACGTGATTATGGCAACACTTATCATAACTATAATCCATAGATCAGTTATTTAAAGCATATTTTTAGAATTATTTATTTACTATTGTGTAGTAATATAATACAATATGTCTCAAAACCTTAGCATGCCATACAGTTGCAAATTAAATAAATATGATTTCAAGAAATTAAAACTAAAATTTAATAGCCTAACAAAAGGCAATATAATGTCTGCAGTTCAGGCCTGGAATTTCGTCATTTTAGGGGCAAGGCCACTTGGCCTTTGGTGTTGTAATTATGGCTATTTGCACGATTTTAAATTGTTCTAAATAATTATAAAAAAAAGGAACATACAAGATTTCCAACGATTATATATAGCCAGTATATGGTTCTGTATCAGTATATGAGTCAGTTTTTGCAGATTTCATTCTAATTGGCTACTATGCCTGCATATGAATTTCATGGGCCTGTTGGTCACCCTGGCTTGGCGGAGATATGCCCTGTTGCGCACTCTCCGCTCAGCAACAGCAGGTGAAAGCAAGTGACTTAAACGAGGGCTATGTTGCGCACCAAAAAACTGACTAAAACTGACACACACACACACACACACACACACACACACACAGTCAAGCGTTCACAGCTGGTGTTAATTATTTTGCCCTGCGCAGGCTCTTAACTGTCGCTGGTTATCTTACTAATGGGAGGAATGCAGCCACTCTCTACTCCTCCAAATGAGAGACGCAACTGGTATATACTTCTCCAAACAAACAACGGTGTTTTACCGGATTTGTGATGCTGTTGAACAAGCGCTCTCTCCAGTACAGGTAGAGTTGAATGGTGATGGTCCTCTGTATGTTAATGACCGTGGCTGTGGCTTCACAGCTTGGCCATTGTTCTCACATAACAAGTTTGTCCAGTATTCAACCCCCAGGAGCCTCAGTAAGGAACTGGCGGGCGCTGGCGTTTTTTCTGCCTTTTTTTTTTCTCTCTCGTTTTTTTTTCCATTAGAGGTAGTATTAAATGCCGTTTTTTCAAATCACCTCAAGGGCCAGATTTGACGACGTCGCGGGCCGGAATTGGCCCGCGAAACACCAGTTTGCCACCCCTGAATTAGGGGTTAAGAGTCTTGCTCAGGGACAAATTTCATTTCATCGACACATATGCTGTCCTGGCCGGGAATCGTACCTGCGGCAACCAGGGCCTCTGGCTCCCTAGGCGGGATCATTAACCACTCAGCTATGGCCGCCCCATATTAAACCTATTTAGTGCTACTTTAAGGACATTTTTGGAATTACCAAATTTAGACTAGCCTGTATTTCAGGCTGAATGAGATCTAAATGGAACCTCCTCTTTTAAATCTAAATTATAAATTAGTTTAGGACAAGTCTAAATTAAGGCATTTGGAAACCAGACAGACATGAAACATTATTGATTTCATTTCTATTGGTATTTTGTATTTGTTTTTTGTATTGTTAAATACACATCTGTAATCCCACTATGAACTGAGCAAATAAAGGGAAGCTTTTAATATTTCAAAAAGCCTCATTTTCTGAGTTAGTGTTATAAAGATAATCAGACTAGGGGTTTCTTCTGAAGGACACCACCAAGCCCTCGGTGAGTATGAGAACTCCACACTACGGCAACATACATACACATTCAATACACACCCCATACAGGTGGAGATTTGTAATTGAAGCTAATTACAGATGCCAACGTTTGATGCAAAGCTGGGCGGAGTGATGTATTGAGCAAATGTTTTAGGAGTGCAATGTTTTGTATGCAATGAATTGCGAGCATTTAGGTGTTTTGCGAGGACCGTGTGCTATGACGATGTGCATGAGTTTCAGTGCATTTCTCTAGTCAGAGGAGTAGGATAAGTTGTTTCAATAGTGTCTTTTGACTGAGTGAAGGTCAAGTTGATGTTCTGTTGAAGCTGGCCAGTAAGTGTAGGGGGCCCCTCTGGCCCCTGTCTTTCTTATAACACAGTTATCCTCATATCCACAGGTTTGTCTTAAGTCGGGGACTGGGTATTGTGGTAGTGGATCTAGTTAAGAGCTTACGGATGGTGACCAGACTTAGATCAAAATTTAGCCGCTATTTCCCCGGAGGCCACAGGCCTGCTAACACGGTCGAGTTTGCTCTGAATTCACCATGGCGGAGAAAAGGTAGTTCTCGCGTCGCCACAAGTAAATATACAGTTTTCTACACTTCTGTGTGTTGCTTGTTTAAAAGGTCCCTGAGTGAAGGGGACCTCCTATCTGTGTTGTACACCGCTCCAGTCGTGGTTCTGGGATGGTTAATAGTATTCAATTCATCTGTATGAGTTCTCTCTCCTGATAGGATACTGAAACTGCCTTTTCTGTTTACTAAAGAGCTGTAGGGAAGGGGAGACCCTGTTACTGACTAAACACTTGATCACAATGACTATCAGAATATATCCACGCACACGCACACGCACACGCACACACACACACACACACACACACACACACACACACACACACACACACACACACACACACACACACACACACAGTGATTAAGTCTCATGAATGTTTGTGTTTTACAGATGGAACCACACAGATGCACGGTGATGACACCAGGCTGCTTTTGAAAGGCAAGTCTATTAGACTTAGTGTAATTCCTCATGAGTCATTTGCAGGTTATCTTCAATTCTCACTTAACACTTTTCAATGTCATTTTTCTTAAGACATTGCCATCCAGAAGATGACTTCAATGCTCTCTGAAGTACTTGTGGTGGTAAAGGACCTGTCCAGAGATGTGATGTTCATCAAGAATGAGTTGGCAGAGGGCAACATGACCCCGGCTGGTAGTCAGTGACCAGGGGTCAGCCACAACCAATATGTTCCCCATCCAGCTGCCAATCACCAATGAAGACCACTTCAATGAGGCTGAATCATTGCTGAAGAATGAATCAGTCCGTCAAAAGATGGTCATTTATTTGACAGACTGAACAGCATTCATTTATGAAATGTGGATAATATCACATTTCCTCAGGGGAAATAATGTGGTTAGTTATTGCCCTCTAGCTACTCGACCACAAATAATTATAGTCTTTGCTACTCAACCACATATAATTCTAGTCTACAAGTTCAAAACATGTCACGGTGCATGTAGTGAGGTTGTAGATCTGCTATTTATGGAAAAGTTTTCAAATTGTTCAAATATATTTTTTACATTTATATTGACATGACCAAAATTGTGACATCAGGGTTAAAGTGGTTAAACGTAACGACTGGCATGAACTTGACTCAATACCATGGGCTGGAATATCAGTGTATCAAGTGTGTAAAGACAAAGTTGGTCTCTGTGGATGAAATAAGAGTTGCTGTTATGCTGTTTGTAACGTATGTCCCACAGAACGTAGCTCAATACAACAGTTAAAGCAGTGGCACTTTTTTTTTCTCTCATCTGATTTATATTGCTGGCCTGGCTCTGGTAGGAGGCACCAATTCAGAGAACCTGATCAGACGGATGCTGGAAACTGCTCTGACTAACGCCTTGGCCTGTCACTACAACTGGGCTGGAAAGAAAGACAAGCGTTGCAGCAGCAAGAAGCCATTCAAGGAAACAGCAATACAAGACTGCATGTTTGGTGAGTTTCCTCCCCTGTAAACTACTTAATAGCTTAAGTTTAGGGAGTGAGGCGTGACTGATGGTGATTCAGAACATAATTATGCTCTTTGTGAGCCATATAGTACCGAGATTGAATCCAACTCCTATAATGTATTGCATGTCTCCTCTCTGCCCTTGTTTCATATCTCTCTGTAATCCCCTGTTGAAGAATAAAGCATGAAATGACAAAACTTAATCTAACAGAAAAGGTTAGGTTGGAATCAGGTGATGGTCAAAGTACAAACTAAGAAATAAAGCAAAAAAAGACAACCTAATTGGTGAGCTTTAGAGGCGCTCAGATGCAAATGTTATTACCTGGATAGAGCCAGGCTAGCCGTTTGCTCCTCTTTCCAGTCCAGTCTATTAGCTAACTGGCTGCTGACTGTAGCTTGTGTTACTGTACAGAGTGAGGGTGATTTTCTTATTAATATAACAGGAAGTTGTATGGGACATACACACACTCTCTCTCTCTCTCTTCCTCACTCTTATTTTTGTAATCTTGTCTTTCAGCTTAGGGTACCCCGCCACACTCTATTGTGTTTTTCTTGTGCATGCAGTACAAGGTTTACAGCCTCATGGACAATACTGTTCTTTCATTGACAATAGACTGTTGTTCTTACAGTCAAATGTTTACAGATTCATGGAAGACTTGAATCTTCAGGCTGTTCTTACACACCCTCTTCTTTATGGGGGTATCTTGTGTCGCTGTATATTTGCACATACGATGTGTCCTCTGCATTTATTCCATGGCGTTTGGGGAGCAATAACAGGTTAAGAGTCTTGCTCAGGGATCTATTGCTGGCATGGCCTGGAATCGTACCTGGAACAACCAGGGACAGTAATTTTTTTTTTAAAGTGGGTCATTTTATCGTCTACTCTGGCTTTTGGGAGCACCCCGGACAGTTTTTAAGTTGCTTGCTTCAGTATGTAGATATTTGATATTAATTTTATCAGACACGCCCCTTTCCTATACAAACCCATTGTAACTTCAAACTCCATTTTAACCATGTTAGATTCATCAGAAACACCCGTCCTGGGTTCTGGTGACTGACATTGTCCTCCTAATACGTGAGGAGACCGTGTTTTTTTCAATTACTTTTTTCATTTATTTTTTATAATTTGTTTGGAAAATGAAAAACATGTAATACAATAATAAAGTGTGTGTGTGTGTGTGTGTGTGTGTGTGTGTGTGTGTGTGTGTGTGTGTGTGTGTGTGTCGACCCGCTCTCACTCTCAAGGCGTCAAGATCTGCTTACTATGGCAACTACAGTACCTGTAATCCCCACCTGAGCAAGTTCATAATGGTGAGTTATCAAGCAGTCAGCAGTCACATAACATAATATTCTGTATATATATATATATATATATATATGTTTAAACATCTGTGTTGTGTCATGTGTGTTTTATCACATTATCTTTATGACGTGTTTGATGAAAGTGTAAATTAGGACGGTGCATTTAGCTTGAATCCCTTTATTTTATCCCTGGGTCAGAGCAATGCATTAATCCAGGGATCAGCTGAAAGGAAATCAAACATTTCCTTACATATAATAACTTCACTGCCTTGTGCATTTCCTACTGTGTGTTTCAGCTGGGATGTCAGGATGTGGTGCTGCCCATTACCACCAGCTCCAGGCCCCACAGCGAGCAAGTACAAGTACTGGTATGATACCTTTACTCTTTCACTACACTAACGTTTAGAGAGACGGGGACACAGAACTCACTAATGAACCCAATGTACTACTAAAATGTAAAGTAACATCTTTGTAGACAAATCAAATCGCATTAGTCGTGTTTTTATGTGTAAATGTTACAGCATCTCTAGACTTCTTTAGTGCCCCCAGTTTGACCCCATGCAGTCAGTGCCTGATCATGGTTGCAATGGTAAGTGAACAAGACGATTGCTCTCTTCTTTGTTCATCTGCCCTCTTTGATTGAATACTTTATCAACAGTTTGAACAAAGTACAGGGGCACAGTTATACAATAATGCTAAAAGCCAAGGGTAACAAAAAGCCCTGAGGGCTTGTTTCCATTGTGGTCCTGTGTATTCAATTCATCTGTATGAGTTCTCTCTCCTGATAGGATACTGAAACTGCCTTTTCTGTTTACTAAAGAGCTGTAGGGAAGGGGAGACCCTGTTACTGACTAAACACTTGATCACAATGACTATCAGAATATATTCACACACACACACACACACACACGCACGCACGCACGCACGCACGCACGCACACACACACACACACACACACACACACACTCACTCACGCACGCACGCACGCACGCACGCACGCACGCACGCACGCACGCACGCGCACACGCACACGCACACATACACAGTGATTAAGTCTCATGAATGTTTGTGTTTTACAGATGGAACCACACAGATGCACGGTGATGACACCAGGCTGCTTTTGAAAGGCAAGTCTATTAGACTTAGTGTAATTCCTCATGAGTCATTTGCAGGTTATCTTCAATTCTCACTTAACACTTTTCAATTTCATTTTTCTTAAGACATTGCCATCCAGAAGATGACTTCAATGCTCTCTGAAGTACTTGTGGTGGTAAAGGACCTGTCCAGAGATGTGATGTTCATCAAGAATGAGTTGGCAGAGGGCAACATGACCCCGGCTGGTAGTCAGGGACCAGAGGTCAGCCACAACCCATATGTTCCCCATCCAGCTGCCAATCACCAATGAAGACCACTTCAATGAGGCTGAATCATTGCTGAAGAATGAATCAGTCCGTCAAAAGATGGTCATTTATTTGACAGACTGAACAGCATTCATTTATGAAATGTGGATAATATCACATTTCCTCAGGGAATAAATGTGGTTAGTTATTGCCCTTTAGCTACTCAACCACATATAATTCTAGTCTACAAGTTCAAAACATGTCACGGTGCATGTAGTGAGCTTGTAGATCTGCTATTTATGGAAAAGTTTTCAAATTGTTCAAATATATTTTTTACATTTATATTGACATGACCAAAATTGTGACATCAGGGTTAAAGTGGTTAAACGTAACGACTGGCATGAACTTGACCGAATACCATGGGCTGGTATATCAGTGTATCAAGTGTGTAAAGACAAAGTTAGTCTCTGTGTATGAAATAAGAGTTGCTGTTATGCTGTTTGTAACGTATGTCCCACAGAACGTAGCTCAATACAACAGTTAAAGCAGTGGCACTTTTTTTTTTCTCTCGTCTGATTTAGATTGCTGGCCTGGCTCTGGTAGGAGGCACCAATTCAGAGAACCTGATCAGACGGATGCTGGAAACTGCTCTGACTAACGCCTTGGCCTGTCACTACAATTGGGCTGGAAAGAAAGACAAGCGTTGCAGCAGCAAGAAGCCATTCAAGGAAACAGCAATACAAGACTGCATGTTTGGTGAGTTTCCTCCCTGTAAACTACTTAATAGCTTAAGTTTAGGGAGTGAGGTGTGACTGATGGTGATTCCTTCCTCCTCTCTCCATAAATGGAGTAGAGGTTGAGAGGGTCTCCTCGTTCCGGTTCCTCGGAACCACCATCCACGAATCCCTATCATGGGAACTCAACACCAGCCTTAAGGTCAGTAAATCCCACCAGCGTCTCTACTTCTTGCGGCAGCTTAGAAAGTTCAAGGTCAGTAAAACAGCTATGATACATTTCTATAGGTCAGTCATTGAGAGCGTGCTCACCTTTTCCATGCTTGTCTGGTACGGCAATACAACCGCACAGGACAAGACACGGTTGGAGAGGGTTACACGTCAGGCAGCTAGGATAATTGGTTCGAGCCTTCCATCGCTGTCATCACTCTATCCCACTAGATTGGTGAAGAGGGCTAAAAAAATCATAGCCGACCATTCCCATCCAGCCCATTACCTTTTCAATCTCCTCCCATCAGGTAGGAGATATGGCAGCATTGGGAGTAGAACCTCCCGTTTTAGAGACAGCACATACCTCCAAGCAGTCAGGCACCTTAACGACACTCTTGCACTACAAACACAAACTAGACGGTATGCACTTTAATTATGCACTTTAAAAATTGCTACATAATTGCACTAAGCAGTTTCTTCTACTGTCTGTACTGTATACATGAGCCAAAGCTGCAGCTTGGTCCTGGTTTGGTTCTGTTTCTTGTGTCTCTTTTTGTTCTTGTCTTTGTGCTGTTGTTTACTGTGTTGTCTTGTATGTGAGAGGAAGCACCAAGACAATTTCCTATCAAACTTGTTTTGAAATGGCAAATAAATACTTGAACTTGAACTTGAACTTGATTCAGAACATAATTATGCTCTTTGTGAGCCATATAGAACAGAGTTTGAATCCAACTCCTATAATGTATTGCATGTCTCCTCTCTGCCCTTGTTTCATGTCTCTCTGTAATCCCCTGTTGAAGAATAAAGCATGAAATGACAAAACTTAATCTAACAGAAAAGGTTAGGTTGGAATCAGGTGATGGTGAAAGTACAAGCTATAAGAAATAAACCCAAAAAAAAGACAACCTAATTGGTGAGCTTTAGAGGCGCTCAGATGCAAATGTTATTACCTGGATAGAGCCAGGCTAGCCGTTTGCTCCTCTTTCCAGTCCAGTCTATTAGCTAACTGGCTGCTGACTGTAGCTTGTGTTACTGTACAGAGTGAGGGTGATTTTCTTACTAAAATAACAGGAAGTTGTATGGGACATACACACACACACACACACACACACACACACACACACACACACACACACACACACACACACACACACACACACACACACACACACACACACTCTCTCTGTCTTCCTCACTCTTATTTTTGTAATCTTGTCTTTCAGCTTAGGGTACCCCGCCACACTCTATTGTGTTTTTCTTGTGCATGCAGTACAGCCTCATGGACAATACTGTTCTTTCATTGACAATAGACTGTTGTTCTTACAGTCAAATGTTTACAGATTCATGGAAGACTTGAATCTTCAGGCTGTTCTTACAAACCCTCTTTTTTATGGGGGTATCTTGTGTCGCTGTATATTTGCACATACGATGTGTCCTCTGCATTTATTCCATGGTGTTTGGGGAGCAATAACAGGTTAAGAGTCTTGCTCAGGGATCTATTGCTGGCATGGCCTGGAATCGTACCTGGAACAACCAGGGACAGTATTTTTTTTTTAAAAGTGGGTCATTTTATCGTCTACTCTGGCTTTTGGGAGCACCCCGGACAGTTTTTAAGGTGCTTGCTTCAGTATTTTGATATTTGATATTCATTTTATCAGACACGCCCCTTTCCTATACAAACCCATTGTAACTTCAAACTCCATTTTAATTTTTGTGTGTGTGTGTGTGTGTGTGTGTGTGTGTGTGTGTGTGTGTGTGTGTGTGTGTGTGTGTGTGTGTGTGTGTGTCGACCCGCTCTCACTCTCAAGGCGTCAAGATCTGCTTACTATGGCAACTACCTGTAATCACCACCTAAGCAAGTTCATAATGGTGAGTTATCAAGCAGTCAGCAGTCACACAACATAATATTCTGTATATATACATGTATATGTTTAAACATCTGTGTTGTGTCATGTGTGTTTTATCACATTATCTTTATGACGTGTTTGATGAAAGTGTAAATTAGGACGGTGCATTTAGCTTTAATCCCTTTATTTTATCCCTGGGTCAGAGCAATGCATTACATCTAGGGATCAGCTGAAAAGAAATCAAACATGGGCGTGTTGGCCACTGGGAAATGTGGGCCAATTCCAGAAAGGCCGCTCCATTCCAGGCCGACCAGGCCGGCCGTTAAAAAAAAACGGCCGAAATTAAGTAAAAAACGGCCGAAATTAAGTAAGAAATCCGGCCGCACACCTTGCAGGCCTCTCTATCTTTGATTCCCATGCTAAATTAGGGGCCCCTGAAATCAAACATTTCCTTACATGGGAGGTTACAATAGGTTCAAGGTTCAAGTTTATTAGTGTCCCCGAGGGGCAATTTGGTTTGCAGCATATAGCATCAAGTGCAGTACAACAACATTAAAACAGACAGTAAAAACAGTACAACAGAACAGTAAAACATCCATAGCCGGTACATAGAGTTCACATTAGGTCATAAAGAGCAAAGTGTAAGGTGCTATTCAGTCAGTGCAGTGTACATGTCCATTGAAAAGAATACGTGGACAGCAAGGAGACTGCTCGGTGCACGTATTAACTAAAGGCTATCTCCTCCTTGGCTTCTCCATGACCGAGTTCAGACTGCCGATAGAAATGGGAATAAAGGACAGTTTGTGCCTGTTTGTTGTGGCACTGGGGGTCCGCAAGCGACGGCCCGAAGGAAGGAGTTCGTACTCGGTGTTAAGTGGGTGAGCAGTATCTGAACGAATCGACTTGGCTTTTTTGATCACTTGTCTATTAAAGAGAAGTCCAAGGCTGTTCATGTTTGTACCAATAACCTTGGAGGCAACTTTCACAATTTTACCCAGGGAATTCTTGTCCTTGACACAAAGTGTCATATGCTAATAACTTCAGTGCCTTGTGCATTTCCTACTGTGTGTTTCAGCTGGGATGTCAGGATTTGGTGCTGCCCATTACCACAGCTCCAGGCCCCACAGCGAGCAAGTGCAAGTACTGGTATGATACCCTACTCTTTCACTACACTAACGTTTAGAGAGACGGGGACACAGAACTCAATGAATACTATTTGACACATAAGTAGGACTTACAATGCAGATGTTGTGTTCAGACATCCTGTGGTAGTTGACAACAATATGCTGCAACATCAGGTTGTGTTGCTACTCCCAAACTATAGAATACAGAAGTCCTGACGTCACTCGTTCATCCCCTGGGTCCTAAAGTAATTTCTCTATGGAAAATAACATTGGGTCATCTTAGAATCGTCTCATATAAGAATTGTGGTCCAAAAATAAACAAACTGTCTCTGTGATATTATCAGGGGGGTGGCTCTGTGACGAGCTCCACAGACCCAAGCCTCCAGCCACAGTGCATTACAGGTACAGATGATATATAGATCTATTAACAGACCCAAGCCTCCAGCCACAGTGCATTACAGGTACAGATGGACCAATACTATATACAATATAATGATGTACCCATAGCATTGTGGTTGGAAGGATGGCGGGGGGGTGCGTGCTGGTGGTGGCTCTGCTTGCCCTTGTTTAAAACCTGATATTTACAAAACGGAGGATGGGAAGGTGATAGTGGAAGACGAGCTTTTAAACTTTATTGTGGTAAAAATGAAGACACTAAGCCAGGATGAAACTTAACTGTCTATGAACACGAACATCTCAGTTGTATCTTACAATGCGCGAGGGCTGCGTGTTGGCCACAGTGAATCTGATAAATCACGCCGTATCGTTGTGGACAGTCTGTTAGAGAGGTGTGACATTTTGTGAGACATTTTGTTAAGACCTTCCAGGTCTTGTGTGTCCAGGAAGGTCTCCTGGACACACAAGACCTGGAAGGTCTTAACTCCATCCATAAGGACTTTCACGGGGCGGGGGAATCCACCACCGACCTGTGTTCTAAAGTGGTACGAGGAAGGATACCAGGGGGAGTTGGCACTCTGTGGAACCAAAAATATGAGCAGTTGGTTAAAGGGTCTACACCATGAATTTTAACTTTTTCTTCATTTTTGTGTGTTTTTGGTCTCCCCCACCTCTCTTCTGTTCCAACAAATACCGGACTTCGAGCATGCAGGCTTTCATAGGCTATCTGTGGTTTTTATGTAAATTGGTCTGAAAACAGTCCGTCAGATTTGTTCCCCCACCCTACGTCACGTCTGGGAACAATTCCTCCCGTTTTTCAGTTCTAACCAAAAAAAAAAATCATTTTTTCTTATTTATTTTTTTTACTTTTTCCACACAGAACCAGGACATAACATGCATACAAACTGGCTCAATAGCGCCCCGTGCCAAACAGGACAATGTGGTATTGCAGGTGAAAGTGCTTTATAAGCCAGAGAGAAGTTAGTTGGAATGAGTATATCTGAGGCTTGATTTAGGCTCAAACCTTTTGAAAAACGTTTGAGGGACATAAACAATATGATATCAAATATTATTATTATTTTTTAAATTCATGGTGTAGCTCCTTTAATGTCATTAGATTAGGAGTGGACTGGGCAATTGGAATTGAACTGTGTTGTAGCGACAAAAAGTGAATCATTTTGAATGTCTATACACCATATGAATGCTATCAGAATGAAGATGAGTATCTTAGCAGAATGGCATTTATTATGTCTTTCATCCAGGATAATCCTTCCACCTGCATATATGTTGTTGGTGACATGAATGCTGATGTGTCTGATGCTAACTCCTTATTTGGAAAGCATTTAATGCAATTCTG
This sequence comes from Gymnoscopelus microlampas, assembly GCF_963454915.1. Taxonomy (NCBI): domain Eukaryota; kingdom Metazoa; phylum Chordata; class Actinopteri; order Myctophiformes; family Myctophidae; genus Gymnoscopelus; species Gymnoscopelus microlampas. Next base: position 54,938,561 of record NC_139948.1, on the reverse strand, counting down.
TGTAGACAGCGGTTTGATTTTGTCTAGCAAAGTACTTTTGCCTGAGAAGAGCTATACTTATATTAGCGAGGCTTGGCACACTACTTCCTGGCTTCATCATTGTCTCTGTACAGTAGATGCACATGACTCTATTGATAAAATGGAGATTGTCTATGATATGGCTACCTCTGACCACATACCATTTTGTGTGGTGTTAAATACGGGCAATTTACCAGTGTTGTTGCCTGTGGATAACATCTTATGTGCAGGGAAAATTGACTGGGCTAAACTGAACAAGAGAGATCTTGATAAATAGGTTAATAGTTCTGATGCCTTGCTAGGTAATATTAAGGTGCCAAAAGATGCTCTATTGTGTCGAGACATGACCTGCAGAAATGTTCAACACTGTAAAGAGCTATCTACCTTGTATGAGTCTATTGTGGAGTCACTCTGTATCTCCAGCAGGCCTCTCATCAAACATAGGCCAAAAGCATGTAATGCTAAGCCAGGGTGGAACGATCACGTCCAAGAGCTTCATGCAGAGGCTAGAATGGCTTTTAACAGATGGGCTGAGTCTGGCAAAAGTAGACATGGCCCTCTGTTTGAGTATAAAAAACACACTAATGCTAATTTTAGATATGCCCTTAGGTTTATTAAAAGAAATGAGAATGTAATGAGGTCAGATTCACTGGCAAAGAAGCTACAAAAGCATAATGTGAATGATTTCTGGAAGGAAATTAAAATGATAGACAATTGTAAAACATCTCTTCCATCAAATATAGATGGAGTGAGTGGTTCTGATGAAATGTCACAGCTATGGCAGAAACAATGTTCTGAGCTGTTCAACTGTGTAAAAAGTAATCTGGTTGTAGTGGAAAATGTAGATTTTAATGATGAGGTGATTGTTACTCCTGCTGAAATTCATGAAGCAGTTTTGAAGCTAGGAGATAATAAGGCCTGTGGGCTGGATAAGATAACAGCTGAACATCTTAAGCTAGCCAGTAAGAAACCGTGTCCTCTGGTTGCTATGTGTTTTACAGGTTATTTTGTTCATGGTTTTTTACCTGTTTCCATGCTCTCTGTTGTGTTAGTGCCGGTCATTAAAGACAAAGTGGGCAAGTTAAACAGCTCAGATAACTATAGACCAATAGCCTTGGCCTGTGTTTTGTCCAAAGTGCTAGAGACAATTCTACTGAGTAGACTTGAGAGGTTGATCATGTCTGCTGATAACCAATTTGGATTCAAACGGAAACATGGGACTGATTTGTGTATTTTTGCACTTAAAGAGATTTTAGATAAATATTGTAGGCAGAATTCTACTATGTTTGTATCTTTTATTGATGCCTCTAGGGCCTTTGACCGCATTAATCATGAAAAGTTATTCTTAAAACTGACGCAAAGAGGGGTCCCTAGTTTCTTGTCAGAATGTTGGTGTTCTGGTATGCTCACCAGACAATGAGAGTGAAATGGGGGAAGTCAATATCTGCTCCTTTTCATGTGACCAATGGTGTCCGTCAAGGTGGAATTATTTCTCCTTTCCTATTTAATGTTTATATGAATGATTTATCATTGATGTTAAATGCATGTGGGACAGGGTGTAGAGTTGGTGACTCGTTAATTAAACACCTGATGTATGCGGATGATTTGGTCATCTTTAGTCCATATAGTGCTGGGCTACAACAGCTACTGAGGATATGCTCACAGTATGGCTTTGATTTTAATATAAAATACAACGCTAAAAAGAGTAAGGTCATGATTGTCCGAAGTACGGAAGACAGACAATCTACCTTTCCTGACTTCTATCTGGCTGGCACTGCCCTTAGTGTGTGCAGTGAGATTACTTATTTGGGACATATTATCTCCAATGACCTAACAGATGACAAGGACATCTATAGGCAGCGGCGTAAGCTGTATGCCCAAGCAAACATAATGTTTCGCAAATGTAGCATGTGCTCAGTACCTGTGAAGATCTCTCTGTTTACTTTTGTACACCACTGTATACTGTCCACCTTTGGAGTCGCTACAGGCAAGGCAGCATCAGACGCCTTACAGTGGCCTATAATGACTGCATGAGGCTGCTGCTGAGAGCTCCAAGAAGCTCCAGTGCAAGCCAGATGTTTGTTAGTGTTGGGGTACCCACCTGCTCTGCTGTGCTACGTAACCTTATGTATAGGTTTATGTGTAGAGCATCTGAGTCAGTAAATGACATAATCACTGTAATAACGGACCCAGCACGCAGTGCTGTAAGGTTCACCTCTAGACTGTGGAACCATTGGCACACATGTCTGTAGTATGTCAGAAACTGAACAATGTGGGATATTTGCAGTTTTTTCTTTCTTTTTTTTTTCTGTTTTTATTGTGTGGTGTTGTATTATTGTGATATGGATCTTCCTAGGTCTGAAATGAAGATTGAATTGAATTGAAGTACTCACAGTTTTTTTACTCAGGTAAAAGTACAAATACTGCTGTGTAGAAATACTCTGTGTTATTAATATTATTAGGCTTTGACTCTTACATGGGCCAGTTTTGAATTGCAGCCATCTGTAGGTACTCAGTATAATGTTTCACACTCCTTCACGACTTTTGGTAGGGCATTCCACATTTTTTTGGCAAAGCAGAGATCCCTTGCCAAATCTGGGTTGAACGTGATCAGTGGAGTGACAGGTACATGGGTGTCTTTGTGGTGTAGTGTATCTTGTAGACCAGGCACATTGCAAGTTGCTGTATTCTGTCCTCAACCCTGAGCCATCTGACCCTAGAGAAATGAGCAGGGGTTAGATGAGTCGTAGATGTATAAGGCCAAGGAGTAGCCTTACTAGTTTGTTTTGGGATGTCTGGAGCAGTGGCGTGCACAGACATTTTGAGGGCCAGGTGCTCAAGTAAATTATACTTTTTTTTTTGTTTACTTGGTCTGCTCTTTTTTCCCTCTACACCTATACCTCTTTGCCAAAAATAGCCGATCTACAAGCTCACAACGCCTCGCAGCGCGAGGCGTTGTGAGCTTGTAGATCTGCTATTTTTGGCTAAAGTTCTCCTCAGAAAAGCGATGCTAAGTTTCGAGTGGTTATGGTAAAAAGAAAAATCATATCACATAAAGATTTGGCGGACCCCCTGTAGTAACTCTGAGGACCCCCTAGGGGTCCCGGACCCCTGCTGTAAACTTTTTTTCAAAAGGGCACTTCTGGTCAAGAGGGCAAAGGGCAGGTGCTCTAGCACCACTTAGAGTCTATCTGTGCACTTCCCTGGTCTGGAGCCTTGTTTTTAAGGCCTTTAGTGGTGTTGTGGTACCATGAGGAGCATGCATAGTCGAAGTAACCTTGGATGAGTCTTCCTGCTAGAGTCCTCAAAGTATTCTTACTGACCAGAAAGGAGATCCTATACAAAAAACGTGTTCTTTGGTTGACTTTTTTGATGACTCTTGTTACCATGTTATCACTGGAAAGATTTGGCTCTTCTGTAGGTTATTTCCTCTTATCGTGTGATGACATCGTCACCCACTTGAAGCCGTGGACTAGTGGCGCTTTGTGTGAGCTTGTAGATCTGCTATTTTTGACAAGCGACACCATTGTTAGACAAAGTATAAATCAGACATTTTCACGTCAAGGACACCCTACATTGATATGCATTTGGACCCCCGTCTGAATAGATATTGTGCCAGGAGGGCCCCAACGAAAGATTTGTGTTTAAAACGTTCAAACATAATTCAGAAAACACAAACCATGAATGTTCAAAATGTAGATCTGCTGTTTGTGAGATTGAACCCATGACCTTTTGAACACGTAGAGAGCATCTTAAGTTAAGACCAGGAACACATCTGTGTTATTTTAGCTATAACCATTATCTTATACTTTGGCTATTCAAAGATATCAGCTCATAGCACGACACAGTGGCTGCGTTTACATGGACAGGTTTATTCCACTTCAATTCGGAATGAATGCTCATTCAGAATAGAAATGCTCATGTAAACGCATCGGTATGGCCATACCGGTCTGATCCCAATGACATTTCATTCGGGTTTGAAGGGCTGGTATATACCTATAGAATCGGGCTACGTTGCCCATGTAAACGCACTGGTATCAGACTGGTATACATTTGTTCTTTTGCGCATGTGTCATTGGCTAGCGCGGTGACGTCCCCCGCCCCCAACCTGGCCCGAAGCACTCTGCGCATGACCAGAGTTCTATTCCTGAATGAATGCTTTGCTCATGTAAACGATTGAGGAACAGGAATACTTTTATTCAGGTGCCATGTAAACAGTTGGGTATACATTTCTATTCGGATGTATACCCAACTGTTCGCATTCAGGCTCGCATTCAGTTTAAAACCCTGGTGCTAGCCTACAGGGCAGTGAAAGGAACAGCTCCTTCTTACCTCCGGGTTTTGGTCAATGCCCACACCCCTGCCCGACCACTCCGGTCTGCCACCTCGGGGCGACTGACTCCCTCCCCACTCAACGGTCCTTCTGGTCGATCGACACGGTCACGACTTTTTTCTAAAAACCACTGCTATATCAGACAGGTACGTTCAACTCGCCACTGACTGGACTCATCATGGTGAAGAAAAGTCCTCCTAGAGCTGTCATTCTCAAAGCTTTTTAAAAACTTTGATGACCTCCAGTTTGGTGTGCATTAGGCCAGTGGTGCTCAAACTTTTTAATTTCAATGACCCCTCATAACTCTGAGTGTACACATGGAACCAAATGGACCCGTACGGGTCCATTTGGTTCCATTTGTACACTCTCAAAAGTTCCAGACCTGTACGTGTCCATTTGGAACCACCTCAAGGAACCCTGAGGGTCCCTGGACCCCCACCACTGCATTAGGGTCCATTTGCTTCCATTTGTACAAAAAAGGTCAATCTATAAGTGTGGTTCTCACAACGCTTGTATACTCGGCTACTTTTGAAAATGTTTCACAATGACCACAACAAACATTTATTTCTTAAAACATCAAAGAGTCATGGCACACTCATGGCTGCTGATGCCAAACCAGTTTATTAAGGACAAGAGAACAACAAAAACATGTGTTGTTTATATCCCACATGGTTTTTGGATAATGGATATGTTTTGTGTTTTGTGCAACCTTTAAAAAAAAGTCATCGTTTTGTACTATTCTCTATTTCCCCACATAGCCCCCAAACCAGCGTACACGCAATGTATGACGCCGTACACCCAGACCCAGCAGACGCGCCAGGTGACTGCCATCAAACCGGCCACGCCCAGCCAGGCCACCTCCACCTTCTCCATCTACCCGGTGTCGTCCACCGTGCAGCCCGTACCCTCTGCTGGAGCGTCCGTAGTGCCGTCGTACTCCCAGAGCCCGACCTACAGCACCAACGCTGTCACATATTCTGGTAAGGAAATGCCCGGCCGTCACCCACACATACAAGTTACCCACACGCTAAACCCAAACGTAGTCGAGCAATATAGTAGACTGTGAGCTGCAGAAACACATTTAATTGATCTGGGTGCCATCGCTATAATAACCCATTAAAACCGGGAAAGCATCTGTCATTTTAGATTTTAGCTGTATAGCAAAACACGTTTTAAGAACACTTAAAAGATCTCTCAATAAATGTTCAAAAATAGCAGATGTACAATCTCACAGTCATCACTTCGTGCCGCGCTGCGAGCTTGTACATCTGCTATTTTTGAATAATTTTGAATGGATGCAACGTGTTCATTACTTTGCAACGTTCCCCATACATAGGCTGTCGCTCCTATTCGCTTGCGCAAAATTCACTTCAGTCGAACATAATTATTCAACGTACGCGAGTTGTCGCATCGGGCGTAGATGCAGAATCTTGTCACTCAAAACACAGTTTAGCTAGACTGCACATTTTAGAATGGAGGAGGAAGCCAAAAGTTCCCAGTGTTAAACACTGACACATTTGATTTCTTTCTGAGATGCTGTGGCTTGTAGACTTAGAATATGCTCTATGCACAGCAGCCATATTATCAGGGGTGCATATAACTGGTGCGCAGGTGCGCATGCGCACCCAAAATAAAAAATGCGCACCACATCAGGCGACGCGAGGCGCTTTTGCGCACCAACAGCTGGGACAGGAATTTCCAAGCTTTTACTTTTTTAGCAAAAATAAAAAATAAAAGCCTGGAGATCGAGGCTAGGAATTTACTTCATGAAGCCACACTCACAATCACTCTAAAGCACCCGTCGGCCCCATGTACAGCCATTAGGCACAGGGGTAGAGATATGACTTGCGTCGCCTCGCATCGCCTCGCATTGCCTCGCTGCGTGCACGCAGCCAGCAGCGGCTGTTAGAGGCACTCGTCACCGATGATGAACGCACCGTAATGGTGCGAAATATGCCGTGAACGTCCCAATCTGGCGGATAAAATCAGCGCAGCAGCACAGGCCACCAACCTTGGGGGCTTTATCTAACAGCGTGAGAAAAAAAAACGGCGAAAATCGGCGGAATTTAGAAGCAGAGCGTCCTTTTTTTCTCCCCCCCCCCCCCCCCGTTCACAAAACTTTCCGGTGGGCACCGTGCTGAACCCCCCCCCCCCCCCGTTGACAAAACGGGACGGGCGCCATGCGCAGCAAGTCACATGTCCAGGTGCTCTTCTGCGTACCAGACCTAAAAAGTTATGTGCACCCCTGCATATTATCACTTCTTTCATAGGTGTTACCAATGATACTAATGAAGGCTCTGTTCCATTTAGTGTAGCACAGTGGTTTCCCACGACCCCCATAACTCTGAGAGTGTACAAATTTACATACATTTGTACACTCTCAGAGTTACACACCTGCAAGGGGCAATTTGGAAGCCCATGAGGGTCCCTGGACCCCAACTGTAGACCCACTGGTGTAACAGAGTGTTTCCAGTGAGCCAACATGCACAATATCAGCACCCTGACTCTGTTTGACCTGAATGGAACAGAGCTTTCATTAGTATCATTGATAACACCTGTGAATGTCTTCATAATATGGCTGCTGTGAATAGAGCCTATTGCTATCTTTAAAAAATATATTTGATTGAAATGCATTTCTTCATCACTGCCCCATTCCTGCTCCATAGGTACGTCTTACTCGGGCTACGAGGCTGCCGTGTACTCTGCTGCCTCCACATATTACGGAGTTTAAGCAATGGACTGCTACGGCAGAGGACTACGGTAACCGGAAATGATCAGCGCTCGATAGATAAACCTGCCGTCGCCGCAGCCTATTTTACTACGCCAGAAGCTACCGTTCCACGTAGTGTCTACAACGTCAAAAATAGGTGATTGATTTTAGTGCTTTTGACGCGTTGTTTGTAGGTATGAGCATGGCTAATCATACTCTAGTCTAAACGAATTCACGGAACAGTTACCAAACTGTTCAAAAGTAAGTTATTGGCAAGTGAAGCTGCCGCGACGGGTGTTGTCTTTGTTTATGTCTGTGTCTATGTTTGACACGTGCTGCATAGACGCGTCACCATGGAAACCAAAAAGGGGTGGGAACCCGTCGCCGACGGCTGCTTGCTTAACGATTTTGACTGCTACGGCGATTGCGTCATAGCAGCCGCACTCCGCCTGGCGTCGCCGTACTGAAAAACAGAAAGCTTAAAGTCCCTATTACCAGCAGGAACAGCAGCAGCAACAGAAGCAGGCGGTGGCCGCGGTAGCCGCTACAGCAGTATATGTGGTTTCTACACTGTTACAGGTGGTCCAAATGCTGGCGACAGAGCTCCCGTCTGTGAGGAAAACCAGCTAACCACAGAAACCCAGTGTCGTGAGGCCATTGTATATGTGGCTGTATGTATGTATGTATGTGGCTCTTCAACTGCCTTGCATTAACCCACTAAGACCTGAGGAAGCGTCTGTGTCACTTTTTCATTTGAGCTAAAAAGCATTATTTTACACTTTGACTATTCAAAAATAGCAGATATACAAGCTCATAGCGCGGCACCAAGTGCCGCGCTATGAGCTTGTAGATCTGCTGTTTTTTGAAAATATATATTCTTTTAAATCGAACAATAACTCAAATCTTTGCTTCTGGGGGTCCATGGAACAAAATATTTTGAGACGGGGGTCCGCGGCCAAATTCATATCATTTTGGGGGGTCCTTTACATTTTGCAGAATATAAATTATACAGCAGAAAATGTCCTTATGCTTCATCTTGCATATTGTGGCAATAAAAGTGATTCTGGAGGCTACCTAATCGTGACCAAAACATCCCATTGCAATCCGGCTCTAAACTGTTTGCAAACGGTGACTAATTTTAATAGCAAGACTAATAAAGTTCTCTTTTCACAGACTGGGACCAGTGTCCAGGGGCATCTGGACAGCATCACAGAGAGCCTTCAACCCTATCTGCTTGCTGTGGGTATCCAGAAGAGTGTGATTCACAAGTACTTCATTGTGATTGACAAACGTGCAATCCCTTGTAAGTCACCCAGGGGTTAACACTAACGCCTGCCCGACTCACCCCTCCTCTCCCCTCTTCTAACCTCCCCTCCTCTCCTCTCCCCTTCTCTCCTTCTCTCCATATCTACAAGCTCACTGTGAGTTTAATGTTTGAAAAATAGCAGATCTACAAGCTCACTGTAAACTTGTTGCCTTATTTTAAATAGCCGATCGACAAGCTCACTTGTCAGCTTGTAGATAACTTGTGAGCTTGTAGATCTGCTATTGTCACTATATTTATATAGTGACAAATATATATTTGTGTCTAAAATACAGTATTTTTGCTTGAAGTTTTCAGCTGTGGCGTGGCTGTACACTGGATCTGATATCTTGGCCAACACAGCTGTGGACTGAGGGGACCGTCCCAGACTGCACTACTGCAAGGTTTGTTTAACATAACGTGACACATGTGCAAATCAAAACCTTTTAGATCTAACTATCTAATGTTAGCATATGGACATTTTCTTGTGGTCAGTCCATTGTCCGTTTTTAAGGAGGCATTGCCAATATATATACTCTGTAGCTTAACTCTTTGACTGCCATATGAACAGTGTAATAGTGTGCCACTGCTGCCAGCAAAAACTGTGATTTTTACTGTATCAGTTTGCATAGAAAAATACTGTACTTGTACTTCTATCCACTACAGCTCAGAGGCAAATATTGTACTTTTAATCCACTACAATTGTTAGAAAACTTTAGTTACTTTGTAGATTTTGGTTATTGTTTAAGTCCCATTTAAACTTTGGCTATTTGAAAATGGCAGATCTACAAGCTCACAATGCAACATGTTGTGAGCTTGTAGGCTTACAAGCTCACTTGTCAGCTTGTTGGACACTTGTCAGCTTGTAGATCTGCTATTGTCTATTGATATGCATGTACTTTCATAGCTTTGTGTCTAAAATATTGTATTTCTTTTTTTTACAGCTCCTGCTGCAGACCCAGGTGACAGACACACCATCCCAGACCTACTGCAAGGTGTGTAACTATCTGATGTTGGCTTATTGACATTGTCTTGGGGTCAAATACTAGGTTGTGGGGGTCTGTGGTTTAATGCATAGGCTAAAAAATGGAAGCTCTTTGACACTACAATAGTTTGAGAACCACTGGTATTCAGGTGACAAGTATATGTTGCTTACATTTTCTATAGTTGTCAGCTAATAATAATAATAATAATACATTTTATTTATAACGCACTTTACATTCTCACGGATGTCAGAGTGCTACAGATTAAAAGCAGAGCATAAAAACAGCATAGGCAACAAAACGATTACAATAGACCCAACCAGGCTAAACTAAAGGGCCAACTTTTAGAAATTAAAACTCAATACGAAAAACAAACAAAGTCCATGAAAAATTAGAAAAATGCTTTTTTTAAAAGGTAGGTTTTTAGTCAATTTTTAAAAGCATCAGTGTACTGTGGCGCTCTCAGGTGGTCTGGGAGGGCATTCCACAGACATGGGGCTGTGTGGCAGAAGGCCCGGTCGCCCATGGTGCGGAGGTTGGTGTCAGGGACAACAAGAAGGTTGGTGTTGTTGGAGCGGAGGCTTCGGGTGGCAGGTTTTGGGGTGAGGAGTTCTTTGAGGTGGGGGGGGGGGGGGGGGGGCGTTCCCGTAAATGCACTGATGGGTGAGAAGGGAAATCTTGTATTGGGTCCTGAAGGAGATGGGGAGCCAGTGAAGTGAGCGGAGGGTGGGTGTGATATGGTCATATTTTCGCACTCTCATCAGGACCCTAGCAGCGCTGTTTTGGATGTATTGGAGCCTTTGGAGGCTCTTGTTAGGGATCCCGATGAGTAGTGCATTGCAGTAATCCAGCCTGGAGGAGATAAAGGCGTGGACGAGTCAGCTGACTGAAAGGTGATAATAGGGGGGTGATTAGAGGTGTGGTTATCCATATGTGGCCAATATTTCAGCACAATATGACAGTTTTCAAGATGGATCTTGGCACTGTTTCTTTGCTATTGTCCAATTTATAGAAAGCTATATGCTGATAGCCATCATTGCTTTGTGTTTGTTTAGTAACAGGGAACAGCCTGTCTCTGCAGGTCCTTTTTAAACAGAAAATTAAGGGCGTGTTGGCAATTTCATCCAACCATAATCAACAACTTGATTGTATAGGATGTGTCCTGTATGAGTTCTCTCTCCTGATTGGATGAAATTGGTCTCTCAAAATCACAATTTAGTTTTAAAGGCAGTTACTGTATTCACCCAGAAGCAGTATAATAGCAGTCGCACCCCTACTTAAGTAAGACTGTGTTTGCATACTGGTACAGTGGTGTAGTTAACTGGTATAGTTGCTGTGTTTTCACGTCGTGGATGCAATGTATTATTTAGTATATTCGTTTCCATTTGAAAGTATGCTTTAATAAGTACCTGGCATACAAACATGCTCACTTCTGTGTGCCTACGTGTCTTTGGGTCATTCCAGGGCCAGTGTTTAAAGGAGGAGTTCACCCAAAAAATTACTTATTTTCTATCAATTGCACACCCTATGAAGCCTTGAATCCATGGATTATTTTTTGTTTTTGTCGCATTCCTAAGCCAATAATTTGATTCCCGTCTCCTACCAGCTAATGTATCCGGTAGGAGACACAAAGTAGATTATTTGTGTCTCCTACCGGAAATACACACGGTCATCAAATTATTGTCTTAGGAATGTCACAAAAACAAAAATAAATTCATGAAATCAAGGCATAAATCACAGTATTATTCATATTGTAGCATTGTTTTGCCTTATTCATATTATAGCATTGTTTTGTCTTATTCATATTGTAGCATTGTTTTGTCTTTTTTCATAACTATTGATTGTGAAGCATTTGTTTGAAAAGAACACTAACACTTGTTTCCCTGTTTTTCAGAAGCCGTCCAGCACTGACATTTTTTTTGCCTTTAACCTTTTTCTACTTTTCAGGAATGTTCTTTGTGAATAATTGTCATATTTCAAAGATAATTGCATTCCATTTATGTTGTGGCTCGTGAACCGGTAGTACCCAATTTCTATAACACAATATTGGCCATCCCTGAATTTAATAACAAACTCACACATGAAATAATCAATTCTAACAAATGCATAACAAACTATTTTGGATTGTATACTGCCTTTTCATGACCCACTACCTTATATTTACATGTGCATGTTGTAAATGTTTAACTAACTAATCATTTTGACAAAAAAAATATATTTTATTCAAACAGCCAATATACACTTATTAAAATAGGACTTAATTTCTTAATTAAACTAATAAATGTAATCCCAAAATAATTATGGAAAATGTTACACATTGATTCATTGATAAATACAAAATTAGATATCTACAAAATACACTTTGAGATAATTAACTTAATCAATATAGTTGCAGCCCTACAATTTGTACCTATTTTTCAGAATGTTACATGTTGTTTAATAATATATTAATATATTTACCAGGAGCTTGCTTGATCCCCTTTTTTAACAAATGGGTCGGTGCAAGATTTTTTTTCCCCGTGCACTCCTAAATTGGCTGAAATAGGAGGCGGGTTTTTTGCTTCACCCTGGAAAATATTGAATTTACTTAAAAGTTAGAATATAATTTTGGATAATAACAGTAATAGTAGTAATAATAATCATTATAGCATCAACAATATATCTGTCAATAATAAACTGTTTACAGGCATTGTAATAGTTACCATAATATATAATTGTATAATTATCACTAATCCTACTATAATTCTAGTAACCTCTGTGCGTTTGTAGTAGTGGAGGTGAAGATACCCGGTTCTCCTCACTGGCTGGACCAATTGCTCTGATTTTGCACACAGCCATTGACCATTACCATCTGAACTCAACTGTGAAGCCCCTTTTTCAATTTCATCAAATCTCAGCTTCTTATTAGCGTTTATGTGTCAAACAATGTCGCCATGGTTACGGGGCTGCCCAGCTATGGGACGAACTGCCTCCCGGGTTGCCAGATCATGTGCGCATATCCCCCCACGGATGCGTCGACCGGGTATGGTCTAGTAACTATAATTAACCTATATATAGAATCATAAAATATAACCATACTATTATTACATATATAATCATAGTAACAACTATAATAACAATAATTGATAGGACATTATACCAAATATATTGATGGTGTTGCTTACAGTAAAGGTACCAATAATACAATTGTGTTAATAAATACTTTAAACTATATCTGCTCTGCTTTGTCTCTACTTATTATTCTTGTTACCATGTGTTTGAAAAGTGAATCTATATGTTTGGTAATGTATTTAGTCACATGTATTTAACATTTACAGTACAATGAATACAGATGTGTGTTTTTTTTTGGAATTACTATAAATAATCAGAAGGGTTCTTCACTACTAAAGCTGAACAAAAAGTGAAACTTTGGAATGTAACATCTCTTAATACCTAAGCCCATACACATTTGAACATAATACACAAAAGTTGTTTGTTTAACTGACAATAATTTTTGCCTTCTACAATCTGGTGTTTTAATTTATTTGACCAACTTATCCACTTAACGGTTTGATCCATGCAAGAGTCAAAGCTTGTAATTGAAAGTGTTGTCAGACTATAATCTCTGCCTGCTGGACAAAATGGACTTCAATCCCTCTACTGTGTGTAAAACTGTGAAGCAATCTACATAGACATTAGAGCTTAACCAAAACTCCTGCCTGGTGATGACAAGTCTGTCACAATGTAGGCTAAACAATAGTTTTTCATTGTGGTATTGACGCCATTCAGTAACATTGATGTGCCTGATATGCTGGGGAGTATCTATTTTACAATATACAAAATGGTATGGCTTCAACCCAGCTACTAGCCAGGTCGACATGTATCGTAATGGTTCCACATGTATTATATGGTGAGACATTCCCAAGTACATTACAAGGTATTTAATATCTATTATCAGGCTGGGGAAAATAGATGCTGAATCTTATACTCACAAAACATGACATCATAATATAAGGAAAATGTGAAATGTCTTCTGAGTATTTACAACTTGTTTGCAAATAGCAGATACTGTACGTTTCAGGCAATTTAAAGTTGATTGGTAGTGACTTTTTTTTTGGTCCCTAACATTCATCGAGCTCTGGACTTAGTAAATTTTTTTTTTCGTTTCGGTAGTGACACCATTGTGTCAAAAAAAAATTTGTTCCCCCAAAAACCTGTTAGGAGTACGTTTCAGGCAATTTAAAGTTGATTGGTAGTGACTTTTTTTTTGGTCCCTAACATTCATCGAGCTCTGGACTTAGTACATTTTCTTTTTTCACCATTGGGTCACTACCGAAACGAAAGTTTGTCCCTACCGAAACGAAAGTTAAATCCGAAAAAATCACTAAGTGTGGAAAAAATCGTCCCCCCAAAAACCTGTTAGGAGTACACTCGGAGCATTGTGCAGTTCAGAAGTGAGTATATCCTAGGATATACTAGCGCTTTTTCTGCCCGTCATCCTCCACCCTTCACATATCATCATTTTGAAGCTTAGGCTACTTAGGCGACTAACCAAGGGGCAACTTGAAGACCTGTTGAGTGTTGTTCAAGTGTGTATTTGCACTTCGTGAAGAAAAAAAAGCTCACATGGCCAACGAGCTCAACTACATATTCTCCCACGCCCAAGTTCCCAAAAATAATCTCCTGGTCACAAGTTGGTGTACAAATTGAATGAACACTGGGGATTTGACTGTGTACGTTGTCCTCTTGCGTGTCTAGGACCAGCTGTGTGGGCGAGATCCCACCCTCGTCGATGACCATCCTGACCGAGCTCACCCAGCTCAGCAAGACGACCAACGCCATTCAGCTGAATGAAAATGGTATGTGGCTACAGCACACATACAAAGATGCCCCATGTGAAACCGTTAAGTCACCACTTAATCATTAAGGGGTGACTTAGCAGGATGCATTAAGGTTTAATGCATCCTGCAGCAGCTATATTAATTCATGACCAACTGAAAATAATTGATGCCCAAATTATTTTACACTCCCCCAGGTGCTGATAGCCTCCCACCTGCCCTCCTATGAGCTCAGGCACAACCAGGTGGCCTACACTTGACGGACAGCACTTCAAACTCAGGGTGGAGCGACAGCACCTGACAGTCCATGTCATAGGTATGGTATGAGCTCAATACCCTTGATCTGCTAATGATTTGTGAAATGTTTCAGTTCCAGAACTGCAGGCACTGAGGCAGCATGTGGGCGACCTCAATCACTCTGCTGGGACAGATTTGACAAATTTAAGTAAAGACCTCACCCAAGTAATGCCATCTTTTTAACTTTAACCTGGTTACTAAAAGTTTTATGAGATTACAATTTCATTTGCGATAAACAAATGGTATGTTGTAATGCAAATGAGCTGAAAGTAGTGGCGGTAGTGACACCGTTGTGTCAAAAAAAAATGTGTTCCCCCAAAAACCTGTTAGGAGTACGTTTCAGGCAATTTAAAGTTGATTGGTAGTGACTTTTTTTTTGGTCCCTAACATTCATCGAGCTCTGGACTTAGTAATTTTTTTTTCGTTTCGGTAGTGACACCATTGTGTCAAAAAAAAAATGTTCACCCAAAAACCTATTAGGAGTACGTTTCAGGCAATTTAAAGTTGATTGGTAGTGACTTTTTTTTTGGTCCCTAACATTCATTTAGCTCTGGACTTAGTACATTTTCTTTTTTCACCATTGGGTCACTACCGAAACGAAAGTTTGTCCCTACCGAAACGAAAGTTAAATCCGAAAAAATCACCAAGTGTGGAGGCCAAAATCGTCCCCCAAAAAACCTGTTAGGAGTACGTTTCAGGCAATTTAGAGTTGATTGGTAGTACTTTGTAGTGACATTTCTTTTGGTCCCTAACATTCATCGAGCTCTGGACTTAGTACATTTTCTTTTTTCACCATTGGGTCACTACCGAAACGAAAGTTTGTCCCTACCGAAACGAAAGTTAAATCCGAAAAAATCACTAAGTGTGGAAAAAATCGTCCCCCCAAAAACCTGTTAGGAGTACACTCGGAGCATTGTGCAGTTCAGAAGTGAGTATATCCTAGGATATACTAGCGCTTTTTCTGCCCGTCATCCTCCACCCTTCACATATCATCATTTTGAAGCTTAGGCTACTTAGGCGACTAACCAAGGGGCAACTTGAAGACCTGTTGAGTGTTGTTCAAGTGTGTATTTGCACTTCGTGAAGAAAAAAAAGCTCACATGGCCAACGAGCTCAACTACATATTCTCCCACGCCCAAGTTCCCAAAAATAATCTCCTGGTCACAAGTTGGTGTACAAATTGAATGAACACTGGGGATTTGACTGTGTACGTTGTCCTCTTGCGTGTCTAGGACCAGCTGTGTGGGCGAGATCCCACCCTCGTCGATGACCATCCTGACCGACCTCACCCAGCTCAGCAAGACGACCAACGCCATTCAGCTGAATGAAAATGGTATGTGGCTACAGCACACATACAAAGATGCCCCATGTGAAACCGTTAAGTCACCACTTAATCATTAAGGGGTGACTTAGCAGGATGCATTAAGGTTTAATGCATCCTGCAGCAGCTATATTAATTCATGACCAACTGAAAATAATTGATGCCCAAATTATTTTACACTCCCCCAGGTGCTGATAGCCTCCCACCTGCCCTCCTATGAGCTCAGGCACAACCAGGTGGCCTACACTTGACGGACAGCACTTCAAACTCAGGGTGGAGCGACAGCACCTGACAGTCCATGTCATAGGTATGGTATGAGCTCAATACCCTTGATCTGCTAATGATTTGTGAAATGTTTCAGTTCCAGAACTGCAGGCACTGAGGCAGCATGTGGGCGACCTCAATCACTCTGCTGGGACAGATTTGACAAATTTAAGTAAAGACCTCACCCAAGTAATGCCATCTTTTTAACTTTAACCTGGTTACTAAAAGTTTTATGAGATTACAATTTCATTTGCGATAAACAAATGGTATGTTGTAATGCAAATGAGCTGAAAGTAGTGGCGGTAGTGACACCGTTGTGTCAAAAAAAAATGTGTTCCCCCAAAAACCTGTTAGGAGTACGTTTCAGGCAATTTAAAGTTGATTGGTAGTGACTTTTTTTTTGGTCCCTAACATTCATCGAGCTCTGGACTTAGTAATTTTTTTTTCGTTTCGGTAGTGACACCATTGTGTCAAAAAAAAAATGTTCACCCAAAAACCTATTAGGAGTACGTTTCAGGCAATTTAAAGTTGATCGGTAGTGACTTTTTTTTTGGTCCCTAACATTCATTTAGCTCTGGACTTAGTACATTTTCTTTTTTCACCATTGGGTCACTACCGAAACGAAAGTTTGTCCCTACCGAAACGAAAGTTAAATCCGAAAAAATCACCAAGTGTGGAGGCCAAAATCGTCCCCCAAAAAACCTGTTAGGAGTACGTTTCAGGCAATTTAGAGTTGATTGGTAGTACTTTGTAGTGACATTTCTTTTGGTCCCTAACATTCATCGAGCTCTGGACTTAGTACATTTTCTTTTTTCACCATTGGGTCACTACCGAAACGAAAGTTTGTCCCTACCGAAACGAAAGTTAAATCCGAAAAAATCACTAAGTGTGGAAAAAATCGTCCCCCCAAAAACCTGTTAGGAGTACACTCGGAGCATTGTGCAGTTCAGAAGTGAGTATATCCTAGGATATACTAGCGCTTTTTCTGCCCGTCATCCTCCACCCTTCACATATCATCATTTTGAAGCTTAGGCTACTTAGGCGACTAACCAAGGGGCAACTTGAAGACCTGTTGAGTGTTGTTCAAGTGTGTATTTGCACTTCGTGAAGAAAAAAAAGCTCACATGGCCAACGAGCTCAACTACATATTCTCCCATGCCCAAGTTCCCAAAAATAATCTCCTGGTCACAAGTTGGTGTACAAATTGAATGAACACTGGGGATTTGACTGTGTACGTTGTCCTCTTGCGTGTCTAGGACCAGCTGTGTGGGCGAGATCCCACCCTCGTCGATGACCATCCTGACCGACCTCACCCAGCTCAGCAAGACGACCAACGCCATTCAGCTGAATGAAAATGGTATGTGGCTACAGCACACATACAAAGATGCCCCATGTGAAACCGTTAAGTCACCACTTAATCATTAAGGGGTGACTTAGCAGGATGCATTAAGGTTTAATGCATCCTGCAGCAGCTATATTAATTCATGACCAACTGAAAATAATTGATGCCCAAATTATTTTACACTCCCCCAGGTGCTGATAGCCTCCCACCTGCCCTCCTATGAGCTCAGGCACAACCAGGTGGCCTACACTTGACGGACAGCACTTCAAACTCAGGGTGGAGCGACAGCACCTGACAGTCCATGTCATAGGTATGGTATGAGCTCAATACCCTTGATCTGCTAATGATTTGTGAAATGTTTCAGTTCCAGAACTGCAGGCACTGAGGCAGCATGTGGGCGACCTCAATCACTCTGCTGGGACAGATTTGACAAATTTAAGTAAAGACCTCACCCAAGTAATGCCATCTTTTTAACTTTAACCTGGTTACTAAAAGTTTTATGAGATTACAATTTCATTTGCGATAAACAAATGGTATGTTGTAATGCAAATGAGCTGAAAGTAGTGGCGGTAGTGACACCATTGTGTCAAAAAAAAAATTGTTCCCCCAAAAACCTGTTAGGAGTACGTTTCAGGCAATTTAAAGTTGATTGGTAGCGACTTTTTTTTTGGTCCCTAACATTCATCGAGCTCTGGACTTAGTAATTTTTTTTTCGTTTCGGTAGTGACACCATTGTGTCAAAAAAAAAAATGTTCACCCAAAAACCTATTAGGAGTACGTTTCAGGCAATTTAAAGTTGATTGGTAGTGACTTTTTTTTTGGTCCCTAACATTCATTTAGCTCTGGACTTAGTACATTTTCTTTTTTCACCATTGGGTCACTACCGAAACGAAAGTTTGTCCCTACCGAAACGAAAGTTAAATCCGAAAAAATCACCATCTGTGGAGGCCAAAATCGTCCCCCAAAAAACCTGTTAGGAGTACGTTTCAGGCAATTTAGAGTTGATTGGTAGTACTTTGTAGTGACATTTCTTTTGGTCCCTAACATTCATCGAGCTCTGGACTTAGTACATTTCCTTTTTTCGCCATTGGGTCACTACCGAAACGAAAGTTTGTCCCTACCGAAACGAAAGTTAAATCCGAAAAAATCACTAAGTGTGGAGGCCAAAATCGTCACCCCAAAAACCTGTTAGGAGTACGTTTCAGGCAATTTAGAGTTGATTGGTAGTACTTTGTAGTGACATTTCTTTTGGTCCCTAACATTCATCGAGCTCTGGACTTAGTACATTTTCTTTTTTCACCATTGGGTCACTACCGAAACGAAAGTTTGTCCCTACCAAAACGAAAGTTAAATCCGAAAAAATCACTAAGTGTGGAAAAAATCGTTCCCCCAAAAACCTGTTAGGAGTACACTCGGAGCATTGTGCAGTTCAGAAGTGAGTATATCCTAGGATATACTAGCGCTTTTTCTGCCCGTCATCCTCCACCCTTCACATATCATCATTTTGAAGCTTAGGCTACTTAGGCGACTAACCAAGGGGCAACTTGAAGACCTGTTGAGTGTTGTTCAAGTGTATATTTGCACTTTGTGAAGAAAAAAAAGCTGACATGGCCAACAAGCTCAACTACATATTCTCCCACGCCCAAGTTCCCAAAAATAATCTCCTGGTCACAAGTTGGTGTACAAATTGAATGAACACTGGGGATTTGACTGTGTACGTTGTCCTCTTGCGTGTCTAGGACCAGCTCTGTGGGGGCGAGATCCCACCCTCGTCGATGACCATCCTGACCGAGCTCACCCAGCTCAGCAAGACGACCAACGCCATTCAGCTGAATGAAAATGGTATGTGGCTACAGCACACATACAAAGATGCCCCATGTGAAACCGTTAAGTCACCACTTAATCATTAAGGGGTGACTTAGCAGGATGCATTAAGGTTTAATGCATCCTGCAGCAGCTATATTAATTCATGACCAACTGAAAATAATTGATGCCCAAATTATTTTACACTCCCCCAGGTGCTGATAGCCTCCCACCTGCCCTCCTATGAGCTCAGGCACAACCAGGTGGCCTACACTTGACGGACAGCACTTCAAACTCAGGGTGGAGCGACAGCACCTGACAGTCCATGTCATAGGTATGGTATGAGCTCAATACCCTTGATCTGCTAATGATTTGTGAAATGTTTCAGTTCCAGAACTGCAGGCACTGAGGCAGCATGTGGGCGACCTCAATCACTCTGCTGGGACAGATTTGACAAATTTAAGTAAAGACCTCACCCAAGTAATGCCATCTTTTTAACTTTAACCTGGTTACTAAAAGTTTTATGAGATTACAATTTCATTTGCGATAAACAAATGGTATGTTGTAATGCAAATGAGCTGAAAGTAGTGGCGGTAGTGACACCATTGTGTCAAAAAAAAAATTGTTCCCCCAAAAACCTGTTAGGAGTACGTTTCAGGCAATTTAAAGTTGATTGGTAGTGACTTTTTTTTTGGTCCCTAACATTCATCGAGCTCTGGACTTAGTACATTTTTTTTCGTTTCGGTAGTGACACCATTGTGTCAAAAAAAAAATTGTTACCCCAAAAACCTGTTAGGAGTACGTTTCAGGCAATTTAAAGTTGATTGGTAGCGACTTTTTTTTTGGTCCCTAACATTCATCGAGCTCTGGACTTAGTAATTTTTTTTTCGTTTCGGTAGTGACACCATTGTGTCAAAAAAAAAATTGTTCCCCCAAAAACCTGTTAGGAGTACGTTTCAGGCAATTTAAAGTTGATTGGTAGTGACTTTTTTTTTGGTCCCTAACATTCATCGAGCTCTGGACTTAGTAATTTTTTTTCCGTTTCGGTAGTGACACCATTGTGTCAAAAAAAAAATGTTCCCCCAAAAACCTGTTAGGAGTACGTTTCAGGCATTGGTAGTGACTTTTTTTTTGGTCCCTAACATTCATCGAGCTCTGGACTTAGTACATTTTCTTTTTTCGCCATTGGGTCACTACCGAAACGAAAGTTTGTCCCTACCGAAACGAAAGTTAAATCCGAAAAAATCACCAAGTGTGGAGGCCAAAATCGTCCCCCCAAAAACCTGTTAGCAGTACGTTTCAGGCAATTTAGAGTTGATTGGTAGTACTTTGTAGTGACATTTCTTTTGGTCCCTAACATTCATCGAGCTCTGGCCTTAGTACATTTTCTTTTTTCACCATTGGGTCACCACCGAAACGAAAGTTTGTCCCTACCAAAACGAAAGTTAAATCCGAAAAAAATCACTAAGTGTGGAAAAAATCGTTCCCCCAAAAACCTGTTAGGAGTACACTCGGAGCATTGTGCAGTTCAGAAGTGAGTATATCCTAGGATATACTAGCGCTTTTTCTGCCCGTCATCCTCCACCCTTCACATATCATCATTTTGAAGCTTAGGCTACTTAGGCGACTAACCAAGGGGCAACTTGAAGACCTGTTGAGTGTTGTTCAAGTGTGTATTTGCACTTCGTGAAGAAAAAAAAGCTGACATGGCCAACGAGCTCAACTACATATTCTCCCACGCCCAAGTTCCCAAAAATAATCTCCTGGTCACAAGTTGGTGTACAAATTGAATGAACACTGGGGATTTGACTGTGTACGTTGTCCTCTTGCGTGTCTAGGACCAGCTGTGTGGGCGAGATCCCACCCTCGTCGATGACCATCCTGACCGAGCTCACCCAGCTCAGCAAGACGACCAACGCCATTCAGCTGAATGAAAATGGTATGTGGCTACAGCACACATACAAAGATGCCCCATGTGAAACCGTTAAGTCACCACTTAATCATTAAGGGGTGACTTAGCAGGATGCATTAAGGTTTAATGCATCCTGCAGCAGCTATATTAGTTCATGACCAACTGAAAATAATTGATGCCCAAATTATTTGACACTCCCCCAGGTGCTGATAGCCTCCCACCTGCCCTCCTATGAGCTCAGGCACAACCAGGTGGCCTACACTTGACGGACAGCACTTCAAACTCAGGGTGGAGCGACAGCACCTGACAGTCCATGTCATAGGTATGGTATGAGCTCAATACCCTTGATCTGCTAATGATTTGTGAAATGTTTCAGTTCCAGAACTGCGAGCACTGAGGCAGCATGTGGGCGACCTCAATCACTCTGCTGGGACAGATTTGACAAATTTAAGTAAAGACCTCACCGAAGTAATGCCATCTTTTTAACTTTAACCTGGTTACTAAAAGTTTTATGAGATTACAATTTCATTTGCGATAAACAAATGGTATGTTGTAATGCAAATGAGCTGAAAGTAGTGGCGGTAGTGACACCATTGTGTCAACAAAAAAAAATGTTCCCCCAAAAACCTGTTAGGAGTACGTTTCAGGCAATTTAAAGTTGATTGGTAGTGACTTTTTTTTTGGTCCCTAACATTCATCGAGCTCTGGACTTAGTCATTTTTTTTTTTTTCGGTAGTGACACCATTGTGTAAAAAAAAATGTTTTTCCCCCAAAAACCTGTTAGGAGTACGTTTCAGGCAATTTAAAGTTGATTGGTAGTGACTTTTTTTTTGGTCCCTGACATTCATCGAGCTCTGGACTTACTAATTTTTTTTTCGTTTCGGTAGTGACACCATTATGTCAAAAAAAAATTGTTCCCCCAAAAACCTGTTAGGAGTACGTTTCAGGCAATTTAAAGTTGATTGGTAGTGACTTTTTTTTTGGTCCCTAACATTCATCGAGCTCTGGACTTAGTCATTTTTTTTCGTTTCGGTAGTGACACCATTGTGTCACTACCGAAACGAAGTTAAATCCGAAAAAATCACTAAGTGTGGAGGCCAAAAAAAAATATTGCTCCCCCAAAAACCTGTTAGGAGTACGTTTCAGGCAATTTAAAGTTGATTGGTAGTGACTTTTTTTTTGGTCCCTAACATTCATCGAGCTCTGGACCTAGTACATTTTCTTTTTTCACCATTGGGTCACTACCGAAACGAAAGTTTGTCCCTACCGAAACGAAAGTTAAATCCAAAAAAATCACCAAGTGTGGAGGCCAAAATCGTCCCCCCAAAAACCTGTTCGGAGTACGTTTCAGGCAATCTAAAGTTGATTGGTAGTACTTTGTATTGACATTTCTTTTGGTCCCTAACATTCATCGAGCTCTGGACTTAGTACATTTTCTTTTTTCACCATTGGGTCACTACCGAAACGAAAGTTTGTCCCTACCGAAACGAAAGTTAAATCCGAAAAAATCACTAAGTGTGGAAAAAATCGTCCCCCCAAAAACCTGTTAGGAGTACACTCGGAGCATTGTGCAGTTCAGAAGTGAGTATATCCTAGGATATACTAGCGCTTTTTCTGCCCGTCATCCTCCACCCTTCACATATCATCATTTTGAAGCTTAGGCTACTTAGGCGACTAACCAAGGGGCAACTTGAAGACCTGTTGAGTGTTGTTCAAGTGTGTATTTGCACTTTGTGAAGAAAAAAAAGCTGACATGGCCAACGAGCTCAACTACATATTCTCCCACGCCCAAGTTCCCAAAAATAATCTCCTGGTCACAAGTTGGTGTACAAATTGAATGAACACTGGGGATTTGACTGTGTACGTTGTCCTCTTGCGTGTCTAGGACCAGCTGTGTGGGCGAGATCCCACCCTCGTCGATGACCATCCTGACCGAGCTCACCCAGCTCAGCAAGACGACCAACGCTATTCAGCTGAATGAAAATGGTATGTGGCTACAGCACACATACAAAGATGCCCCATGTGAAACCGTTAAGTCACCACTTAATCATTAAGGGGTGACTTAGCAGGATGCATTAAGGTTTAATGCATCCTGCAGCAGCTATATTAATTCATGACCAACTGAAAATAATTGATGCCCAAATTATTTTACACTCCCCCAGGTGCTGATAGCCTCCCACCTGCCCTCCTATGAGCTCAGGCACAACCAGGTGGCCTACACTTGACGGACAGCACTTCAAACTCAAGGTGGAGCGACAGCACCTGACAGTCCATGTCATAGGTATGGTATGAGCTCAATACCCTTGATCTGCTAATGATTTGTGAAATGTTTCAGTTCCAGAACTGCAGGCACTGAGGCAGCATGTGGAAGACCTCAATCACTCTGCTGGGACAGATTTGACAAATTTAAGTAAAGACCTCACCCAAGTAATGCCATCTTTTTAACTTTAACCTGGTTACTAAAAGTTTTATGAGATTACAATTTCATTTGCGATAAACAAATGGTATGTTGTAATGCAAATGAGCTGAAAGTAGTGGCGGTAGTGACACCATTGTGTCAAAAAAAAAATGTTCCCCCAAAAACCTGTTAGGAGTACGTTTCAGGCAATTTAAAGTTGATTGGTAGTGACTTTTTTTTTGGTCCCTAACATTCATCGAGCTCTGGACTTAGTCATTCTTTTTTCGTTTCGGTAGTGACACCATTGTGTCAAAAAAAAAAATGTTCCCCCAAAACCCTGTTAGGAGTACGTTTCAGGCAATTTAAAGTTGATTGGTAGTGACTTTTTTTTCGGTCCCTAACATTCATCGAGCTCTGGACTTAGTTTTTTTTTTTTCGTTTCGGTAGTGACACCATTGTGTCAAAAAAATAAATTGTTCCCCCAATAACCTGTTAGGAGTACGTTTCAGGCAATTTAAAGTTGATTGGTAGAGACTTTTTTTTTGGTCCCTAACATTCATCGAGCTCTGGACCTAGTACATTTTCTTTTTTCACCATTGGGTCACTACCGAAACGAAAGTTTGTCCCTACCGAAACGAAAGTTAAATCCAAAAAAATCACCAAGTGTGGAGGCCAAAATCGTCCCCCCAAAAACCTGTTAGGAGTACGTTTCGGGCAATTTAGAGTTGATTGGTAGTACTTTGTAGTGACATTTCTTTTGGTCCCTAACATTCATCGAGCTCTGGACTTAGTACATTTTCTTTTTTCACCATTGGGTCACTACCGAAACGAAAGTTTGTCCCTACCGAAACGAAAGTTAAATCCGAAAAAATCACTAAGTGTGGAAAAAATCGCCCCCCCAAAAACCTGTTAGGAGTACACTCGGAGCATTGTGCAGTTCAGAAGTGAGTATATCCTAGGATATACTAGCGCTTTTTCTGCCCGTCATCCTCCACCCTTCACATATCATCATTTTGAAGCTTAGGCTACTTAGGCGACTAACCAAGGGGCAACTTGAAGACCTGTTGAGTGTTGTTCAAGTGTGTATTTGCACTTCGTGAAGAAAAAAAAACTGACATGGCCAACGAGCTCAACTACATATTCTCCCACGCCCAAGTTCCCAAAAATAATCTCCTGGTCACAAGTTGGTGTACAAATTGAATGAACACTGGGGATTTGACTGTGTACGTTGTCCTCTTGCGTGTCTAGGACCAGCTGTGTGGGCGAGATCCCACCCTCGTCGATGACCATCCTGACCGAGCTCACCCAGCTCAGCAAGACGACCAACGCCATTCAGCTGAATGAAAATGGTATGTGGCTACAGCACACATACAAAGATGCCCCATGTGAAACCGTTAAGTCACCACTTAATCATTAAGGGGTGACTTAGCAGGATGCATTAAGGTTTAATGCATCCTGCAGCAGCTATATTAATTCATGACCAACTGAAAATAATTGATGCCCAAATTATTTTACACTCCCCCAGGTGCTGATAGCCTCCCACCTGCCCTCCTATGAGCTCAGGCACAACCAGGTGGCCTACACTTGACGGACAGCACTTCAAACTCAGGGTGGAGCGACAGCACCTGACAGTCCATGTCATAGGTATGGTATGAGCTCAATACCCTTGATCTGCTAATGATTTGTGAAATGTTTCAGTTCCAGAACTGCAGGCACTGAGGCAGCATGTGGAAGACCTCAATCACTCTGCTGGGACAGATTTGACAAATTTAAGTAAAGACCTCACCCAAGTAATGCCATCTTTTTAACTTTAACCTGGTTACTAAAAGTTTTATGAGATTACAATTTCATTTGCGATAAAGAAATGGTATGTTGTAATGCAAATGAGCTGAAAGTAGTGGCGGTAGTGACACCATTGTGTCAAAAAAAAAAATGTTCCCCCAAAAACCTGTTAGGAGTACGTTTCAGGCAATTTAAAGTTGATTGGTAGTGACTTTTTTTTTGGTCCCTAACATTCATCGAGCTCTGGACTTAGTCATTTTTTTTTGTTTCGGTAGTGACACCATTGTGTCAAAAAAAAAATTGTTCCCCCAAAAACCTGTTAGGAGTACGTTTCAGGCAATTTAAAGTTGATTGGTAGTGACTTTTTTTTGGGTCCATAACATTCATCGAGCTCTGGACTTAGTACATTTTCTTTTTTCACCATTGGGTCACTACCGAAACGAAAGTTTGTCCCTACCGAAACGAAAGTTAAATCCGAAAAAATCACTAAGTGTGGAAAAAATCGTCCCCCCAAAAACCTGTTAGGAGTACACTCGGAGCATTGTGCAGTTCAGAAGTGAGTATATCCTAGGATATACTAGCGCTTTTTCTGCCCGTCATCCTCCACCCTTCACATATCATCATTTTGAAGCTTAGGCTACTTAGGCGACTAACCAAGGGGCAACTTGAAGACCTGTTGAGTGTTGTTCAAGTGTGTATTTGCACTTCGTGAAGAAAAAAAAGCTGACATGGCCAACGAGCTCAACTACATATTCTCCCACGCCCAAGTTCCCAAAAATAATCTCCTGGTCACAAGTTGGTGTACAAATTGAATGAACACTGGGGATTTGACTGTGTACGTTGTCCTCTTGCGTGTCTAGGACCAGCTGTGTGGGCGAGATCCCACCCTCGTCGATGACCATCCTGACCGAGCTCACCCAGCTCAGCAAGACGACCAACGCTATTCAGCTGAATGAAAATGGTATGTGGCTACAGCACACATACAAAGATGCCCCATGTGAAACCGTTAAGTCACCACTTAATCATTAAGGGGTGACTTAGCAGGATGCATTAAGGTTTAATGCATCCTGCAGCAGCTATATTAATTCATGACCAACTGAAAATAATTGATGCCCAAATTATTTTACACTCCCCCAGGTGCTGATAGCCTCCCACCTGCCCTCCTATGAGCTCAGGCACAACCAGGTGGCCTACACTTGACGGACAGCACTTCAAACTCAAGGTGGAGCGACAGCACCTGACAGTCCATGTCATAGGTATGGTATGAGCTCAATACCCTTGATCTGCTAATGATTTGTGAAATGTTTCAGTTCCAGAACTGCAGGCACTGAGGCAGCATGTGGAAGACCTCAATCACTCTGCTGGGACAGATTTGACAAATTTAAGTAAAGACCTCACCCAAGTAATGCCATCTTTTTAACTTTAACCTGGTTACTAAAAGTTTTATGAGATTACAATTTCATTTGCGATAAACAAATGGTATGTTGTAATGCAAATGAGCTGAAAGTAGTGGCGGTAGTGACACCATTGTGTCAAAAAAAAAATGTTCCCCCAAAAACCTGTTAGGAGTACGTTTCAGGCAATTTAAAGTTGATTGGTAGTGACTTTTTTTTTGGTCCCTAACATTCATCGAGCTCTGGACTTAGTCATTCTTTTTTCGTTTCGGTAGTGACACCATTGTGTCAAAAAAAAAAATGTTCCCCCAAAACCCTGTTAGGAGTACGTTTCAGGCAATTTAAAGTTGATTGGTAGTGACTTTTTTTTCGGTCCCTAACATTCATCGAGCTCTGGACTTAGTTTTTTTTTTTTCGTTTCGGTAGTGACACCATTGTGTCAAAAAAATAAATTGTTCCCCCAAAAACCTGTTAGGAGTACGTTTCAGGCAATTTAAAGTTGATTGGTAGAGACTTTTTTTTTGGTCCCTAACATTCATCGAGCTCTGGACCTAGTACATTTTCTTTTTTCACCATTGGGTCACTACCGAAACGAAAGTTTGTCCCTACCGAAACGAAAGTTAAATCCAAAAAAATCACCAAGTGTGGAGGCCAAAATCGTCCCCCCAAAAACCTGTTAGGAGTGCGTTTCGGGCAATTTAGAGTTGATTGGTAGTACTTTGTAGTGACATTTCTTTTGGTCCCTAACATTCATCGAGCTCTGGACTTAGTACATTTTCTTTTTTCACCATTGGGTCACTACCGAAACGAAAGTTTGTCCCTACCGAAACGAAAGTTAAATCCGAAAAAATCACTAAGTGTGGAAAAAATCGCCCCCCCAAAAACCTGTTAGGAGTACACTCGGAGCATTGTGCAGTTCAGAAGTGAGTATATCCTCGGATATACTAGCGCTTTTTCTGCCCGTCATCCTCCACCCTTCACATATCATCATTTTGAAGCCTAGGCTACTTAGGCGACTAACCAAGGGGCAACTTGAAGACCTGTTGAGTGTTGTTCAAGTGTGTATTTGCACTTCGTGAAGAAAAAAAAGCTGACATGGCCAACGAGCTCAACTACATATTCTCCCACGCCCAAGTTCCCAAAAATAATCTCCTGGTCACAAGTTGGTGTACAAATTGAATGAACACTGGGGATTTGACTGTGTACGTTGTCCTCTTGCGTGTCTAGGACCAGCTGTGTGGGCGAGATCCCACCCTCGTCGATGACCATCCTGACCGAGCTCACCCAGCTCAGCAAGACGACCAACGCCATTCAGCTGAATGAAAATGGTATGTGGCTACAGCACACATACAAAGATGCCCCATGTGAAACCGTTAAGTCACCACTTAATCAGTAAGGGGTGACTTATCAGGATGCATTAAGGTTTAATGCATCCTGCAGCAGCTATATTAATTCATGACCAACTGAAAATAATTTATGCCCAAATTATTTTACACTCCCCCAGGTGCTGATAGCCTCCCACCTGCCCTCCTATGAGCTCAGGCACAACCAGGTGGCCTACACTTGACGGACAGCACTTCAAACTCAGGGTGGAGCGACAGCACCTGACAGTCCATGTCATAGGTATGGTATGAGCTCAATACCCTTGATCTGCTAATGATTTGTGAAATGTTTCAGTTCCAGAACTGCAGGCACTGAGGCAGCATGTGGGCGACCTCAATCACTCTGCTGGGACAGATTTGACAAATTTAAGTAAAGACCTCACCCAAGTAATGCCATCTTTTTAACTTTAACCTGGTTACTAAAAGTTTTATGAGATTACAATTTCATTTGCGATAAACAAATGGTATGTTGTAATGCAAATGAGCTGAAAGTAGTGGCGGTAGTGACACCGTTGTGTCAAAAAAAAATGTGTTCCCCCAAAAACCTGTTAGGAGTACGTTTCAGGCAATTTAAAGTTGATTGGTAGTGACTTTTTTTTTGGTCCCTAACATTCATCGAGCTCTGGACTTAGTACATTTTCTTTTTTCGCCATTGGGTCACTACCGAAACGAAAGTTTGTCCCTACCGAAACGAAAGTTAAATCCGAAAAAATCACCCAAGTGTGGAGGCCAAAATCGTCCCCCCAAAAACCTGTTAGGAGTACGTTTCAGGCAATTTAGAGTTGATTGGTAGTACTTTGTAGTGACATTTCTTTTGGTCCCTAACATTCATCGAGCTCTGGACTTAGTACATTTTCTTTTTTCACCATTGGGTCACTACCGAAACGAAAGTTTGTCCCTACCAAAACGAAAGTTAAATCCGAAAAAATCACTAAGTGTGGAAAAAATCGTTCCCCCAAAAACCTGTTAGGAGTACACTCGGAGCATTGTGCAGTTCAGAAGTGAGTATATCCTAGGATATACTAGCGCTTTTTCTGCCCGTCATCCTCCACCCTTCACATATCATCATTTTGAAGCTTAGGCTACTTAGGCGACTAACCAAGGGGCAACTTGAAGACCTGTTGAGTGTTGTTCAAGTGTGTATTTGCACTTCGTGAAGAAAAAAAAGCTGACATGGCCAACGAGCTCAACTACATATTCTCCCACGCCCAAGTTCCCAAAAATAATCTCCTGGTCACAAGTTGGTGTACAAATTGAATGAACACTGGGGATTTGACTGTGTACGTTGTCCTCTTGCGTGTCTAGGACCAGCTGTGTGGGCGAGATCCCACCCTCGTCGATGACCATCCTGACCGAGCTCACCCAGCTCAGCAAGACGACCAACGCCATTCAGCTGAATGAAAATGGTATGTGGCTACAGCACACATACAAAGATGCCCCATGTGAAACCGTTAAGTCACCACTTAATCATTAAGGGGTGACTTAGCAGGATGCATTAAGGTTTAATGCATCCTGCAGCAGCTATATTAATTCATGACCAACTGAAAATAATTGATGCCCAAATTATTTTACACTCCCCCAGGT
The DNA here is from genome assembly GCF_963454915.1 of Gymnoscopelus microlampas. NCBI lineage: Eukaryota > Metazoa > Chordata > Actinopteri > Myctophiformes > Myctophidae > Gymnoscopelus > Gymnoscopelus microlampas. The sequence continues at coordinate 54,908,918 of NC_139948.1, read as the reverse complement.
GCTGATAGCCTCCCACCTGCCCTCCTATGAGCTCAGGCACAACCAGGTGGCCTACACTTGACGGACAGCACTTCAAACTCAGGGTGGAGCGACAGCACCTGACAGTCCATGTCATAGGTATGGTATGAGCTCAATACCCTTGATCTGCTAATGATTTGTGAAATGTTTCAGTTCCAGAACTGCGGTCACTGAGTCAGCATGTGGGCGACCTCAATCACTCTGCTGGGACAGATTTGACAAATTTAAGTAAAGACCTCACCGAAGTAATGCCATCTTTTTAACTTTAACCTGGTTACTAAAAGTTTTATGAGATTACAATTTCATTTGCGATAAACAAATGGTATGTTGTAATGCAAATGAGCTGAAAGTAGTGGCGGTAGTGACACCATTGTGTCAAAAAAAAAATTGTTCCCCCAAAAACCTGTTAGGAGTACGTTTCAGGCAATTTAAAGTTGATTGGTAGTGACTTTTTTTTTGGTCCCTAACATTCATCGAGCTCTGGACTTAGTCATTTTTTTTCGTTTCGGTAGTGACACCATTGTGTCACTACGGAAAAAAAGTTAAATCCGAAAAAATCACTAAGTGTGGAGGCCAAAAAAAAAATTGTTCCCCCAAAAACCTGTTAGGAGTACGTTTCAGGCAATTTAAAGTTGATTGGTAGTGACTTTTTTTTGGTCCCTAACATTCATCGAGCTCTGGACTTAGTACATTTTCTTTTTTTCACCATTGGGTCACTACCGAAACGAAAGTTTGTCCCTACCGAAACGAAAGTTAAATCCGAAAAAATCACTAAGTGTGGAAAAAATCGTCCCCCCAAAAACCTGTTAGGAGTACACTCGGAGCATTTTGCAGTTCAGAAGTGAGTATATCCTAGGATATGCTAGCGCTTTTTCTGCCCGTCATCCTCCACCCTTCACATATCATCATTTTGAAGCTTAGGCTACTTAGGCGACTAACCAAGGGGCAACTTGAAGACCTGTTGAGTGTTGTTCAAGTGTGTATTTGCACTTCGTGAAGAAAAAAAAGCTGACATGGCCAACGAGCTCAACTACATATTCTCCCACGCCCAAGTTCCCAAAGATAATCTCCTGGTCACAAGTTGGTGTACAAATTGAATGAACACTGGGGATTTGACTGTGTACGTTGTCCTCTTGCGTGTCTAGGACCAGCTGTGTGGGCGAGATCCCACCCTCGTCGATGACCATCCTGACCGAGCTCACCCAGCTCAGCAAGACAACCAACGCCATTCAGCTGAATGAAAATGGTATGTGGCTACAGCACACATACAAAGATGCCCCATGTGAAACCGTTAAGTCACCACTTAATCATTAAGGGGTGACTTAGCAGGATGCATTAAGGTTTAATGCATCCTGCAGCAGCTATATTAATTCATGACCAACTGAAAATAATTGATGCCCAAATTATTTGACACTCCCCCAGGTGCTGATAGCCTCCCACCTGCCCTCCTATGAGCTCAGGCACAACCAGGTGGCCTACACTTGACGGACAGCACTTCAAACTCAGGGTGGAGCGACAGCACCTGACAGTCCATGTCATAGGTATGGTATGAGCTCAATACCCTTGATCTGCTAATGATTTGTGAAATGTTTCAGTTCCAGAACTGCAGGCACTGAGGCAGCATGTGGGCGACCTCAATCACTCTGCTGGGACAGATTTGACAAATTTAAGTAAAGACCTCACCCAAGTAATGCCATCTTTTTAACTTTAACCTGGTTACTAAACGTTTTATGAGATTACAATTTCATTTGCGATAAACAAATGGTATGTTGTAATGCAAATGAGCTGAAAGTAGTGGCGGTAGTGACACCATTGTGTCAAAAAAAAAATTGTTCCCCCAAAAACCTGTTAGGAGTATGTTTCAGGCAATTTAAAGTTGATTGGTAGTGACTTTTTTTTTGGTCCCTAACATTCATCGAGCTCTGGACTTAGTAATTTTTTTTTCGTTTCGGTAGTGACACCATTGTGTCAAAAAAAAAAAAATCCCCCAAAAACCTGTTAGGAGTACGTTTCAGGCAATTTAAAGTTGATTGGTAGTGACTTTTTTTTGGTCCCTAACATTCATCGAGCTCTGGACTTAGTATTTTTTTTTTCGTTTCGGTAGTGACACCATTGTGTCACTACCGAAACGAAGTTAAATCCGAAAAAAATCACTAAGTGTGGAGGCCAAAAAAAAAATGTGTTCCCTCAAAAACCTGTTAGGAGTACGTTTCAGGCAATTTAAAGTTGATTGGTAGTGACTTTTTTTTTGGTCCCTAACATTCATCGAGCTCTGGACTTAGTCATTTTTTTTCGTTTCGGTAGTGACACCATTGTGTCACTACCGAAACGAATTTAAATCCGAAAAAATCACTAAGTGTGGAGGCCAAAAAAAAATTTGTTCCCCCAAAAACCTGTTAGGAGTACGTTTCAGGCAATTTAAAGTTGATTGGTAGTGACTTTTTTTTTGGTCCATAACATTCATCGAGCTCTGGACTTAGTCATTTTTTTTCGTTTCGGTAGTGACACCATTGTGTCACTACGGAAACGAAGTTAAATCCGAAAAAATCACTAAGTGTGGAGGCCAAAAATAAAATTGTTCCCCCAAAAACCTGTTAGGAGTACGTTTCAGGCAATTTAAAGTTGATTGGTAGTGAATTTTTTTTTGGTCCCTAACATTCATCGAGCTCTGGACTTAGTCATTTTTTTTCATTTCGGTAGTGACACCATTGTGTAAAAAAAAAAATGTTCCCCCAAAAACCTGTTAGGAGTACGTTTCAGGCAATTTAAAGTTGATTGGTAGTGACTTTTTTTTTGGTCCCTAACATTCATCGAGCTCTGGACTTAGTACATTTTCTTTTTTCACCATTGGGTCACTACCGAAACGAAAGTTTGTCCCTACCGAAACGAAAGTTAAATCCGAAAAAATCACTAAGTGTGGAAAAAATCGTCCCCCCAAAAACCTGTTAGGAGTACACTCGGAGCATTTTGCAGTTCAGAAGTGAGTATATCCTAGGATATACTAGCGCTTTTTCTGCCCGTCATCCTCCACCCTTCACATATCATCATTTTGAAGCTTAGGCTACTTAGGCGACTAACCAAGGGGCAACTTGAAGACCTGTTGAGTGTTGTTCAAGTGTGTATTTGCACTTCGTGAAGAAAAAAAAGCTGACATGGCCAACGAGCTCAACTACATATTCTCCCACGCCCAAGTTCCCAAAAATAATCTCCTGGTCACAAGTTGGTGTACAAATTGAATGAACACTGGGGATTTGACTGTGTACGTTGTCCTCTTGCGTGTCTAGGACCAGCTGTGTGAGCGAGATCCCACCCTCGTCGATGACCATCCTGACCGAGCTCACCCAGCTCAGCAAGACGACCAACGCCATTCAGCTGATTGAAAATGGTATGTGGCTACAGCACACATACAAAGATGCCCCATGTGAAACCGTTAAGTCACCACTTAATCATTAGGGGGTGACTTAGCAGGATGAATTAAGGTTTAATGCACCCTGCAGCAGCTATATTAATTCATGACCAACTGAAAATAATTGATGCCCAAATTATTTGACACTCCCCCAGGTGCTGATAGCCTCCCACCTGCCCTCCTATGAGCTCAGGCACAACCAGGTGGCCTACACTTGACGGACAGCACTTCAAACTCAGGGTGGAGCGACAGCACCTGACAGTCCATGTCATAGGTATGGTATGAGCTCAATACCCTTGATCTGCTAATGATTTGTGAAATGTTTCAGTTCCAGAACTGCAGGCACTGAGGCAGCATGTGGGCGACCTCAATCACTCTGCTGGGACAGATTTGACAAATTTAAGTAAAGACCTCACCCAAGTAATGCCATCTTTTTAACTTTAACCTGGTTACTAAAAGTTTTATGAGATTACAATTTAATTTGCGATAAACAAATGGTATGTTGTAATGCAAATGAGCTGAAAGTAGTGGCGGTAGTGACACCATTGTGTAAAAAAAAAAATTGTTCCCCCAAAAACCTGTTAGAAGTATGTTTCAGGCAATTTAAAGTTGATTGGTAGTGACTTTTTTTTTGGTCCCTAACATTCATCGAGCTCTGGACTTAGTCATTTTTTTTTCGTTTCGGTAGTGACACCATTGTGTCAAAAAAAAAAAATTCCCCCAAAAACCTGTTAGGAGTACGTTTCAGGCAATTTAAAGTTGATTGGTAGTGACTTTTTTTTTGGTCCATAACATTCATCGAGCTCTGGACTTAGTAATTTTTTTTTCGTTTCGGTAGTGACACCATTGTGTCACTACCGAAACGAAGTTAAATCCGAAAAAATCACTAAGTGTGGAGGCCAAAAAAAAAATGTGTTCCCCCAAAAACCTGTTAGGAGTACGTTTCAGGCAATTTAAAGTTGATTGGTAGTGACTTTGTTTTTGGTCCCTAACATTCATCGAGCTCTGGACTTAGTAATGTTTTTTTCGTTTCGGTAGTGACACCATTGTGTCAAAAAAAAAAAATCCCCCAAAAACCTGTTAGGAGTACGTTTCAGGCAATTTAAAGTTGATTGGTAGTGACTTTTTTTTTGGTCCATAACATTCATCGAGCTCTGGACTTAGTAATTTTTTTTTCGTTTCGGTAGTGACACCATTGTGTCAAAGAAAAAATTGTTCCCCCAAAAACCTGTTAGGAGTACGTTTCAGATAATTTAAAGTTGATTGGTAGTGACTTTTTTTTTGGTCCCTAACATTCATCGAGCTCTGGACTTAGTCATTTTTTTTCGTTTCGGTAGTGACACCATTGTGTCACTACCGAAACGAAGTTAAATCCGAAAAAATCACTAAGTGTGGAGGCCCAAAAAAAAATGTGTTCCCCCAAAAACCTGTTAGGAGTACGTTTCAGGCAATTTAAAGTTGATTGGTAGTGACTTTTTTTTTGGTCCCTAACATTCATCGAGCTCTGGACTTAGTCATTTTTTTTTCGTTTCGGTAGTGACACCATTGTGTCAAAAAAAAAATGTTCCCCCAAAAACCTGTTAGGAGTACGTTTCAGGCAATTTAAAGTTGATTGGTAGTGACTTTTTTTTTGGTCTCTAACATTCATCGAGCTCTGGACTTAGTATTTTTTTTTGTTTCGGTAGTGACACCATTGTGTCAAAAGAAAAATTGTTCCCCCAAAAACCTGTTAGGAGTACGTTTCAGGCAATTTAAAGTTGATTGGTAGTGATTTTTTTTTTGGTCCCTAACATTCATCGAGCTCTGGACTTAGTCATTTTTTTTTCGTTTCGGTAGTGACACCATTGTGTCAAAAAAAAAATGTTCCCCCAAAAACCTGTTAGGAGTACGTTTCAGGCAATTTAAAGTTGATTGGTAGTGACTTTTTTTTTGGTCTCTAACATTCATCGAGCTCTGGACTTAGTATTTTTTTTTTTCGTTTCGGTAGTGACACCATTGTGTCAAAAAAAAAAAATGTTCCCCCAAAAACCTGTTAGGAGTACGTTTCAGGCAATTTAAAGTTGATTGGTAGTGACTTTTTTTTTGGTCCCTAACATTCATCGAGCTCTGGACTTAGTCATTTTTTTTTGTTTCGGTAGTGACACCATTGTGTCAAAAGAAAAATTGTTCCCCCAAAAACCTGTTAGGAGTACGTTTCAGGCAATTTAAAGTTGATTGGTAGTGATTTTTTTTTTGGTCCCTAACATTCATCGAGCTCTGGACTTGGTCATTTTTTTTTCGTTTCGGTAGTGACACCATTGTGTCAAAAAAAAAATGTTCCCCCAAAAACCTGTTAGGAGTACGTTTCAGGCAATTTAAAGTTGATTGGTAGTGACTTTTTTTTTGGTCTCTAACATTCATCGAGCTCTGGACTTAGTAATTTTTTTTTCGTTTCGGTACTGACACCATTGTGTCAAAAAAACAAAATGTTCCCCCAAAAACCTGTTAGGAGTACGTTTCAGGCAATTTAAAGTTGATTGGTAGTGACTTTTTTTTTGGTCTCTAACATTCATCGAGCTCTGGACTTAGTAATTTTTCTTTTCGTTTCGGTAGTGACACCATTGTGTCAAAAAAAAAATGTTCCCCCAAAAACCTGTTAGGAGTACGTTTCAGGCAATTTAAAGTTGATTGGTAGTGACTTTTTTTTTGGTCCCTAACATTCATCGAGCTCTGGACTAAGTAATTTTTTTCCCGTTTCGGTAGTGACTACCGAAACGAAAACTACTCCACTACAAAGTACTACCAATCAACTCTAAATTGCCTGAAACATACTCCTAACAGGTTTTTGGGGGGACAATTTTGGCCTCCACACTTAGTGATTTTTTCCGATTTAACTTTCGTTTCGGTAGTGACACAAAAACGTTTCGGTAATGACACAATGGTGAAAAAAAATTACTCCACAACAAAGTACTACCAATCAACTCTAAATTGCCTGAAATGTACAACTAACAGGTTTTTGGGGGGCCGATTTTGGCCTCCACACTTAGTGATTTTTTCGGATTTAACTTTCGTTTCGGTAGTGACACAAAAACGTTTCGGTAGTGACACAATGGTGAAAAAAAAAATTACTCCACTACAAAGTTTTGGGGGGACGATTTTGGCCTCTAAACTTAGTGATTTTTTCGGATTTAACTTTCGTTTCGGTAGTGACACAAAAACGTTTCGGTAGTGACACAATGGTGAAAAAAAATTACTCCACAACAAAGTACTACCAATCAACTCTAAATTGCCTGAAAAGTACTCCTAACAGGTTTTTGGGGGGACAATTTTGGCCTCCACAATTAGTGATTTTTTTCGGATTTAACTATCGTTTCGGTAGTGACCAACTTTCGTCTCGGTAGTGACACAATGGTAGCCGATATGTCCTAAGTAGGCCGAACGTTGTAGAGTTGGAACGGAGTTTGTAGCTAAAAGTATGAAGGACTAGTTAGGGGTCAAAAAACGGGCCAAATACATAGTGACAATAACGTCAAGTGTGCTCGCTAAATATATACTGTTAGGCACATACGTGAAATGTGTCCTCTGCACTTTAACAACTAACAGCCTCAAATCACTCTAAGATTGCCACATTGTTGACCTGACCTGGAATCGTACCCAGGACATCCAGGACCTTTGGTTCACCAGGCAGGCCCACTAACCACTCAGCTATGGCACTCTGATTAACATCATGTCAGAAAATGAAAGGAAGCAAAAGTCTGACTATACTGAGTCAGAGTCAAGCTTTACAAAATGTAAGTTGTGTAAAAAAAAGTCTGACTATACTAAGTTGTTATTTGTTTGTTTAAGTCAGGCTATACTCTACTCAGAGTCATAAGTTTACAAAATGTACTAAAGTAGAGTGAACGTCTGTGCGGTTTGTCTCCATCACTGAAAATCACGTACATGTAAACAGATATAAAACTGCTGTCCTGTGCAGTTGGTGTGAAAAAACACAACCATTCCACTCCTAATAATACCTATTTGATTTGACATCCTGACTTGCTGCTGTGGCTGAGCCTTGAACCTGTTACCTGCGGGTCACTAGTCAATGACTCTATCCATTCACCTACAGCTGTTTCCTTGAAATATGTGGTTCTAAAACATTTTGTTGTCAACCCCCCAAATTGACATGTATTTGGGCAGTGGACCCCAATGTGAAAAGTAACACATTTATTTAAGTTATTTGTCTTGTTTGTTGTTCAAGTCAAAGCACCAGGAAGGCTGTATTTCTTGGCCAACAGTTAGCTCAATGGGTTGAGATGCAGTATTTATGATCCAGAGGCCATGAGTTCAAATCCCACTGGTGTCTTTACTGTGATGCTTTCCTTTGCAGACTGGCTTCCAGAAGATCAAGTGAAAACCACCAGGAAGGCTGTATTTGTCATCCAACTGCTTAGCTCAATGGGTTGAGATGCAGTAGAGCGTCTGTCCAATAACATGACTTGACTTCACTGGGTTCGATTCCCACTCGAGTCAAGTGTCCCCGGTAACTTGGGGCAACGGATAAATTGACTGATATCCTTAGTGATGCTTCCCTTTGCAGACTAACTTCTAGAAAAAGAAGTTAATTCTAAAAAAAACTAAAAAATAAGTTATAACCACCAGGAAACCTGTAACTCTCAGCCAACAGCATAGCTCAACTGGTAGAGCGTCTGTCCAATAACATGACTTGACTTGACTTGACTGGGTTCGATTCCCACTCGAGTCAAGTGTCCCCGGTAACTTGGGGCAACGGATAAATTGACTGATATCCTTAGTGATGCTTCCCTTTGCAGACTAACTTCTAGAAAAACAAGTTAATTCTAAAAAAAAACAAAAACAAGTTATAACCACCAGGAAACCTGTAACTCTCAGCCAACAGCATAGCTGAACTGGTAGAGCGTCTGTCCAATAACATGACTTGACTTGACTGGGTTCGATTCCCACTCGAGTCAAGTGTCCCCGGTAACTTGGGGCAACGGATAAATTGACTGATATCCTTAGTGATGCTTCCCTTTGCAGACAAACTTCTAGAAAAACAAGTTAATTCTAAAAAAACAAAAACAAGTTATAACCACCAGGAAACCTGTAACTCTCAGCCAACAGCATAGCTCAACTGGTAGAGCGTCTGTCCAATAACATGACTTGACTTGACTTGAGTGGGTTCGATTCCCACTCGAGTCAAGTGTCCCCGGTAACTTGGGGCAACGGATAAATTGACTGATATCCTTAGTGATGCTTCCCTTTGCAGACTAACTTCTAGAAAAACAAGTTAATTCTAAAAAAAACAAAAACAAGTTATAACCACCAGGAAACCTGTAACTCTCAGCCAACAGCATAGCTCAACTGGTAGACCGTCTGTCCAATAACATGACTTGACTTGACTTGGTTCGATTCCCACTCGAGTCAAGTCTCCCCGGTAACTTGGGGCAACGGATAAATTGACTGATATCCTTAGTGATGCTTCCCTTTGCAGACTAACTTCTAGAAAAACAAGTTCATTCTAAAAAAAACAAAAACAAGTTATAACCACCAGGAAACCTGTAACTCTCAGCCAACAGCATAGCTCAACTGGTAGAGCGTCTGTCCAATAACATGACTTGACTTGACTTGACTGGGTTCGATTCCCACTCGAGTCAAGTCTCCCCGGTAACTTGGGGCAACGGATAAATTGACTGATATCCTTAGTGATGCTTCCCTTTGCAGACTAACTTCTAGAAAAACAAGTTCATTCTAAAAAAACCAAAAACAAGTTATAACCACCAGGAAACCTGTAACTCTCAGCCAACAGCATAGCTCAACTGGTAGAGCGTCTGTCCAATAACATGACTTGACTTGACTTGACTGGGTTCGATTCCCACTCGAGTCAAGTGTCCCCGGTAACTTGGGGCAACGGATAAATTGACTGATATCCTTAGTGATGCTTCCCTTTGCAGACTAACTTCTATAAAAACAAGTTAATTCTAAAAAAAAAAAAAAAAGTTATAACCACCAGGAAACCTGTAACTCTCATTCAACAGCATAGCTCAACTGGTAGAGCGTCTGTCCAATAACATGACTTGACTTGACTTGACTGGGATCGATTCCCACTCGAGTCAAGTTGACTGAGAGTTACAGGTTTCCTGGTGGTTATAACTTTTTTTTTTTTTTTTTGAATTAACTTGTTTTTCTAGAAGTTAGTCTGCAAAGGGAAGCATCACTAAGGATATCAGTCAATTTATCCGTTGCCCCAAGTTACCGGGGACACTTGATTCGAGTGGGAATCGAACCCAGTCAAGTCATGTTATTGGACAGACGCTCTACCAGTTGAGCTATGCTGTTGGCTGAGAGTTACAGGTTTCCTGGTGGTTATAACTTGTTTTGTTTTTTTTAGAATTAACTTGTTTTTCTAGAAGTTAGTCTGCAAAGGGAAGCATCACTAAGGATATCAGTCAATTTATCCGTTGCCCCAAGTTACCGGGGACACTTGACTCGAGTGGGAATCGAACCCAGTCAAGTCAAGTCAAGTCATGTTATTGGACAGACGCTCTACCAGTTGAGCTATGCTGTTGGCTGAGAGTTACAGGTTTCCTGGTGGTTATAACTTGTTGTTTTTTTTTAATTTTACTATAAGCCCTCTGCTTTATTGTCTGGAAACCACCGGGAGGAGACAGCCCTCCCGGTGCCCACTGCTCGCGCATCGATGGGTTATTTTTCAGTACCTGACACGAGGCTTGAACCAAGTACATTGTACAAGGTGCCCTGTGCCACTAGCCCTGTGACTAGTCCGCTGCGCCATTGGTACCGGCCAATCCTCACTGCTTTCCGGGCGGCTTTAGAGTAGTTCTTCTGGAACTCAGTCTTTAAAGGAAGGTTTCGGGGTAAAGTGTCAGTGGGGTTTGAACCCACAATCTCTGGAACATGTTAACAGTGTTGGCAGTGACTCAACCCACTGTGCTACCAGCTGCCTTGCTGTGATGAGGTCTTCATTCCTCCTTGCGGAACAACACACAACAATACAAAAACAAAAAAAAAAGATCTTTACAGCATATTATTTTGTCTATGGTTTGTTGTGCTGTTGCTTCTGAATGTTTAATGAACCCCAATGGAAACAAGCCTTTGGCTTTTCTGTCATTATCTAATTGGCCTTCAATCTTTAGCATGGCACAGTGGCCCACTGGATAAAGAGCCTGCCTGAGAAACAAAAGGTTAGGAGTTTGATTCTTAACCCTGACATTGTGTGAAAATAAATATATATTTACTTTTAAAGTTTTAAATATAAATCTTTTTCATGGGGGGCCCTGACACTACATCTTTTCACATTGAGGTCCACTGCCAAATACATGTTAATTTGGGGGGCCCTTGACAACAAAATGTTTTAGAACCACAGATCTAAGTAAAGCTGTAGCTGAATGGTTAGTGTGACTACCTGGTGAGCCGTAGGTTACATGTTCAAGGCTCGGCCACTGCAGTCGGCACAGTCCGTCAATTCCCTACAAGACCATAGCACTGATTAGATCAGAAAGTCAGAATATAGAGCTTCAACTTAAAGCCAACCAAAAATGATTATTTAACACCTTTCAAATAACCCATTATGCACAGAGTTGAGAATTATTCATCTGGATACAGTGTCTTCATATACATTCACATTGAAGTAATCTTTAAAGATACCTTTTTTTTTAGGTAAGTTAAAAAGTTAAAGCTCTACATTGTGATACATATTAACTTTCGTTTCGGTAGTGACACAATGGTGACATTTTTTTTACTCCACTACAAAGTACTACCAATCAATCTAAATTGCCTGAAACGTACTCCTAACAGGTTTTTGGGGGGACGATTTTGGCCTCTAAACTTAGTGATTTTTTTGGATTTAACTTTCGTTTCGGTAGTGACACAATGGTGAAAAAAAGATTACTCCACAACAAAGTACTACCAATCAACTCTAAATTGCCTGAAACGTACTCCTAACAGGTTTTTTGGGGGAAATTTTTGGCCTCCACACTTAGTGATTTTTTCCGATTTAACTTTCGTTTCGGTAGTGACACAAAAACGTTTTGGTAGTGACACAATGGTGAAGAAAAAAATGTACTCCACGACAAAGTTTTGGGGGGACGATTTTGGCCTCTACACTTAGTGATTTTTTCGGATTTAACTTTCGTTTCGATAGTGACACAAAAACGTTTCGGTAGTGACACAATGGTGATTTTTTTTTTTACTCCACTACAAAGTACTACCAATCAATCTAAATTGCCTGAAACGTACTCCTAACAGGTTTTTGGGGGGACGATTTTGGCCTCCACACTTAGTGATTTTTTCGGATTTAACTTTCGTTTCGGTAGACACAAAAACGTTTCGGTAGTGACAAACTGGTGAAAAAAAAATACTCCACTACAAAGTACTACCAATCAACTCTAAATTGCCTGAAACGTACTCCTAACAGGTTTTTGGGGGAACATTTTTTTTTTTGACACAATGGTGTCACTACCGAAACGAAAAAAAAAAATGACTAAGTCCAGAGCTCGATGAATGTTAGGGACCAAAAAAAAAGTCACTACCAATCAACTTTAAATTGCCTGAAACGTACTCCTAACAGGTTTTTGGGGGAACATTTTTTTTTTTGACACAATGGTGTCACTACCGAAACGAAAAAAAAATTACTAAGTCCAGAGCTCGATGAATGTTAGGGACCAAAAAAAAAGTCACTACCAATCAACTTTAAATTGCCTGAAACGTACTCCTAACAGGTTTTTGGGGGAACATTTTTTTTTTGACACAATGGTGTCACTACCGAAACGAAAAAAAAAATACTAAGTCCAGAGGTCGATGAATGTTAGGGACCAAAAAAAAAGTCACTACCAATCAACTTTAAATTGCCTGAAACGTACTCCTAACAGGTTTTTGGGGGAACAAATTTTTTTTTTGGCCTCCACACTTAGTGATTTTTTCGGATTTAACTTCGTTTCGGTAGTGACACAATGGTGTCACTACCGAAACGAAAAAAAATGACTAAGTCCAGAGCTCGATGAATGTTAGGGACCAAAAAAAAAGTCACTACCAATCAACTTTAAATTGCCTGAAACGTACTCCTAACAGGTTTTTGGGGGAACATTTTTTTTTTTGACACAATGGTGTCACTACCGAAACGAAAAAAAAAAATGACTAAGTCCAGAGCTCGATGAATGTTAGGGACCAAAAAAAAAGTCACTACCAATCAACTTTAAATTGCCTGAAACGTACTCCTAACAGGTTTTTGGGGGAACATTTTTTTTTTTGACACAATGGTGTCACTACCGAAACGAAAAAAAAATTACTAAGTCCAGAGCTCGATGAATGTTAGGGACCAAAAAAAAAGTCACTACCAATCAACTTTAAATTGCCTGAAACGTACTCCTAACAGGTTTTTGGGGGAACATTTTTTTTTTGACACAATGGTGTCACTACCGAAACGAAAAAAAAAATACTAAGTCCAGAGGTCGATGAATGTTAGGGACCAAAAAAAAAGTCACTACCAATCAACTTTAAATTGCCTGAAACGTACTCCTAACAGGTTTTTGGGGGAACAAATTTTTTTTTTGGCCTCCACACTTAGTGATTTTTTCGGATTTAACTTCGTTTCGGTAGTGACACAATGGTGTCACTACCGAAACGAAAAAAAATGACTAAGTCCAGAGCTCGATGAATGTTAGCGACCAAAAAAAAAGTCACTACCAATCAACTTTAAATTGCCTGAAACGTACTCCTAACAGGTTTTTGGGGGAACACATTTTTTTTGACACAATGGTGTCACTACCGAAACGAAAAAAAATGTACTAAGTCCAGAGGTCGATGAATGTTAGGGACCAAAAAAAAAGTCACTACCAATCAACTTTAAATTGCCTGAAACGTACTCCTAACAGGTTTTTGGGGGAACAAATTTTTTTTTTGGCCTCCACACTTAGTGATTTTTTCGGATTTAACTTCGTTTCGGTAGTGACACAATGGTGTCACTACCGAAACGAAAAAAAATGACTAAGTCCAGAGCTCGATGAATGTTAGGGACCAAAAAAAAAGTCACTACCAATCAACTTTAAATTGCCTGAAACGTACTCCTAACAGGTTTTTGGGGGAACAAATTTTTTTTTTGGCCTCCACACTTAGTGATTTTTTCGGATTTAACTTCGTTTCGGTAGTGACACAATGGTGTCACTACCGAAACGAAAAAAAAAGACTAAGTCCAGAGCTCGATGAATGTTAGGGACCAAAAAAAAAGTCACTACCAATCAACTTTAAATTGCCTGAAACGTACTCCTAACAGGTTTTTGGGGGAACACATTTTTTTTTGACACAATGGTGTCACTACCGAAACGAAAAAAAAAGTATTAAGTCCAGAGGTCGATGAATGTTAGGGACCAAAAAAAAAGTCACTACCAATCAACTTTAAATTGCCTGAAACGTACTCCTAACAGGTTTTTGGGGGAACAATTTTTTTTTTGGCCTCCACACTTAGTGATTTTTTCGGATTTAACTTCGTTTCGGTAGTGACACAATGGTGTCACTACCGAAACGAAAAAAAATGACTAAGTCCAGAGCTCGATGAATGTTAGGGACCAAAAAAAAGTCACTACCAATCAACTTTAAATTGCCTGAAACGTACTCCTAACAGGTTTTTGGGGGAACATTTTTTTTTTGACACAATGGTGTCACTACCGAAACGAAAAACAAAATGACTAAGTCCAGAGCTCGATGAATGTTAGGGACCAAAAAAAAAGTCACTACCAATGAACTTTAAATACCGCCACTACTTTCAGCTCATTTGCATTACAACATACCATTTGTTTATCGCAAATGAAATTGTAATCTCATAAAACTTTTAGTAACCAGGTTAAAGTTAAAAAGATGGCATTACTTGGGTGAGGTCTTTACTTAAATTTGTCAAATCTGTCCCAGCAGAGTGATTGAGGTCGCCCACATGCTGCCTCAGTGCCTGCAGTTCTGGAACTGAAACATTTCACAAATCATTAGCAGATCAAGGGTATTGAGCTCATACCATACCTATGACATGGACTGTCAGGTGCTGTCGCTCCACCCTGAGTTTGAAGTGCTGTCCGTCAAGTGTAGGCCACCTGGTTGTGCCTGAGCTCATAGGAGGGCAGGTGGGAGGCTATCAGCACCTGGGGGAGTGTCAAATAATTTGGGCATCAATTATTTTCAGTTGGTCATGAATTAATATAGCTGCTGCAGGATGCATTAAACCTTAATGCATCCTGCTAAGTCACCCCTTAATGATTAAGTGGTGACTTAACGGTTTCACATGGGGCATCTTTGTATGTGTGCTGTAGCCACATACCATTTTCATTCAGCTGAATGGCGTTGGTCGTCTTGCTGAGCTGGGTGAGCTCGGTCAGGATGGTCATCGACGAGGGTGGGATCTCGCCCACACAGCTGGTCCTAGACACGCAAGAGGACAACGTACACAGTCAAATCCCCACTGTTCATTCAATTTGTACACCAACTTGTGACCAGGAGATTATTTTTGGGAACTTGGGCGTGGGAGAATATGTAGTTGAGCTCGTTGGCCATGTCAGCTTTTTTTCTTCACGAAGTGCAAATACACACTTGAACAACACTCAACAGGTCTTCAAGTTGCCCCTTGGTTAGTCGTTTAAGTAGCCTAAGCTTCAAAATGATGATATGTGAAGGGTGGAGGATGACGGGCAGAAAAAGCGCTAGTATATCCTAGGATATACTCACTTCTGAACTGCACAATGCTCCGAGTGTACTCCTAACAGGTTTTTGGGGGGACGATTTTTTCCACACTTAGTGATTTTTTCGGATTTAACTTTCGTTTCGGTAGGGACAAACTTTCGTTTCGGTAGTGACCCAATGGTGAAAAAAGAAAATGTACTAAGTCCAGAGCTCGATGAATGTTAGGGACCAAAAGAAATGTCACTACAAAGTACTACCAATCAACTCTAAATTGCCTGAAACGTACTCCTAACAGGTTTTTGGGGGGACGATTTTGGCCTTCACACTTGGTGATTTTTTCGGATTTAACTTTCGTTTCGGTAGGGACAAACTTTCGTTTCGGTAGTGACCCAATGGTGAAAAAAGAAAATGTACTAAGTCCAGAGCTCAATGAATGTTAGGGACAAAAAAAAAAGTCACTACCAATCAACTTTAAAATGCCTGAAACGTACTCCTAACAGGTTTTTGGGGGAACATTTTTTTTTTGACACAATGGTGTCACTACCGAAACGAAAAAAAATGACTAAGTCCAGAGCTCGATGAATGTTAGGGACCAAAAAAAAAGTCACTACCAATCAACTTTAAATTGCCTGAAACGTACTCCTAACAGGTTTTTGGGGGAACATTTTTTTTTTTACACAATGGTGTCACTACCGAAACGAAAAACAAAATGACTAAGTCCAGAGCTCGATGAATGTTAGGGACCAAAAAAAAAGTCACTACCAATGAACTTTAAATACCGCCACTACTTTCAGCTCATTTGCATTACAACATACCATTTGTTTATCGCAAATGAAATTGTAATCTCATAAAACTTTTAGTAACCAGGTTAAAGTTAAAAAGATGGCATTACTTGGGTGAGGTCTTTACTTAAATTTGTCAAATCTGTCCCAGCAGAGTGATTGAGGTCGCCCACATGCTGCCTCAGTGCCTGCAGTTCTGGAACTGAAACATTTCACAAATCATTAGCAGATCAAGGGTATTGAGCTCATACCATACCTATGACATGGACTGTCAGGTGCTGTCGCTCCACCCTGAGTTTGAAGTGCTGTCCGTCAAGTGTAGGCCACCTGGTTGTGCCTGAGCTCATAGGAGGGCAGGTGGGAGGCTATCAGCACCTGGGGGAGTGTCAAATAATTTGGGCATCAATTATTTTCAGTTGGTCATGAATTAATATAGCTGCTGCAGGATGCATTAAACCTTAATGCATCCTGCTAAGTCACCCCTTAATGATTAAGCGGTGACTTAACACTGGCATGACTGAGGTTACATTATCCAACACACAGCCTGCAAAACGGTCATTTTGAACAAGAAATCAAGCTCTCCTATTCGTTACTGTCTCACCTCTGTGCTCCAGACTAGCTGACACCTTCTCACCCACACAGTGGGGGGTTCCATTGTCTTCTAAATAGCCATTAACATCTCAATTGCACTCTGCGCAGTCAGTGAGCCCACATAATGTTGTTGTTGTTGTAGGCAGACAGACACAAACATGATAAAATAGGCTAACTTGTAATGGTAACTGCAGATTCTGTATGTAAAATCTTTATTTAAAAAAAAGCGTATAAAACAGCGCGATCTGTAGCGTCACACATTAAACTCTTCAGTGAAACATGGAGCCTATATGAACCACTGAAGCCACTGTCTAATTACGTGACTCCAGGGTTAGGGTTAGGGTTAGATTACGTGATCTCCATTGTGCAAAACACATGGATATCTCTTGACAAACCAATATTATATTATATAATATTCACATTATTGTCTGAGCGTAAAGCTCTCATTCTACCAGCTGTTCACGCTGATGAGAAAGCGTCTCCTCTCCTGTCCCTCTCATCTCCTTGTCAGCGTAACAAGTGAACACATCGCTATATGTTCTACAAATGTGCTCATTCCTGCGCTAAATATCTGATCTACAAACATAAAACAATCGCTGCCTGACGAGCCTTATGCTTGTAGATCACATCTGTTGGCACAGCATTTTAAAACAGCGCGATCCAGTAGCAAACACTCTGTACACTGCAGTGAAAGGGTTGCCAAATTTTGCGAGAAAAATAAGCAGTCAGGTCTATGAAAATGTTACTGCATGCATTGTGCCCTAAGAAAACAGTGAGGCATCAAACCATTGCATTGTAAATGGGGTTTATATCCGAGGCAAATTTGCAACCCCAGTCCCTGGTTAGACCTTTCTATATAAATATTTACCTAATAAAAATTATCTACAAAAGGACATGCATGAAGCTCTAATCTAAACAAGTATGAAAATATATTTATATCTGCAAAGTAACTAGTAGCCTAACTAAAGTTTTCAAATAATTGTAGTGGAGTAAAAGTGCAAGATTTGCCTCTGAGTTGTAGTGGAGTAGAAAAGTATTACCATTATAATGTAATTATATATATCATTATAATAATAATAATAATAGAAAGACGCCCAAAGTCGCTTATAATAAGCAGACATGGCAACATAGAATAGTTGCGCAGCAGCAAGTCTGCTGTCTACGGGCCGCTCTGTGGGGGGTCTTGAGGTGTAAAGTGCTCTAGGGAGGGGGAGAGAGGGGGAGAGCGATCAATTTAGCCGAAATAAAACGGCTGGGATGGGATACATGGTATGTATTTCATATTTATAATGAGTTAAAAAAAAAAAAAAAACGGAGATGGTTTGAAACATATATTTAGGAAAAGTCATGAAAGGGGAACTTTCTCAGAGCTTCCTGAGAGAAGTTAAGCCACTTTCAATTCTCAAAATCGGTCCCATTGATTGCTTAGTCACGGAAGTGTTAACGGTTTCACATGGGGCATCTTTGTATGTGTGCTGTAGCCACATACCATTTTCATTCAGCTGAATGGCGTTGGTCGTCTTGCTGAGCTGGGTGAGCTCGGTCAGGATGGTCATCGACGAGGGTGGGATCTCGCCCACACAGCTGGTCCTAGACACGCAAGAGGACAACGTACACAGTCAAATCCCCAGTGTTCATTCAATTTGTACACCAACTTGTGACCAGGAGATTATTTTTGGGAACTTGGGCGTGGGAGAATATGTAGTTGAGCTCGTTGGCCATGTCAGCTTTTTTTCTTCACGAAGTGCAAATACACACTTGAACAACACTCAACAGGTCTTCAAGTTGCCCCTTGGTTAGTCGTTTAAGTAGCCTAAGCTTCAAAATGATGATATGTGAAAGGTGGAGGATGACGGGCAGAAAAAGCGCTAGTATATCCTAGGATATACTCACTTCTGAACTGCACAATGCTCCGAGTGTACTCCTAACAGGTTTTTGGGGGGACGATTTTTTCCACACTTAGTGATTTTTTCGGATTTAACTTTTGTTTCGGTAGGGACAAACTTTCGTTTCGGTAGTGACCCAATGGTGAAAAAAGAAAATGTACTAAGTCCAGAGCTCGATGAATGTTAGGGACCAAAAGAAATGTCACTACAAAGTACTACCAATCAACTCTAAATTAACTGAAACGTACTCCTAACAGGTTTTTGGGGGGACGATTTTGGCCTCCACACTTGGTGATTTTTTCGGATTTAACTTTCGTTTCGGTAGGGACAAACTTTCGTTTCGGTAGTGACCCAATGGTGAAAAAAGAAAATGTACTAAGTCCAGAGCTCGATGAATGTTATGGACCAAAAAAAAAGTCACTACCAATCAACTTTAAATTGCCTGAAACGTACTCCTAACAGGTTTTTGGGGGAACTTTTTTTTTTTGACACAATGGTGTCACTACCGAAACGAAAAAAAAATGACTAAGTCCAGAGCTCGATGAATGTTAGGGACAAAAAAAAAAGTCACTACCAATCAACTTTAAATTGCCTGAAACGTACTCCTAACAGGTTTTTGGGGGAACTTTTTTTTTTGACACAATGGTGTCACTACCGCCACTACTTTCAGCTCATTTGTATTACAACATACCATTTGTTTATCGCAAATTAAATTGTAATCTCATAAAACTTTTAGTAACCAGGTTAAAGTTAAAAAGATGGCATTACTTGGGTGAGGTCTTTACTTAAATTTGTCAAATCTGTCCCAGCAGAGTGATTGAGGTCGCCCACATGCTGCCTCAGTGCCCGCAGTTCTGGAACTGAAACATTTCACAAATCATTAGCAGATCAAGGGTATTGAGCTCATACCATACCTATGACATGGACTGTCAGGTGCTGTCGCTCCACCCTGAGTTTGGGGTGCTGTCCGTCAAGTGTAGGCCACCTGGTTGTGCCTGAGCTCATAGGAGGGCAGGTGGGAGGCTATCAGCACCTGGGGGAGTGTCAAATAATTTGGGCATCAATTATTTTCAGTTGGTCATGAATTAATATAGCTGCTGCAGGATGCATTAAACCTTAATGCATCCTGCTAAGTCACCCCTTAATGATTAAGTGGTGACTTAACGGTTTCACATGGGGCATCTTTGTATGTGTGCTGTAGCCACATACCATTTTCATTCAGCTGAATGGCGTTGGTCGTCTTGCTGAGCTGGGTGAGCTCGGTCAGGATGGTCATCGACGAGGGTGGGATCTCGCCCACACAGCTGGTCCTAGACACGCAAGAGGACAACGTACACAGTCAAATCCCCAGTGTTCATTCAATTTGTACACCAACTTGTGACCAGGAGATTATTTTTGGGAACTTGGGCGTGGGAGAATATGTAGTTGAGCTCGTTGGCCATGTCAGCTTTTTTTTCTTCACGAAGTGCAAATACACACTTGAACAACACTCAACAGGTCTTCAAGTTGCCCCTTGGTTAGTCGCCTAAGTAGCCTAAGCTTCAAAATGATGATATGTGAAGGGTGGAGGATGACGGGCAGAAAAAGCGCTAGTATATCCTAGGATATACTCACTTCTGAACTGCACAATGCTCCGAGTGTACTCCTAACAGGTTTTTGGGGGGACGATTTTTTCCACACTTAGTGATTTTTTCGGATTTAACTTTCGTTTCGGTAGGGACAAACTTTCGTTTCGGTAGTGACCCAATGGTGAAAAAAGAAAATGTACTAAGTCCAGAGCTCGATGAATGTTAGGGACCAAAATAAATGTCACTACAAAGTACTACCAATCAACTCTAAATTGCCTGAAACGTACTCCTAACAGGTTTTTGGGGGGACGATTTTGGCCTCCACACTTGGTGATTTTTTCGGATTTAACTTTCGTTTCGGTAGGGACAAACTTTCGTTTCGGTAGTGACCCAATGGTGAAAAAAGAAAATGTACTAAGTCCAGAGCTCGATGAATGTTAGGGAACCAAAAAAAAGGCACTACCAATCAACTTTAAATTGCCTGAAACGTACTCCTAACAGGTTTTTGGGGGAACATTTTTTTTTTTTTGACACAATGGTGTCACTACCGAAACAAAAAAAAAAAAAACTAAGTCCAGAGCTCGATGAATGTTAGGGACCAAAAAAAAAGTCACTACCAATCAACTTTAAATTGCCTGAAACGTACTCCTAACAGGTTTTTGGGGGAACACATTTTTTTTTGACACAATGGTGTCACTACCGAAACGAAAAAAAAAATACTAAGTCCAGAGCTCGATGAATGTTAGGGACCAAAAAAAAAGTCACTACCAATCAACTTTAAATTGCCTGAAACGTACTCCTAACAGGTTTTTGGGGGAACAATTTTTTTTTGACACAATGGTGTCAGTACCGAAACGAAAAAAAAATGACTAAGTCCAGAGCTCGATGAATGTTAGGGACCAAAAAAAAGGTCACTACCAATCAACTTTAAATTGCCTGAAACGTACTCCTAACAGGTTTTTGGGGGAACAATTTTCTTTTTGACACAATGGTGTCACTACCGCCACTACTTTCAGCTCATTTGCATTACAACATACCATTTGTTTATCGCAAATGCAATTGTAATCTCATAAAACTTTTAGTAACCAGGTTAAAGTTAAAAAGATGGCATTACTTGGGTGAGGTCTTTACTTAAATTCGTCAAATCTGTCCCAGCAGAGTGATTGAGGTCGCCCACATGCTGCCTCAGTGCCCGCAGTTCTGGAACTGAAACATTTCACAAATCATTAGCAGATCAAGGGTATTGAGCTCATACCATACCTATGACATGGACTGTCAGGTGCTGTCGCTCCACCCTGAGTTTGAAGTGCTGTCCGTCAAGTGTAGGCCACCTGGTTGTGCCTGAGCTCATAGGAGGGCAGGTGGGAGGCTATCAGCACCTGGGGGAGTGTCAAATAATTTGGGCATCAATTATTTTCAGTTGGTCATGAATTAATATAGCTGCTGCAGGATGCATTAAACCTTAATGCATCCTGCTAAGTCACCCCTTAATGATTGAGTGGTGACTTAACGGTTTCACATGGGGCATCTTTGTATGTGTGCTGTAGCCACATACCATTTTCATTCAGCTGAATGGCGTTGGTCGTCTTGCTGAGCTGGGTGAGCTCGGTCAGGATGGTCATCGACGAGGGTGGGATCTCGCCCACACAGCTGGTCCTAGACACGCAAGAGGACAACGTACACAGTCAAATCCCCAGTGTTCATTCAATTTGTACACCAACTTGTGACCAGGAGATTATTTTTGGGAACTTGGGCGTGGGAGAATATGTAGTTGAGCTCGTTGGCCATGTCAGCTTTTTTTTCTTCACGAAGTGCAAATACACACTTGAACAACACTCAACAGGTCTTCAAGTTGCCCCTTGGTTAGTCGCCTAAGTAGCCTAAGCTTCAAAATGATGATATGTGAAGGGTGGAGGATGACGGGCAGAAAAAGCGCTAGTATATCCTAGGATATACTCACTTCTGAACTGCACAATGCTCCGAGTGTACTCCTAACAGGTTTTTGGGGGGACGATTTTTTCCACACTTAGTGATTTTTTCGGATTTAACTTTCGTTTCGGTAGGGACAAACTTTCGTTTCGGTAGTGACCCAATGGTGAAAAAAGAAAATGTACTAAGTCCAGAGCTCGATGAATGTTAGGGACCAAAAAAAAATGTCACTACAAAGTACTACCAATCAACTCTAAATTGCCTGAAACATACTCCTAACAGGTTTTTGGGGGACGATTTTGGCCTCCACACTTGGTGATTTTTTCGGATTTAACTTTCGTTTCGGTAGGGACAAACTTTCGTTTCGGTAGTGACCCAATGGTGAAAAAAGAAAATGTACTAAGTCCAGAGCTCGATGAATGTTAGGGACCAAAAAAAAAGTCACTACCAATCAACTTTAAATTGCCTGAAACGTACTCCTAACAGGTTTTTGGGGGAACAATTTTTTTTTTGACACAATGGTGTCACTACCGAAAAAAAAAAAAAAACTAAGTCCAGAGCTCGATGAATGTTAGGGACCAAAAAAAAAGTCACTACCAATCAACTTTAAATTGCCTGAAACGTACTCCTAAAAGGTTTTTGGGGGAACAATTTTTTTTTTGACACAATGGTGTCACTACCGAAACGAAAAAAAAATGACTAAGTCCAGAGCTCGATGAATGTTAGGGACCAAAAAAAAAGTCACTACCAATCAACTTTAAATTGCCTGAAACGTACTCCTAACAGGTTTTTGGAGGACCAATTTTTTTTTTCTGGCCTCCACACTTAGTGATTTTTTCGGATTTAACTTCGTTTCGGTAGTGACACAATGGTGTCACTACCGAAACGAAAAAAAATGACTAAGTCCAGAGCTCGATGAATGTTAGGGACCAAAAAAAAAGTCACTACCAATCAACTTTAAATTGCCTGAAACGTACTCCTAACAGGTTTTTGGGGGAACAATTTTTTTTTTGACACAATGGTGTCACTACCGAAACGAAAAAAAAAATTACTAAGTCCAGAGCTCGATGAATGTTAGGGACCAAAAAAAAAGTCACTACCAATCAACTTTAAATTGCCTGAAACGTACTCCTAACAGGTTTTTGGGGGAACAATTTTTTTTTTACACAATGGTGTCACTACCTTCACTACTTTCAGCTCATTTGCATTACAACATACCATTTGTTTATCGCAAATGAAATTGTAATCTCATAAAACTTTTAGTAACCAGGTTAAAGTTAAAAAGATGGCATTACTTGGGTGAGGTCTTTACTTAAATTCGTCAAATCTGTCCCAGCAGAGTGATTGAGGTCGCCCACATGCTGCCTCAGTGCCCGCAGTTCTGGAACTGAAACATTTCACAAATCATTAGCAGATCAAGGGTATTGAGCTCATACCATACCTATGACATGGACTGTCAGGTGCTGTCGCTCCACCCTGAGTTTGAAGTGCTGTCCGTCAAGTGTAGGCCACCTGGTTGTGCCTGAGCTCATAGGAGGGCAGGTGGGAGGCTATCAGCACCTGGGGGAGTGTCAAATAATTTGGGCATCAATTATTTTCAGTTGGTCATGATGAATTAATATAGCTGCTGCAGGATGCATTAAACCTTAATGCATCCTGCTAAGTCACCCCTTAATGATTAAGTGGTGACTTAACGGTTTCACATGGGGCATCTTTGTATGTGTGCTGTAGCCACATACCATTTTCATTCAACTGAATGGCGTTGGTCGTCTTGCTGAGCTGGGTGAGCTCGGTCAGGATGGTCATCGACGAGGGTGGGATCTCGCCCACACAGCTGGTCCTAGACACGCAAGAGGACAACGTACACAGTCAAATCCCCAGTGTTCATTCAATTTGTACACCAACTTGTGACCAGGAGATTATTTTTGGGAACTTGGGCGTGGGAGAATATGTAGTTGAGCTCGTTGGCCATGTCAGCTTTTTTTTCTTCACGAAGTGCAAATACACACTTGAACAACACTCAACAGGTCTTCAAGTTGCCCCTTGGTTAGTCGCCTAAGTAGCCTAAGCTTCAAAATGATGATATGTGAAGGGTGGAGGATGACGGGCAGAAAAAGTGCTAGTATATCCTAGGATATACTCACTTCTGAACTGCACAATGCTCCGAGTGTACTCCTAACAGGTTTTTGGGGGGACGATTTTTTCCACACTTAGTGATTTTTTCGGATTTAACTTTCGTTTCGGTAGGGACAAACTTTCGTTTCGGTAGTGACCCAATGGTGAAAAAAGAAAATGTACTAAGTCCAGAGCTCGATGAATGTTAGGGACAAAAAAAAAAAGTCACTACAAAGTACTACCAATCAACTCTAAATTGCCTGAAACGTACTCCTAACAGGTTTTTGGGGGGACGATTTTGGCCTCCACACTTGGTGATTTTTTCGGATTTAACTTTCGTTTCGGTAGGGACAAACTTTCGTTTCGGTAGTGACCCAATGGTGAAAAAAGAAAATGTACTAAGTCCAGAGCTCGATGAATGTTAGGGACCAAAAAAAAAGTCACTACCAATCAACTTTAAATTGCCTGAAACGTACTCCTAACAGGTTTTTGGGGGAACATTTTTTTTTTGACACAATGGTGTCACTACCGAAACGAAAAAAAAATTACTAAGTCCAGAGCTCGATGAATGTTAGGGACCAAAAAAAAAGTCACTACCAATCAACTTTAAATTGCCTGAAACGTACAGTATCTGCTATTTGCAAACAAGTTGTAAATACTCAGAAGACATTTCACGTTTTCCTTATATTATGATGTCATGTTTTGTGAGTATAAGATTCAGCACCTATTTTCCCCAGCCTGATAATAGATATTAAATACCTTGTAATGTACTTGGGAATGTCTCACCATATAATACATGTGGAACCATTACGATACATGTCGACCTGGCTAGTAGCTGGGTTGAAGCCATACCATTTTGTATATTGTAAAATAGATACTCCCCAGCATATCAGGCACATCAATGTTACTGAATGGCGTCAATACCACAATGAAAAACTATTGTTTAGCCTACACTGTGACAGACTTGTCATCACCAGGCAGGAGTTTTGGTTAAGCTCTAATGTCTATGTAGATTGCTTCACAGTTTTACACACAGTAGAGGGATTGAAGTCCATTTTGTCCAGCAGGCAGAGATTATAGTCTGACAACACTTTCAATTACAAGCTTTGACTCTTGCATGGATCAAACCGTTAAGTGGATAAGTTGGTCAAATAAATTAAAACACCAGATTGTAGAAGGCAAAAATTATTGTCAGTTAAACAAACAACTTTTGTGTATTATGTTCAAATGTGTATGGGCTTAGGTATTAAGAGATGTTACATTCCAAAGTTTCACTTTTTGTTCAGCTTTAGTAGTGAAGAACCCTTCTGATTATTTATAGTAATTCCAAAAAAAAACACACATCTGTATTCATTGTAAATGTTAAATACATGTGACTAAATACATTACCAAACATATAGATTCACTTTTCAAACACATGGTAACAAGAATAATAAGTAGAGACAAAGCAGAGCAGATATAGTTTAAAGTATTTATTAACACAATTGTATTATTGGTACCTTTACTGTAAGCAACACCATCAATATATTTGGTATAATGTCCTATCAATTATTGTTATTATAGTTGTTGTTATTATGATTATATATGTAATAATAGTATGGTTATATTTTATGATTCTATATATAGGTTAATTATAGTTATTGGTGATAATTATACAATTATTATATATTATGGTAACTATTACAATGCCTGTAAACAGTTTATTATTGACAGATATATTGTTGATGCTATAATGATTATTATTACTACTATTACTGTTATTATCCAAAATTATATTCTAACTTTTAAGTAAATTCAATATTTTCCAGGGTGAAGCAAAAAACCCGCCTCCTATTTCAGCCAATTTAGGAGTGCACGGGGAAAAAAAATCTTGCACCGACCCATTTGTTAAAAAAGGGGATCAAGCAAGCTCCTGGTAAATATATTAATATATTATTAAACAACATGTAACATTCTGAAAAATAGGTCCAAATTGTAGGGCTGCAACTATATTGATTAAGTTAATTATCTCAAAGTGTATTTTGTAGATATCTAATTTTGTATTTATCAATGAATCAATGTGTAACATTTTCCATAATTATTTTGGGATTACATGTATTAGTTTAATTAAGAAATTAAGTCCTATTTTAATAAGTGTATATTGGCGGTTTGAATAAAATATTTTTTTTTTGTCAAAATGAATTAAAAAATAATTTAGTCCTAATAAGTGTTACAGTCTTACAGGCCTAAAAACAAATGGTGAGTTAAACATTTACAACATGCACATGTAAATATAAGGTAGTGGGTCATGAAAAGGCAGTATACAATCCAAAATAGTTTGTTATGCATTTGTTAGAATTGATTATTTCATGTGTGAGTTTGTTATTAAATTCAGGGATGGCCAATATTGTGTTATAGAAATTGGGTACTACCGGTTCACGAGCCACAACATAAATGGAATGCAATTATCTTTGAAATATGACAATTATTCACAAAGAACATTCCTGAAAAGTAGAAAAAGGTTAAAGGCAAAAAAAATGTCAGTGCTGGACGGCTTCTGAAAAACAGGGAAACAAGTGTTAGTGTTCTTTTCAAACAAATGCTTCACAATCAATAGTTAAGAAAAAAGACAAAACAATGCTACAATATGAATAAGACAAAACAATGCTATAATATGAATAAGGCAAAACAATGCTACAATATGAATAATACTGTGATTTATGCCTTGATTTCATGAATTTATTTTTGTTTTTGTGACATTCCTAAGACAATAATTTGATGACCGTGTGTATTTCCGGTAGGAGACACAAATAATCTACTTTGTGTCTCCTACCGGATACATTAGCTGGTAGGAGACGGGAATCAAATGACTGGTTTAGGAATGCGACAAAAACAAAAAATAATCCATGGATTCAAGGCTTCATAGGGTGTGCAATTGATAGAAAATAAGTAATTTTTTGGGTGAACTCCTCCTTTAAACACTGGCCCTGGAATGACCCAAAGACACGTAGGCACACAGAAGTGAGCATGTTTGTATGCCAGGTACTTATTAAAGCATACTTTCAAATGGAAACGAATATACTAAATAATACATTGCATCCACGACGTGAAAACACAGCAACTATACCAGTTAACTACACCACTGTACCAGTATGCAAACACAGTCTTACTTAAGTAGGGGTGCGACTGCTATTATACTGCTTCTGGGTGAATACAGTAACTGCCTTTAAAACTAAATTGTGATTTTGAGAGACCAATTTCATCCAATCAGGAGAGAGAACTCATACAGGACACATCCTATACAATCAAGTTGTTGATTATGGTTGGATGAAATTGCCAACACAACCTTAATTTTCTGTTTAAAAAGGACCTGCAGAGACAGGCTGTTCCCTGTTACTAAACAAACACAAAGCAATGATGGCTATCAGCATATAGCTTTCTATAAATTGGACAATAGCAAAGAAACAGTGCCAAGATCCATCTTGAAAACTGTCATATTGTGCTGAAATATTGGCCACATATGGATAACCACACCTCTAATCACCCCCCTATTATCACCTTTCAGTCAGCTGACTCGTCCACGCCTTTATCTCCTCCAGGCTGGATAACTGCAATGCACTACTCATCGGGATCCCTAACAAGAGCCTCCAAAGGCTCCAATACATCCAAAACAGCGCTGCTAGGGTCCTGATGAGAGTGCGAAAATATGACCATATCACACCCACCCTCCGCTCACTTCACTGGCTCCCCATCTCCTTCAGGACCCAATACAAGATTTCCCTTCTCACCCATCAGTGCATTTACGGCAACGCCCCCCCCCCCCCCCCCCCCACCTCAAAGAACTCCTCACCCCAAAACCTGCCACCCGAAGCCTCCGCTCCAACAACACCAACCTTCTTGTTGTCCCTGACACCAACCTCCGCACCATGGGCGACCGGGCCTTCTGCCACACAGCCCCATGTCTGTGGAATGCCCTCCCAGACCACCTGAGAGCGCCACAGTACACTGATGCTTTTAAAAATGGACTAAAAACCTACCTTTTAAAAAAAGCATTTTTCTAATTTTTCATGGACTTTGTTTGTTTTTCGTATTGAGTTTTAATTTCTAAAAGTTGGCCCTTTAGTTTAGCCTGGTTGGGTCTATTGTAATCGTTTTGTTGCCTATGCTGTTTTTATGCTCTGCTTTTAATCTGTAGCACTCTGACATCCGTGAGAATGTAAAGTGCGTTATAAATAAAATGTATTATTATTATTATTATTAGCTGACAACTATAGAAAATGTAAGCAACATATACTTGTCACCTGAATACCAGTGGTTCTCAAACTATTGTAGTGTCAAAGAGCTTCCATTTTTTAGCCTATGCATTAAACCACAGACCCCCACAACCTAGTATTTGACCCCAAGACAATGTCAATAAGCCAACATCAGATAGTTACACACCTTGCAGTAGGTCTGGGATGGTGTGTCTGTCACCTGGGTCCGCAGCAGGAGCTGTAAAAAAAAGAAATACAATATTTTAGACACAAAGCTATGAAAGTACATGCATATCAATAGACAATAGCAGATCTACAAGCTGACAAGTGTCCAACAAGCTGACAAGTGAGCTTGTAAGCCTACAAGCTCACAACATGTTGCATTGTGAGCTTGTAGATCTGCCATTTTCAAATAGCCAAAGTTTAAATGGGACTTAAACAATAACCAAAATCTACAAAGTAACTAAAGTTTTCTAACAATTGTAGTGGATTAAAAGTACAATATTTGCCTCTGAGCTGTAGTGGATAGAAGTACAAGTACAGTATTTTTCTATGCAAACTGATAGAGTAAAAATCACAGTTTTTGCTGGCAGGAGTGGCACACTATTACACTGTTCATATGGCAGTCAAAGAGTTAAGCTACAGAGTATATATATTGGCAATGCCTCCTTAAAAACGGACAATGGACTGACCACAAGAAAATGTCCATATGCTAACATTAGATAGTTAGATCTAAAAGGTTTTGATTTGCACATGTGTCACGTTATGTTAAACAAACCTTGCAGTAGTGCAGTCTGGGACGGTCCCCTCAGTCCACAGCTGTGTTGGCCAAGATATCAGATCCAGTGTACAGCCACGCCACAGCTGAAAACTTCAAGCAAAAATACTGTATTTTAGACACAAATATATATTTGTCACTATATAAATATAGTGACAATAGCAGATCTACAAGCTCACAAGTTATCTACAAGCTGACAAGTGAGCTTGTCGATCGGCTATTTAAAATAAGGCAACAAGTTTACAGTGAGCTTGTAGATCTGCTATTTTTCAAACATTAAACTCACAGTGAGCTTGTAGATATGGAGAGAAGGAGAGAAGGGGAGAGGAGAGGAGGGGAGGTTAGAAGAGGGGAGAGGAGGGGTGAGTCGGGCAGGCGTTAGTGTTAACCCCTGGGTGACTTACAAGGGATTGCACGTTTGTCAATCACAATGAAGTACTTGTGAATCACACTCTTCTGGATACCCACAGCAAGCAGATAGGGTTGAAGGCTCTCTGTGATGCTGTCCAGATGCCCCTGGACACTGGTCCCAGTCTGTGAAAAGAGAACTTTATTAGTCTTGCTATTAAAATTAGTCACCGTTTGCAAACAGTTTAGAGCCGGATCGCAATGGGATGTTTTGGTCACGATTAGGTAGCCTCCAGAATCACTTTTATTGCCACAATATGCAAGATGAACCATAAGGACATTTTCTGCTGTATAATTTATATTCTGCAAAATGTAAAGGACCCCCCAAAATGATATGAATTTGGCCGCGGACCCCCGTCTCAAAATATTTTGTTCCATGGACCCCCAGAAGCAAAGATTTGAGTTATTGTTCGCTTTAAAAGAATATATATTTTCAAAAAACAGCAGATCTACAAGCTCATAGCGCGGCACTCGGTGCCGCGCTATGAGCTTGTATATCTGCTATTTTTGAATAGTCAAAGTGTAAAATAATGCTTTTTAGCTCAAATGAAAAAGTGACACAGACGCTTCCTCAGGTCTTAGTGGGTTAATGCAAGGCAGTTGAAGAGCCACATACATACATACATACAGCCACATATACAATGGCCTCACGACACTGGGTTTCTGTGGTTAGCTGGTTTTCCTCACAGACGGGAGCTCTGTCGCCAGCATTTGGACCACCTGTAACAGTGTAGAAACCACATATACTGCTGTAGCGGCTACCGCGGCCACCGCCTGCTTCTGTTGCTGCTGCTGTTGCTGCTGGTAATATGTGGAGGCAGCAGAGTACACGGCAGCCTCGTAGCCCGAGTAAGACGTACCTATGGAGCAGGAATGGGGCAGTGATGAAGAAATGCATTTCAATCAAATATATTTTTTAAAGATAGCAATAGGCTCTATTCACAGCAGCCATATTATGAAGACATTCACAGGTGTTATCAATGATACTAATGAAAGCTCTGTTCCATTCTGGTCAAACAGAGTCAGGGTGCTGATATTGTGCATGTTGGCTCACTGGAAACACTCTGTTACACCAGTGGGTCTACAGTTGGGGTCCAGGGACCCTCATGGGCTTCCAAATTGCCCCTTGCAGGTGTGTAACTCTGAGAGTGTACAAATGTATGTAAATTTGTACACTCTCAGAGTTATGGGGGTCGTGGGAAACCACTGTGCTACACTAAATGGAACAGAGCCTTCATTAGTATCATTGGTAACACCTATGAAAGAAGTGATAATATGGCTGCTGTGCATAGAGCATATTCTAAGTCTACAAGCCACAGCATCTCAGAAAGAAATCAAATGTGTCAGTGTTTAACACTGGGAACTTTTGGCTTCCTCCTCCATTCTAAAATGTGCAGTCTAGCTAAACTGTGTTTTGAGTGACAAGATTCTGCATCTACGCCCGATGCGACAACTCGCGTACGTTGAATAATTATGTTCGACTGAAGTGAATTTTGCGCAAGCGAATACGAGCGACAGCCTATGTATGGGGAACGTTGCAAAGTAATGAACACGTTGCATCCATTCAAAATTATTCAAAAATAGCAGATGTACAAGCTCGCAGCGCGGCACGAAGTGATGACTGTGAGATTGTACATCTGCTATTTTTGAACATTTATTGAGAGATCTTTTAAGTGTTCTTAAAACGTGTTTTGCTATACAGCTAAAATCTAAAATGACAGATGCTTTCCCGGTTTTAATGGGTTATTATAACGATGGCACCCAGATCAATTAAATGTGTTTCTGCAGCTCACATTCTACTATATTGCTCGACTACGTTTGGGTTTAGCGTGTGGGTAACTTGTATGTGTGGGTGACGGCCGGGCATTTCCTTACCAGAATATGTGACAGCGTTGGTGCTGTAGGTCGGGCTCTGGGAGTACGACGGCACTACGGACGCTCCAGCAGAGGGTACGGGCTGCACGGTGGACGACACCGGGTAGATGGAGAAGGTGGAGGTGGCCTGGCTGGGCGTGGCCGGTTTGATGGCAGTCACCTGGCGCGTCTGCTGGGTCTGGGTGTACGGCGTCATACATTGCGTGTACGCTGGTTTGGGGGCTATGTGGGGAAATAGAGAATAGTACAAAATGATGACTTTTTTTTAAAGGTTGCACAAAACACAAAACATATCCATTATCCAAAAACCATGTGGGATATAAACAACACATGTTTTTGTTGTTCTCTTGTCCTTAATAAACTGGTTTGGCATCAGCAGCCATGAGTGTGCCGTGACTCTTTGATGTTTTAAGAAATAAATGTTTGTTGTGGTCGGGTCATTGTGAAACATTTTCAAAAGTAGCCGAGTATACAAGCGTTGTGAGAACCACACTTATAGATTGACCTTTTTTTGTACAAATGGAAGCAAATTGACCCTAATGCAGTGGTGGGGTCCAGGGACCCTCAGGGTTCCTTGAGGTGGTTCCAAATGGACACGTACAGGTCTGGAACTTTTGAGAGTGTACAAATGGAACCAAATGGACCCGTACGGGTCCATTTGGTTCCATTTGTACACTCTCAGAGTTATGAGGGGTCATTGAAATTAAAAAGTTTGAGCACCACTGGCCTAATGCACACCAAACTGGAGGTCATCAAAGTTTTTAAAAAGCTTTGAGAATGACAGCTCTAGGAGGACTTTTCTTCACCATGACGAGTCCAGTCAGTGGCGAGTTGAACGTACCTGTCTGATAGTAGGACTCTGCCACTGTGGGCTGGGGCTGTGCTGCGGCCACAGCTGATGTAGCGATGGGCTGCTGGTAGTGTTGCTTGGGGTCATAAGCGACAGCCGGGGCTGTAGACCGCACATACGAATATGTGTCCTGCAGAAGACAAACACCACAAGCAATGTTTATAGTATAGGCCATTTGAAAACCATACCTGCGCTGCTAGATTTCATAGCACAGTCAAACAATCAATTTATTATTATTTTCAGAACAAACAATATTGGACACAAAATCAATAGCTGAATGGCAGCTTTTCCCTTGCTGTTGATTTTATTGTTATCTTGTTCCAAGCAGCGATCCGCCTCATGACAAAAGAGAGACGGCCGTTACCATACCACTTGAGAAAGAGGTACTCTAACCCACCGTTTCCCAAACAGTGTGTCGGGACCCATATGTGGGTCGTGTTGTATGTGTGACAGGGTCAAAGCAGGGGGGTGAAACCAAATTGTAACATTTTTTATTGATGATGAAAAACCTGTATTACGCACTTAAAAACATCATTCTCTTAACTATATTTCTGCACTGCATGTTTTATGGTTGACAATGTATTTCCCCCCGGTCCCCGAGCCACTTGACATTGGACTCCCCTATAGGCTGTGTGACATTGGCCTTGTGACAGCGGACGGCCAATGTCCCCAGGTCACGCTGGTGGCAGAGCGAATGAGGGCGGAGTAGGGTGTGGCCCACCTTATTCAAAAGTGAGCGCGAGCCACTTGGACAGCAGAGAGACAGGCATACAGGGCAGTGTGGAAGTGACAGCCAGAAGGGACGGTTGTGCACAGGAGGAGCAGACATACCACGGAGCAGAGGTGGGGAATACAGTGATCGCGGCACGTACCAAGCCACCAGCAGCGGACGGTGAGCAGACGGCGCAGTAGCAGCAGAGACGGGGAGGACAGACAGACGAACCAAGGAACGGAGGAGAGGTCCAGTGGCGATAACGTTGCGCGCTTCACACCCTCAAAGCCAGACGTACAGTCTGGCGGGCGAGTAAGTGTCCTTCTATGCAACGTTACCTTTATAAACCCACGGTCCTAAACCTCATATGTGAAATATACCTGAACAGATGAACTGGTTCTAGTTTCTATGATTGCAGGCAATACGCACGAAGACAAGAAGAGACAGTGATTCCTGGCCTAAACCCCCGCTCCAGTTAAACCCCATATAAGGACATTCCCACCTTTTGCATTGAACCGTGATGAGTATATGACATATAGCAATTGAATTGGCACTTGGCACTTTACTGCTTCAGTAATAGTTGGCACTTTAACGCTAAATTCATTATTTATTTGCTATAGTTTGCACAAGCCCTGTCTGTTTTTAGTGTTTGGTGATTGTCTGTATTCCTGTATTTTAGTTAGTTAGTGGGCGCATTAGGAGGTTGAGGTTTTAGAATTAGTGTTATATTTTGTTTATGCTTTTCAATATTTTATGGCTTATAGACGCCACTGTATTAGCTTAATAAAATAGATTACCTTTTTATACAAACCTGTTTCCGTCCAGCTTTCTCCAAGGGATATGTGTTGAAGTGTTGTTCTCATTTAAAAGTATTGTACTTACCTGGGTAAACTCGAACCTGTGAATAGCCTAAGAAAGAGTGTTACAGAGGACCCTACCTCTTAAATAAAAAGGTGGCGTAGTCTTGCAGTACCTAACAAACAGTATTATTCTCACAGTAATTACGCACCCCGCACTTTACCGTGCAACTGATATTTTATTGTTGTGAGTTTAATGTGTATTGTTATTTATTTATTATTGAGACAAAGTAAAGAGTGTCAGCATTCTAAAAAGAAGTGGCAAGTTACATGTGACAACCTGGCCACCGTCACATATTTGGCGTAGCGCGGCAGGACTGGGTAGAGAACAACACAAAATCCCTAAGAGAAACTGTATTGAAATTTTGCTGTTTTGCTGCTTTTTGTTTTGTTTTGTTTGGTTGAATCAAGAAAGTAATGATGATGATGCCAGTGTATCCAGGGGCACCGTGGCTACCTAAGTTTTCGGGCATAGAAGGTGAGGAGAAATACAGGGAATGGAGAGAACAGATTAAAGGATTATTGGGCACTCAGGATTTAACAGAGGAGAAAAAAGTTGCTTTTGTAGTACAGACCCTTACTGAGGAAGCTAAGCGACAAATTAGTGTAATTGACAAGGAAGATCGCAATACAGTGGCCAAAGTCTTTAAATGTTTAGACACGTTGTATAAAACATCTGTTTCTGCTTCCCAAGCTCGTGCCTTGTTCTATGGCTGTGCGCAACGCGCAGGCGAAAGTGTGCAGGCTTATATTTTGAGGCTTAGAGAGTTGTTCTGCGGGCTGCGGCGGCTCGACCCAGACACCGCTCCCTCCGATGCCATTCTGCGAGAGCAGTTACTTGTAGGACTGTCTGAAGGCCCTCTGGGTCAAGCCTTAAGAATATATGCCCGTCGAAACCCCACAGAAGACTTCGCCGCCCTAAAAAATGAGGCCTTCCTACTAGACACTGAACATAGAAGAGAAGGGACTGCTGAAATCTTGTGCCATGCTGTTAAACCTGTCTCTATCCCAACACCCTCACAGGAATCTGAATGGAGAGAGAAACTGAAACAGGAGATTATGGAAGACGTCAAATCGCAAATGCAGGGGTTTACGCAGGAGCTCATGAAAGAGATCAGACCGCTCCTTCGACCCAACACCACCGATACACGACCTCGCGGTTCGCCTCCATCTGAACGACGCCGGGAGCCGTACCAACGCAACGAGTGGGATGAGGGAGGTAGGCCGATCTGTAGGAGCTGTAGGCAGTCTGGGCACATTGCTCGCTTTTGTAAATCTGACCCCAATCATTTAAACTAGTACGCCCTGTCGCCGAGGTCCGGGAGACAGGGGTGCAGCGCGCACTCGCCAGATCAAGGGCTAATGAAGTGTTTATTGGGGACTGTCCGACTATTGGGATCACTATGGGAGGAGTCCACTTAAGGGGGTTACTGGATACTGGGTCACAAGTCACATTAATGCAGCAAAGCTTATTTGAGGAAAAATTCTCACACCTAACGTTGGGAAATGGGCCCCTTGTTTTTAAATTACGCGCCGCTAATGGTCTTGACTTACCGTACACTGGCTATGCCATATTGGACCTAGAGCTGGAGGGAATGAAGATCCCAGGGAGAGGAGTTGTAATCGTGAAAGATGAACATTGTACTCAACCGCTGATTATTGGGATGAATGTCGTGAACACTGTATGGCATGCCCTCTTTAAATGGCCTGGGAGGCCTGTGTTTCCATGTCAGCAGGGAAGGACGCTGTGGAAGGACGCATTCGCCACCTGTAGGAGGGTGGAGGCAGTGACGAACGAAGATGGGTCCATCGGTTATGTGTGGCCGGTCGGCCGGCGGAAGATTCGAATCCCCGCGCAGAGTGAAGTGATGATCTGGGGCCGCGCTTGGAGAGGACCAAATGGAGCGGACTACGAGGCCTTGATGGAAGCCTTGCCGGATGGAAAAGATTTGGGAGTGGCCCGTGCCCTCGTCACGGTGCGCCACGGACGTGTTCCCATACGAGTGTGCAACCCACACGCATATAGTCTGGTCCTGGACCGCCACCAGAAGCTGGGGAGGCTGTACCCGGTGGAAGAAGCGGATGTCCGAGGCGGCAGGGACCTGAGCCTGTCCCTGGGGACCGACGGAGAGGTGGAAGTGGCCGTAATCAGTGTGGAAGATGATGGACCACTGAAGACCCTGCCCGAAGAGATGGAAGTGTTGACGGAGCGTGATGACCTGCCGGAGGCGCAGAAGAGAGAGTTACACGAGATGTTGTGTCGGTGGAAGAAGGTGTTCGCCATCCATGACGAGGATTTCGGACGGACGGACGTCGTGCAACACCAGATACCGACCGGAGACGCGGCACCCATACGAGAGCGACACCGGCCGTTGCCGCCCTCCATGTACCGGGAGATGAAGACCCTCCTGAATGAGATGCTGGAGAAGGGAGTCATCAAGGAGAGTTGCAGTCCGTGGGCGGCACCTATCGTACTGGTCAAGAAGAAAGATGGCAGCTGGAGGTTCTGCGTCGACTACAGGAAACTTAACGCCGTGACGCACAAGGACGCCTTCCCCCTACCCAGGATAGAAGAGACGCTCACCAGCCTGACGAAGGCGCAATGGTTCTCCACGTTAGACCTGGCCAGCGGGTATTGGCAAGTAGGAATGGATCCCCGGGACCGGGAGAAGACCGCCTTTACGACCCCGCTGGGCCTGTTCGAGTTTCAACGCATGCCGTTCGGGCTTTGTAATGCGCCCGCGACGTTCCAGAGGCTGATGCAGCAGTGTCTGAGTGGTCAGGTGACAGAATCCTTGCTGGTATATCTTGATGACATTATAGTATATTCACCTGACTTCTCCTCTCATCTACAGCACCTCGAGCTCGTCTTCCAACGCCTGTGGAGACATGGACTGAAGCTGCGGTTAGACAAATGCAAACTTCTGCGGAGGGAAGTGCAATTTCTGGGCCATGTCGTGGACAAAGAGGGAGTGCGGCCCGATCCGGAGAAAGTGGTGGCAGTGCGGGACTGGACACCACCCTCAACGGTCCGCGAGGTCCGCGCGTTTCTAGGTCTAGCGGGTTACTATAGGCGTTTCGTGTCCTCTTTTGCTGCTATAGCACGACCCTTAAACAACTTATTGATAGGAATCCCAAATGACGTAAAATCCCACCAGTGTAAAGTCGAGTGGACTTCGGAGTGCCAGCGGGCGTTTGATGCGTTAAAGAGTGCCCTCACACAAGCCCCGGTGTTAGCGTATGCGGATTATACACAGCCTTTTGTGGTTTACACTGATGCGAGTGGCCGTGGGTTGGGAGCGGTTCTAGCCCAGGTCCAAGACGGTCACGAACGTGTAATAGCTTATGCAAGCCGCAGTCTCCACCCGACCGAGCAGAATGACGCAAATTATAGCTCGTTCAAATTGGAGCTTTTGGCCCTTAAATGGGCCGTGACCGAGAAGTTTAAAGATTATCTCACTGGCGCTCGATTCACAATATTCACGGACAATAACCCTGTTGCGCATCTCCAAACGGCTAGATTGGGAGCTGTGGAACAACGGTGGGCTGCTCAACTTGCGTCGTTTACTTTCGACATCAAGTATCGACCGGGCAAAAACAACGACAACGCTGATGCCCTATCGCGGTTCCCAGTGCAGCCTGTAGATGTGGCGGCTGTACAATCGACGCCAGCAGCCCGGGAGGATGAGTGGAGAGAGACGCAGGATCGGGATCCAGATGTGCAGGTGGTGAAGAGGTGCGTGGAACGGGGGAGAGCCCCTAATATGGTGGAGAGGAAGAATTGGACTCGGGGAGCGCGGCAACTGTTACGCCAGTGGAACAAACTGATTATACGAAATCATGTGTTATATAGGAAGGTGACCGATCCTTATACCAAAGAACAATACTCACAGATCATTTGTCCAGGTTCACGCAGAGAGGAGGTATGGAGAGGAATCCACACGGCCGCGGCGCATGCTGGGTTGGAGAGGACCTTGGCCCAGCTGCGACGTCGGTTCTATTGGCCAGGCATGGAGGGAGCGGTGCGTCAGTTACAACAGGGTTGTGTCGCCTGCAGCCTGCAGAGGAACAGGTCAGAGCCTCGGGCCCCCTTACAACCCTTTGAAGTCTCATATCCACTAGAAGTAATAGCCATTGATTTCCTCACATTAGGTAGGCCTGCTGATGCGTGGCAAAACATTCTGGTAGCTACTGACTTATTCACCCGTTATAGTTGGGCTATTGCCACCCGAGACCAGACTGCGCACACCACTGTCCGTGCGTTATGGACGCATATTATCCAGCCGTTCGGCTGTCCGGCCCGGTTCCACTCAGATCGAGGCCCCAACTTCGAGTCCGAGTTAATGCACCATTTATGTCAGACTTATGGTATTGCAAAAAGTCGCACCACTCCGTACCACCCGGCTGGGAACGGTGGAGTGGAACGATTTAATCAGACATTACTGAACATGTTGCGATCACTAGACACTGATAAACAAGGAAGATGGAATGAGCACTTACCCGAGTTAGTTCATGCTTATAACAACACGATCCATAGTGCTACGGGTTATGCCCCCGCCTACTTAATGTTTGGCCGACATTTGAGGCGCCCTATAGATGTCCAGTTAGGAGTGCAGTCAGCGCAAGAGCGCATGGGAGTGGGTGGCTGGGTACAGGACCACCAACAGAGAATGGCGACAGCTTATAGGACCGCAGGGGAGAGGATGGGAGAAACGGCCAAGAGGAGAAAGCAGGTTTATGACCGTAGGGCCGGTATTAAACCCCTATTACCAGGAGAGAGAGTGTGGATTCGAAATAGGAAGAGAGATGGCCAGGGGAAATTGAGTACGTGGTGGGACCCCGAGCCTTACGCAGTGATGGAACAGGTGGGAGCTACGGGGTTGGTGTACCGAGTCAGACCCGAGAAGGGGGGGCGAGAAAAGACCATACATAGAAATGCGTTGAAAGTGTGTGTAGCCCCCAGGTCGCCCCACGAGGACCCCCCAGCTGTAGTGCAGCCCGAGCAGGTAGAAGCAACAACGCCGCAGTATTATGGGTTTCTCTCCGTCCCGAGAGCACCAGATGAGCCACGGCGCTCGGGAAGAGCAAATATAGGCCAGCCACCCCAGAGGTATGGACATGATTAGGGACAGTTGCAGGGACTGGCAACGGAAAAGTGGGGGGGGATGTGACAGGGTCAAAGCAGGGGGGTGAAACCAAATTGTAACATTTTTTATTGATGATGAAAAACCTGTATTACGCACTTAAAAACATCATTCTCTTAACTATATTTCTGCACTGCATGTTTTATGGTTGACAATGTATTTCCCCCCGGTCCCCGAGCCACTTGACATTGGACTCCCCTATAGGCTGTGTGACATTGGCCTTGTGACAGCGGACGGCCAATGTCCCCAGGTCACGCTGGTGGCAGAGCGAATGAGGGCGGAGTAGGGTGTGGCCCACCTTATTCAAAAGTGAGCGCGAGCCACTTGGACAGCAGAGAGACAGGCATACAGGGCAGTGTGGAAGTGACAGCCAGAAGGGACGGTTGTGCACAGGAGGAGCAGACATACCACGGAGCAGAGGTGGGGAATACAGTGATCGCGGCACGTACCAAGCCACCAGCAGCGGACGGTGAGCAGACGGCGCAGTAGCAGCAGAGACGGGGAGGACAGACAGACGAACCAAGGAACGGAGGAGAGGTCCAGTGGCGATAACGTTGCGCGCTTCACACCCTCAAAGCCAGACGTACAGTCTGGCGGGCGAGTAAGTGTCCTTCTATGCAACGTTACCTTTATAAACCCACGGTCCTAAACCTCATATGTGAAATATACCTGAACAGATGAACTGGTTCTAGTTTCTATGATTGCAGGCAATACGCACGAAGACAAGAAGAGACAGTGATTCCTGGCCTAAACCCCCGCTCCAGTTAAACCCCATATAAGGACATTCCCACCTTTTGCATTGAACCGTGATGAGTATATGACATATAGCAATTGAATTGGCACTTGGCACTTTACTGCTTCAGTAATAGTTGGCACTTTAACGCTAAATTCATTATTTATTTGCTATAGTTTGCACAAGCCCTGTCTGTTTTTAGTGTTTGGTGATTGTCTGTATTCCTGTATTTTAGTTAGTTAGTGGGCGCATTAGGAGGTTGAGGTTTTAGAATTAGTGTTATATTTTGTTTATGCTTTTCAATATTTTATGGCTTATAGACGCCACTGTATTAGCTTAATAAAATAGATTACCTTTTTATACAAACCTGTTTCCGTCCAGCTTTCTCCAAGGGATATGTGTTGAAGTGTTGTTCTCATTTAAAAGTATTGTACTTACCTGGGTAAACTCGAACCTGTGAATAGCCTAAGAAAGAGTGTTACAGAGGACCCTACCTCTTAAATAAAAAGGTGGCGTAGTCTTGCAGTACCTAACAAACAGTATTATTCTCACAGTAATTACGCACCCCGCACTTTACCGTGCAACTGATATTTTATTGTTGTGAGTTTAATGTGTATTGTTATTTATTTATTATTGAGACAAAGTAAAGAGTGTCAGCATTCTAAAAAGAAGTGGCAAGTTACATGTGACAACCTGGCCACCGTCACATATGGGTCAAAAAATATGTTTATTTTGTGTTTCCTAACTTCCTAATTTTTTTATTATTTCAAAAGATTATCAAAACATTCCCAACAAAAAACTTTTTTTCAAAAGCATACAAATACATTTAAAAATCCATTAATTAGAGGGGGAAAAGTACTTTTAAGAATTTGTGAAAATAGCAGATCTACAAGCTCGCAACATGTCGCATCTTTTTTTCATTCTTATTCTGAATTCATTCATTTTTTCATCATTCTTATTTTCACTAGTTTGGGTCACGGCGAGACATAAGATTTATTTTGGGTCTCGAGCTAAAAGGTTTGGGAACCACCGCTCTAACGGACATGATTTCATAGTCTGTGTGATACATGGTCACCGCTGATGAACATGGGGAATTATGCTGCTGTCCAAACAAGCAAACTCTCCTCCTCCCCCTTACAGGTGTCCAACAGACTATGGTAGCCAAAGTGCCGGTCATGTTGTGTAAACACTTAGTGTTTAAGATCGCCCTAAGGAAAGAATATTTCCATCTACCCTTCAATCTGCGACATAATATTAAATGAATAACTGTAATAAGCCTGATGCAGGGAAAAACAAATCAGGGTAGGCTATAATAGTAATAGACGAAAAGAGAAATAGCAGTATTGATTAATTTGACCAAGAAATAAATAATCGGTAATTGGATATCGGCCAAAATCGTGCATCCTTAAAATCCTTGCTAAATGAAAAAGCAAAGAATAAAGAAGAGGGGATTTATTTACGGCATTCAGCTGCTTTGTGATAACTGAAGCATCTGGACACCAGAAGGCAATTTTGACGATATAAAAAGCACAGTGTGTACTGAATCAGACAGCTTCTTTCAATCTGTCTTCTGACTGGAAAAGCACTACGTCTTAAATCAAGTCTAACACTGGCATGAAGCAACCAATAGATTACATCGTGATCCCTGCCCACTTTACACAATTCTGTCCTTCTAAGTTGGAGCAGGAAGGGACAAATATTTAGACTAAAATAAAGTCTTGATGTGGGCATAGATTTGCAAGTAAGTCAGGTCAGTGTTCTAGTTAACCAAAGTTATTCATGAATATAAATGTGAATATTAATTCCTATTCATGAACATTTTATAAAACCTATTTGCCTACAATTTTGAGGTATTTCTACTTTACTTGAGTATTTCCAATTTCCAATACTTTTACTTCTACTCCACTACATCTCAGAGGCAAATATTGTACTTTTACTCCACTACAATTATTTGAAAACTTTAGTTACTAGTTACTTTTAAGATATAAATTATTACATTATAAAACATACCTTAACCACTTTAGCCTTATTTTATACATAGTCTATTTGAAAATAGCCGATCTACAAGCTCACAACGCGTCGCAGCGCGACGCGTTGTGAGCTTGTAGATCTGCTATTTTCGACATGTGCGACAGTGAAACGTGTCTGGGCGGAAACAATTGCTTGACAGTTTGGTTCCGCATCGACAGTTTCTCCACAATTTAGAGGCAAATGTGGACATAATCATAAATATGATGATCCTAATATACAATTGAGAGTGGCGCGCATGCGCGACCGACACGGTACGACCGACCGTGTACCGTCTACTCTCATTACGGTCCTTTTCAACCCCAAAACAAGCCCCAAAAGAAGCGCGACCATCCGCTTACAATAAGCGGACATGGCAGTTGCCAGGTTCAGAGAAACAAGCAACCAGGTTAATGAAAACAACCGCAAAGCCACGGCGTCCTCTAACATTAGTCAACCCAGTACAATGCTCGGTGCAGATAAACACTTGTTGAACCAAACAGTGCGTCAAATGAATGTCTATTTACTGCTAGTAAAACAGTCAAATTACAACAGCATCTCCTTCTAGAGTTAAACTCATGTTACTCTATACTGAGTCAAAGCCACGTTGTTTGCCATTGTCTCAGTAAAGTCCACCAACATATAAAATATCATTGTTCTGTCTCCTGTACTATGTCTACTGGTCTTGTATGGTATTAATACAACCGTTTATGTATGAATAGTTATATCAGCACTTTTAACAGCCTGCTCAGGGACTACAGATGAAAGCTAGCTTCTGGCTAACTCTGGTTCATTACACGGATGTGAAAACCAACATGTTGATTAATGTGCACTGTGTCCCTGGTAAATACATAAACATGATAGCAATACTGTTGATAATGTAATCATTTACGTCACTGCCATGCGGAAGTTGTAGGCATACGTTTATAGCCGTTAGTTTTAACCCAGTTTCAGAGGCTGCTTAAAGTTAGTTTTAGCAGCTCAATTTTAACAGACAAGATATAACAAATGCAATGTTGATTAAAAGCTGCATTCTGCGTTGTATAATGAATTGTTATGGACAGGTCGGTTGTGACCAGTTTATGAAAACAAACCAACAGAGTCCTGGGGCCTGAAACAAACGTAACCTGGCGTTTGCACTTAATTCATTTAAGGCCCGTACATGTACATAAACGTTCACATTTCAAATAAAGTTCTTACCTCATGGCCACGGATGTGACAATTCTGTTCGAGCCTTCAGAAGTAACCGTATCTTCAGTATTGTTCAATAAAAAGCATTTTAATCCGATCGGTGGCCATTTTCTCAGCATGTCCGCCATGCTTTCAACTGCATTACCCATCGGTTGGTAGGTGTACTGCACTCTGATAGAGTGTGCCAGCTATGAGCAAATGGCCACCGATCGGATTAAGATGCGTTTTTATTGAACAATACGGAAGATACGGCTATTTCTGATGGCCCGTACATAATTATAACATCCGTGGCCATGGGATAAAAACTGTGTTTGAAATCTGAACGTTCATGTAGTCCAAAAAAGGCAGGAAAAAATAAAAATAAAGTAATAAAGGTGGGAAAAAAGTATATATCAAGTAATATTACTCACCTCAGACAAAATACGACGAAATGAAAGTAGATCAGTGATATATGAACCGAAATCAAGTAGAACAGTTTCCAATAGTAATCTATCATCGACCGGAGAGACCTAGTATCGAGCGACCTAGCATCCGCTGTAAACCTTGAGAACTGAGCCGAGCTCTGCAAGAGCGGCGTAGTTAAGGGGCGGGACAACACAGCAAGGGCTGTGATTGGTCTGACAAGCAGACATGCGTACATGCAAGAGGGCATCCCCGGGAATGCCCTCTCCCGTGTACGCACGCACAGCCCCCCCCCCCCGCCCACACACACACGCTGTTACACGCACGCACATGCGCACGCACCCAAACAACTCTATGACGTGCACACACAAACACGACACGAACACGACACAAGCCCCGCCCCCCTTCCCCCCACACACACCCACACCACACCCCCACCCACCCACCCACCCACACACACACACACACACACACACACACACACACACACACACACACACACACACACACACACACACACACACACACACACACACACACACACACACACACACACACACACACACACACAAGCACGAACCAAAAATAGATACATTTGTTTTCAATGCAAACGTCATTTCACTCATTTAAAAGTTAAAAAGAAGAAGTTTAGCGAAATATATAACAGCAATAATAATAATAATAATAGACATACATTGTAATATGTATTTAACAATGAATATCAATGAATCAGTTATATCAATACTGCAATTGTAGAAACACTCTGTTACAAGTACAAGTCTGGTAATGAAAATGTACTTGAGTAAA
This sequence comes from Gymnoscopelus microlampas, assembly GCF_963454915.1. Taxonomy (NCBI): domain Eukaryota; kingdom Metazoa; phylum Chordata; class Actinopteri; order Myctophiformes; family Myctophidae; genus Gymnoscopelus; species Gymnoscopelus microlampas. Next base: position 54,864,966 of record NC_139948.1, on the reverse strand, counting down.
AGTACAAAAGTATCGGCATCAAAATATACTTAAAGTGTGGTAGATTGTTGATAGTATTACATTCTTCTCAGTTAGTAAAGTATGTTTACTAATGGCAGTGGATATGAATGAATATATTAATCTATTATTTGAATAGCTTGAATGCACAACATGGTACGTATGTCTATACATATGAAACACAATGTTATACATTATACCAGGGATCTTCAACAGGGGGTCCAGGACCCCTAGGGGGTCCTCAGAGTTACTACAGGGGTCCGCAAAATCTTTGTGTGATATGATTTTTCTTTTTTTATATTAACCACTTGAACCCTAGCATCCCTTTTCTGAGGAGAACTTTAGCCAAAAATAGCCGATCTACAAGCTCACAACGCCTCGCAGTGCGAGGCGTTGTGAGCTTGTAGATCGGCTATTTTTGGCAAAGAGTTATAGGTGTAGAGGGAGAAAAGAGCAGCAATGAAATGTATAATCTATTAATAGGCAACATCAAATACATCTTCAAAAATGAGAGCGAGCGACACTTTATTAGCACAACAGTCTTTTATTGATATCCTGATAGGACAGTGATTGATTGATTGATTGATGTACTTTATTTAGTAAGACATGAGAACAGTACATGACAGTACATAACAGTACAGATTCACAATACAAGGTCTACTAAACTGGAAAGCTCATTAAGCACTGAGCTTGTTTAAGATGAGATCCCCATGCACACACATCATGATGACATATAAGAGACAGACAGATATACACACTACTATACAGAATGTCATACAATCAGTTTACAGGTTACTGGTATGAAAAGTGAAAAATATGTACAAAAGAAGAAAGAGAGAGAGAGAGGGGGGGGGGGGTAGGGGGGTAGGTTAGGTTAGGACTTGGACAGGGGCCATTTTTGAATTGCAGCCTCCTGAAGGTGTATCTTTAGGGCAGTTTTGAAAGTGAGTAGGGTTTTACACTCCTTTACTCCTTTTGGTAGGGCATTCCACATTTTTGATGAATAGCATGAGAACGAGTTCATTCCCTTTGTTGAGACAAATCTGGGTTGAACATGATTTGTGGAGCTGCCTCTGGTGTTGTGATCATGGACTTCATTAACATTTTGGAAGTATTTTGACAAATACAGGGGGATCCCAATGTTGTGGTGTATCTTGAACCAGGCCCATAGCAAGTTGCTGTACTCTGTCCTCAACCCTAAGCCATCCAATCCTAGCAAAATGAGCATGGGTTAGATGGGTTTTGTGATTGAGACCAAGAAGTAGCCTTACAAGTTTGTTTTGGGATGTTTGGAGCCTTGTTTTTAAGGCATTGGAGGTGTTGTGATACCATGAAGTGCATGCATAATCATAATGACCTTGTATGAGGGCCCCTGCAAGAATCTTCAGAGTATTCTTACTGACTAGACGATCAATCCTCCACAAATAGCGTGTTGTTTGGTTGACCTTTTTGATCGTTCTTTCTGCGTTTTTGTTACCTGAGAGGTTTGCCTCCAAGATGGAACCCAGGTAGGTAATTTCCTCCTTTCTTGTGATAACATCATCACCCACTTTGATCGTGAAACTTTCAGCCTTGCTAAGGTTAGGGTTGGACCCAAAGAGGATGGATTCAGTTTCACCCTGGTGTAATGAAAGTTTGTTGTCGGAGAGCCAGATGCAGATCTTGTTGATTTCAGTGCTGAGAGTTTTCTCAACCTGCAGCCTGTCCCTGTCCGAGACCAGCAGAGCCGAGTCATCTGGGAACAGGAACAGTTTGCAGTCGCAAGATTAAAAGCCACAAGGAGATTCCTCTAGATAATAAGAATAAGAATAACTTGTAACAGAGTATTTCACTACACAATACAATACACTGCGGTATTGATACTTTTACTTGAGTAAAAAACAGTGAGTACTTCTTCCATCAGTGTATTAAAGGACATGACTGCTGTGTATTTTAATGCAGTTCACAGGTGCAGATCTCCATGATGTCCAGCAGATGGCAGTGCAAGACCACAAACCAGATGTATTAAAGCAGAATATATTTTCAATAGATCAATAGAGAGATTGATTGATTCTTTCACAGTCGATACAAAACAAAGACACAATGAATCATACATTTATTATAACTAAACACACTGACATCATTATAACTAAACACACTTAGTGACATCATTATAACTAAACACACTTAGTGACATCATTATAACTAAACACACTTAGTGACATCATTATAACTAAACACATTGACAGGAGAGATAACAGGCAAATTATGATCAAAATAACAAACACGCACAATATTTATTCATTCAGAATGAACTCATTCCGAATAGAAATGTATACCCAACTGTTTACATGGCACCTGAATAAAAGTATTCCTGTTCCTCAATCGTTTACATGAGCAAAGCATTCATTCAGGAATAGAACTCTGGTCATGCGCAGAGTGCTTCGGGCCAGGTTGGGGGCGGGGGACGTCACCGCGCTAGCCAATGACACATGCGCAAAAGAACAAATGTATACCAGTCTGATACCAGTGCGTTTACATGGGCAACGTAGCCCGATTCTATAGGTATATACCAGCCCTTCAAACCCGAATGAAATGTCATTGGGATCAGACCGGTATGGCCATACCGATGCGTTTACATGAGCATTTCTATTCTGAATGAGCATTCATTCCGAATTGAAGTGGAATAAACCTGTCCATGTAAACGCAGCCAGTGTCGTGCTATGAGCTGATATCTTTGAATAGCCAAAGTATAAGATAATGGTTATAGCTAAAATGACACAGATGTGTTCCTGGTCTTAACTTAAGATGCTCTCTACATGTTCAAAAGGTCATGGGTTCAATCTCACAAACAGCAGATCTACATTTTGAACATTCATGGTTTGTGTTTTCTGAATTATGTTTGAAAGTTTTAAACACAAATCTTTCGTTGGGGGCCCTCCTGGCACAACATCTATTCAGACGGGGGTCCAAATGCATATCAATGTAGGGGGTCCTTGACGTGAAAATGTCTGATTCATACTTTGTCTAACAATGGTGTCGCTTGTCGAAAATAGCAGATCTACAAGCTCACACAAAGCGCCACTAGTCCACGGCTTCAAGTGGGTGACGATGTCATCACACGATAAGAGGAAATAACCTACAGAAGAGCCAGATCTTTCCAGTGATAACATGGTAACAAGAGTCATCAAAAAAGTCAACCAAAGAACACGTTTTTTGTATAGGATCTCCTTTCTGGTCAGTAAGAATACTTTGAGGACTCTAGCAGGAAGACTCATCCAAGGTTACTTCGACTATGCATGCTCCTCATGGTACCACAACACCACTAAAGGCCTTAAAAACAAGGCTCCAGACCAGGGACGTGCACAGATAGACTCTAGGTGGTGCTAGAGCACCTGCCCTTTGCCCTCTTGACCAGAAGTGCCCTTTTGAAAAAAAGTTTACAGCAGGGGTCCGGGACCCCTAGGGGGTCCTCAGAGTTACTACAGGGGGTCCGCCAAATCTTTATGTGATATGATTTTTCTTTTTACCATAACCACTCGAAACTTAGCATCGCTTTTCTGAGGAGAACTTTAGCCAAAAATAGCAGATCTACAAGCTCACAACGCCTCGCGCTGCGAGGCGTTGTGAGCTTGTAGATCGGCTATTTTTGGCAAAGAGGTATAGGTGTAGAGGGGAAAAAGAGCAGACCAAGTAAACAAAAAAAAAAGTATAATTTACTTGAGCACCTGGCCCTCAAAATGTCTGTGCACGCCACTGCTCCAGACATCCCAAAACAAACTAGTAAGGCTACTCCTTGGCCTTAAACATCTACGACTCATCTAACCCCTGCTCATTTCTCTAGGGTCAGATGGCTCAGGGTTGAGGACAGAATACAGCAACTTGCAATGTGCCTGGTCTACAAGATACACTACACCACAAAGACACCCATGTACCTGTCACTCCACTGATCACGTTCAACCCAGATTTGGCAAGGGATCTCTGCTTTGCCACAAAAATGTGGAATGCCCTACCAAAAGTCGTGAAGGAGTGTGAAACATTATACTCCTTCCAAACTACTCTAAAAGAGTACCTACAGATGGCTGCAATTCAAAACTGGCCCATGTAAGAGTCAAAGCCTAATAATATTAATAACACAGAGTATTTCTACACAGCAGTATTTGTACTTTTACCTGAGTAAAAAAACTGTGAGTACTTCAATTCAATTCAATCTTCATTTCAGACCTAGGAAGATCCATATCACAATAATACAACACCACACAATAAAAACAGGAAGAAAAAAAAGAAAGAAAAAACTGCAAATATCCCACATTGTTCAGTTTCTGACATACAGACATGTGCGCCAATGGTTCCACAGTCTAGAGGTGAACCTTACAGCACTGCGTGCTGGGTTCGTTATTACAGTGATTATGTCATTTACTGACTCAGATGCTCTACACATAAACCTATACATAAGGTTACGTAGCACAGCAGAGCAGGTGGGTACCCCAACACTAACAAACATCTGGCTTGCACTGGAGCTTCTTGGAGCTCTCAGCAGCAGCCTCATGCAGTCATTATAGGCCACTGTAAGGCGTCTGATGCTGCCTTGCCTGTAGCGACTCCAAAGGTGGACAGTATACAGTGGTGTACAAAAGTAAACAGAAAGATCTTCACAGGTACTGAGCACATGCTACCAGGGCAGGAATTTCACGGCGGCCACGGCGGCCATGGCCGTCGTTGCCCCTCTCATTGGCCGTGTGCCCCTCGAATAATGACATGCCTTCACGGCCACAGTGGCCGTGGTGCCCCAGCTGCGCCCAGCAACTGATTTCACAGTTTTTCCTCTGCGCGATTTTCCTGTCAATACGTTTTTTTTTAGACACCAGTCCCTTTGGTTGAGCTGCGCAGCTACAACATGCACAGTGGTAGGTTTGATTTTGAGCCTCCTATGAACCTTCGGAATCCCGCAACACCGTGTAATAGACACAAAAGCATTACCGGGCCAAACCGGAGATAAATCTAACGCAGACTGTTGAATGGTAGGTTTGATTTCTAGCCTGAGAGAGAGAGAGAGGATTCCGTAGTCCTACAGACCGATGTGCCCCGATGTTTTTTTCAACAGCAAAATATAGATGAATACATCTAATAAAATACAGCGAAATCCCCAAATGATGAGTCTTAATATAAAGCAAGCAACAGAATAACTGCAGACAAATTAAAAGTTTAGGCTATCAATATCATACAAAAGAGTGACCTCACCGCTCTGATGGACAAGAAATATATATTCCTTTTGCAAACCACATCCATATCTGTTCGTTTGTCAACAATGTTCTAATTGGGAAGTTTATTTCAACAGCTAGAATGTGACAGTTTTAGTCCGTTTGTTGGTGCGCAACACAGCCCTCGTTAAGTGAATTACTTTCACCTGCAGCGCAGTGTGTGGAGTGTGCGCAACAGGGCATATCTCCGCCAAGCCAGGGTGACCTACCCAGGCTCATGAAATTCATATGAAGGCATAGTAGCCAAATAGAATGAAATGTGCAAAAACTGACTCATACAGAACCATATATTGGCTATATATTATGGCTGTGGGGTGGAAACTGGAAATCTTGTATGTTCCTTTTTTATTATTATTTAAAAACAATTTAAAATCGTGAAAATAGCCAATCTACAAGCTGTAATTATTAATAATTAAGAAATACTATATTTTAAAGAGTGAAAAATCAACTAAAGTCATTATTAGTGCAAGTTCAATCACATTTCATTTGAATGAAAATAACTTGTGGGGAAAAGACAAAATCTCTACCAGAGGTCTTCAACAGGGGGTCCGCGAAGGTACTGCAGGGGGTCCGCGAAGGTACTGTAGGGGGTCCGCGAAATTGTTGTTTGATTAAAAAATATTTTTGTTTTTAAAAACTTTAAAAACTTTTTTTCATTCTTTTTTTTTCCAAAAATGTAACTTTGTCTTTAAACATAACATGACATATTTTAATAGCTTAGTAATGAATGCACAATAACATGGTATGTTTATACATATTTTGTAGAGAAAGATCAGTGGTGTCAGTTCAGCAAAAGCTAAGGTATGGCAAGGTTAGGGTTGCCAACTCCCAGAGATTAAAATAAGGGACTTCTATCCTTTTTTTTAGGGGGTCAACCCCCCCAAAACCCCTGAAATGCATAGAAACTATGCATTATACCTATAACACAATGCAAACACAATGGTCTTACACCTGCATTAGGCTACTATTCATGATTTTATTTCTCTTTTTTTTTCTGGAGCCAAGGTATGGCACCTGCCATGCCTTGCCATACCCAATTGACGCCCCTGAGAAAGGTCCTTTTGCACACCTACTGGGTCAACCTGTGCGTAGGAGCAGGCAATTTTTTCATGTGTATTTATATAAAACACAATTTTATACATAAATATATGATATATATAGTAGCCTACCCCCTACCTACCCTACGAGGTAGGGGGTCCCTGCTCCATCACCCCATCAGTTTGGGGGTCCCTGGCCTGAAAAGGTTGAAGACCCCTAATCTGTGAATCTAATGTGATTCATGTGACCCCTACTTCAGTCAATGAAGTCCAGGGCTGAATGTGACATATTGAGACCTATATAACCGAATATTGGTCATTTGCCAACACATTATTTTGTGAAATAAATGGGTTATATTTCACAGATAGTTATACAATTCTTATAATATATTAAAATACAATCATCCTTAACCTTCAAGTTAAATGCATTATTTCCGTGGACTTAAAAAACTTTTTTTTTTTGGATGGCCTTCCTGCCCTGGCATTTGGCCTTTGTGCCCTCCAAAAAATTACAACACCAAAGGCCAAGTGGCCTTGCCCCTAAAATGACGAAATTCCAGGCCTGCATGCTACATTTGCGAAACATTATGTTTGCTTGGGCATACAGCTTACGCCGCTGCCTATAGATGTCCTTGTCATCTGTTAGGTCATTGGAGATAATATGTCCCAAATAAGTAATCTCACTGCACACACTAAGGGCAGTGCCAGCCAGATAGAAGTCAGGAAAGGTAGATTGTCTGTCTTCCGTACTTCGGAAAATCATGACCTTACTCTTTTTAGCGTTGTATTTTATATTAAAATCAAAGCCATACTGTGAGCATATCCTCAGTAGCTGTTGTAGCCCAGCACTATATGGACTAAAGATGACCAAATCATCCGCATACATCAGGTGTTTAATTAACGAGTCACCAACTCTACACCCTGTCCCACATGCATTTAACATCAATGATAAATCATTCATATAAACATTAAATAGGAAAGGAGAAATAATTCCACCTTGACGGACACCATTGGTCACATGAAAAGGAGCAGATATTGACTTCCCCCATTTCACTCTCATTGTCTGGTGAGCATACCAGAACACCAACATTCTGACAAGAAACTAGGGACCCCTCTTTGCGTCAGTTTTAAGAATAACTTTTCATGATTAATGCGGTCAAAGGCCCTAGAGGCATCAATAAAAGATACAAACATAGTAGAATTCTGCCTACTATATTTATCTAAAATCTCTTTAAGTGCAAAAATACACAAATCAGTCCCATGTTTCCGTTTGAATCCAAATTGGTTATCAGCAGACATGATCAACCTCTCAAGTCTACTCAGTAGAATTGTCTCTAGCACTTTGGACAAAACACAGGCCAAGGCTATTGGTCTATAGTTATCTGAGCTGTTTAACTTGCCCACTTTGTCTTTAATGACCGGCACTAACACAACAGAGAGCATGGAAACAGGTAAAAAACCATGAACAAAATAACCTGTAAAACACATAGCAACCAGAGGACACGGTTTCTTACTGGCTAGCTTAAGATGTTCAGCTGTTATCTTATCCAGACCACAGGCCTTATTATCACATAGCTTCAAAACTGCTTCATGAATTTCAGCAGGAGTAACAATCACCTCATCATTAAAATCTACATTTTCCACTACAACCAGATTACTTTTTACACAGTTGAACAGCTCAGAACATTGTTTCTGCCATAGCTGTGACATTTCATCAGAACCACTCACTCCATCTATATTTGATGGAAGAGATGTTTTACAATTGTCTATCATTTTAATTTCCTTCCAGAAATCATTCACATTATGCTTTTGTAGCTTCTTTGCCAGTGAATCTGACCTCATTACATTCTCATTTCTTTCAATAAACCTAAGGGCATATCTAAAATTAGCATTAGTGTGTTTTTTTATACTCAAACAGAGGGCCATGTCTACTTTTGCCAGACTCAGACAATCTTTTAAAAGCCATTCTAGCCTCTGCATGAAGCTCTTGGACGTGATCGTTCCACCCTGGCTTAGCATTACATGCTTTTGGCCTATGTTTGATGAGAGGCCTGCTGGAGATACAGAGTGACTCCACAATAGACTCATACAAGGTAGATAGCTCTTTACAGTGTTGAACATTTCTGCAGTTCATGTCTCGACACAATAGAGCATCTTTTGGCACCTTAATATTACCTAGCAAGGCATCAGAACTATTAACCTATTTATCAAGATCTCTCTTGTTCAGTTTAGCCCAGTCAATTGTCCCTGCACATAAGCTGTTATCCACAGGCAACAACACTGGTAAATTGCCCGTATTTAACACCACACAAAATGGTATGTGGTCAGAGGTAGCCATATCATAGACAATCTCCATTTTATCAATAGAGTCATGTGCATCTACTGTACAGAGACAATGATGAAGCCAGGAAGTAGTGTGCCAAGCCTCGCTAATATAAGTATAGCTCTTCTCAGGCAAAAGTACTTTGCTAGACAAAATCAAACCGCTGTCTACACAGAATTGCATTAAATGCTTTCCAAATAAGGAGTTAGCATCAGACACATCAGCATTCATGTCACCAACAACATATATGCAGGTGGAAGGATTATCCTGGATGAAAGACATAATAAATGCCATTCTGCTAAGATACTCATCTTCATTCTGATAGCATTCATATGGTGTGTAGACATTCAAAATGATTCACTTTTTGTCGCTACAACACAGTTCAATTCCAATTGCCCAGTCCACTCCTAATCTAATGACATTAACCAACTGCTCATATTTTTTGTTCCACAGAGTGGCAACTCCCCCTGGTATCCTCCCTCGTACCACTTTAGAACACAGGTCGGTGGTGGATTCCCCCGCCCCGTGAAAGTCCTTATGGATGGAGTTAAGACCTTCCAGGTCTTGTGTGTCCAGGAGACCTTCCTGGACACACAAGACCTGGAAGGTCTTAACAAAATGTCTCACAAAATGTCACACCTCTCTAACAGACTGTCCACAACGATACGGCGTGATTTATCAGATTCACTGTGGCCAACACGCAGCCTCGCGCATTGTAAGATACAACTGAGATGTTCGTGTTCATAGACAGTTAAGTTTCATCCTGGCTTAGTGCCTTCATTTTTACCACAATAAAGTTTAAAAGCTCGTCTTCCACTATCACCTTCCCATCCTCCGTTTTGTAAATATCAGGTTTTAAACAGGGCAAGCAGAGCCACCACCAGCCCCCCCCCGCCATCCTTCCAACCACAATGCTATGGGTACATCATTATATTGTATATAGTATTGGTCCATCTGTACCTGTAATGCACTGTGGCTGGAGGCTTGGGTCTGTTAATAGATCTATATATCATCTGTACCTGTAATGCACTGTGGCTGGAGGCTTGGGTCTGTGGAGCTCGTCACAGAGCCACCCCCCTGATAATATCACAGAGACAGTTTGTTTATTTTTGGACCACAATTCTTATATGAGACGATTCTAAGATGACACAATGTTATTCTCCATAGAGAAATTACTTTAGGACCCAGGGGATGAACGAGTGACGTCAGGACTTCTGTATTCTATAGTTTGGGAGTAGCAACACAACCTGATGTTGCAGCATATTGTTGTCAACTACCACAGGATGTCTGAACACAACATCTGCATTGTAAGTCCTACTTATGTGTCAAATAGTATTCATTGAGTTCTGTGTCCCCGTCTCTCTAAACGTTAGTGTAGTGAAAGAGTAGGGTATCATACCAGTACTTGCACTTGCTCGCTGTGGGGCCTGGAGCTGTGGTAATGGGCAGCACCAAATCCTGACATCCCAGCTGAAACACACAGTAGGAAATGCACAAGGCACTGAAGTTATTAGCATATGACACTATTGTAACCTCCCATGTAAGGAAATGTTTGATTTCAGGGGCCCCTAATTTAGCATGGGAATCAAAGATAGAGAGGCCTGCAAGGTGTGCGGCCGGATTTCTTACTTAATTTCGGCCGTTTTTTACTTAATTTCGGCCGTTTTTTTTTAACGGCCGGCCTGGTCGGCCTGGAATGGAGCGGCCTTTCTGGAATTGGCCCACATTTCCCAGTGGCCAACACGCCCATGTTTGATTTCTTTTCAGCTGATCCCTAGATGTAATGCATTGCTCTGACCCAGGGATAAAATAAAGGGATTAAAGCTAAATGCACCGTCCTAATTTACACTTTCATCAAACACGTCATAAAGATAATGTGATAAAACACACATGACACAACACAGATGTTTAAACATATAAATATATATACAGAATATTATGTTGTGTGACTGCTGACTGCTTGATAACTCACCATTATGAACTTGCTTAGGTGGTGATTACAGGTAGTTGCCATAGTAAGCAGATCTTGACGCCTTGAGAGTGAGAGCGGGTCGACACACACACACACACACACACACACACACACACACACACACACACACACACACACACAAAAATTAAAATGGAGTTTGAAGTTACAATGAGTTTGTATAGGAAAGGGGCGTGTCTGATAAAATGAATATCAAATATCAAAATACTGAAGCAAGCAACTTAAAAACTGTCCGGGGTGCTCCCAAAAGCCAGAGTAGACGATAAAATGACCCACTTTTAAAAAAAAATACTGTCCCTGGTTGTTCCAGGTACGATTCCAGGCCAAGCCAGCAATAGATCCCTGAGCAAGACTCTTAACACGTTATTGCTCCCCAAACGCCATGGAATAAATGCAGAGGACACATCGTATGTGCAAATATACAGCGACACAAGATACCCCCATAAAGAAGAGGGTTTGTAAAAACAGTATTGTCCATGAGGCTGTAAACCTTGTACTGCATGCACAAGAAAAACACAATAGAGTGTGGCGGGGTACCCTAAGCTGAAAGACAAGATTACAAAAATAAGAGTGAGGAAGAGAGAGAGAGTGTGTGTGTGTGTGTATGTCCCATACAACTTCCTGTTATTTTAGTAAGAAAATCACCCTCACTCTGTACAGTAACACAAGCTACAGTCAGCAGCCAGTTAGCTAATAGACTGGACTGGAAAGAGGAGCAAACGGCTAGCCTGGCTCTATCCAGGTAATAACATTTGCATCTGAGCGCCTCTAAAGCTCACCAATTAGGTTGTCTTTTTTTGGGTTTATTTCTTATAGCTTGTACTTTCACCATCACCTGATTCCAACCTAACCTTTTCTGTTAGATTAAGTTTTGTCATTTCATGCTTTATTCTTCAACAGGGGATTACAGAGAGACATGAAACAAGGGCAGAGAGGAGACATGCAATACATTATAGGAGTTGGATTCAAACTCTGTTCTATATGGCTCACAAAGAGCATACTTATGTTCTGAATCAAGTTCAAGTTCAAGTTCAAGTATTTATTTGCCATTTCAAAACAAGTTTGATAGGAAATTGTCTTGGTGCTTCCTCTCACATACAAGACAACACAGTAAACAACAGCACAAAGACAAGAACAAAAAGAGACACAAGAAACAGAACCAAACCAGGACCAAGCTGCAGCTTTGGCTCATGTATACAGTACAGACAGTAGAAGAAACTGCTTAGTGCAATTATGTAGCAATTTTTAAAGTGCATAATTAAAGTGCATACCGTCTAGTTTGTGTTTGTAGTGCAAGAGTGTCGTTAAGGTGCCTGACTGCTTGGAGGTATGTGCTGTCTCTAAAACGGGAGGTTCTACTCCCAATGCTGCCATATCTCCTACCTGATGGGAGGAGATTGAAAAGGTAATGGGCTGGATGGGAATGGTCGGCTATGATTTTTTTAGCCCTCTTCACCAATCTAGTGGGATAGAGTGATGACAGCGATGGAAGGCTCGAACCAATTATCCTAGCTGCCTGACGTGTAACCCTCTCCAACCGTGTCTTGTCCTGTGCGGTTGTATTGCCGTACCAGACAAGCATGGAAAAGGTGAGCACGCTCTCAATGACTGACCTATAGAAATGTATCATAGCTGTTTTACTGACCTTGAACTTTCTAAGCTGCCGCAAGAAGTAGAGACGCTGGTGGGATTTACTGACCTTAAGGCTGGTGTTGAGTTCCCATGATAGGGATTCGTGGATGGTGGTTCCGAGGAACCGGAACGAGGAGACCCTCTCAACCTCTACTCCATTTATGGAGAGAGGAGGAAGGAATCACCATCAGTCACACCTCACTCCCTAAACTTAAGCTATTAAGTAGTTTACAGGGGAGGAAACTCACCAAACATGCAGTCTTGTATTGCTGTTTCCTTGAATGGCTTCTTGCTGCTGCAACGCTTGTCTTTCTTTCCAGCCCAGTTGTAGTGACAGGCCAAGGCGTTAGTCAGAGCAGTTTCCAGCATCCGTCTGATCAGGTTCTCTGAATTGGTGCCTCCTACCAGAGCCAGGCCAGCAATCTAAATCAGACGAGAGAAAAAAAAAGTGCCACTGCTTTAACTGTTGTATTGAGCTACGTTCTGTGGGACATACGTTAGAAACAGCATAACAGCAACTCTTATTTCATACACAGAGACTAACTTTGTCTTTACACACTTGATACATTGATATTCCAGCCCATGGTATTCAGTCAAGTTCATGCCAGTCGTTACGTTTAACCACTTTAACCCTGATGTCACAATTTTGGTCATGTCAATATAAATGTAAAAAATATATTTGAACAATTTGAAAACTTTTCCATAAATAGCAGATCTACAAGCTCACTACATGCACCGTGACATGTTTTGAACTTGTAGACTAGAATTATATGTGGTTGAGTAGCTAAAGGGCCATAACTAACCACATTTTTTCCCTGAGGAAATGTGATATTATCCACATTTCATAAATGAATGCTGTTCAGTCTGTCAAATAAATGACCATCTTTTGACGGACTGATTCATTCTTCAGCAATGATTCAGCCTCATTGAAGTGGTCTTCATTGGTGATTGGCAGCTGGATGGGGAACATATGGGTTGTGGCTGACCTCTGGTCCCTGACTACCAGCCGGGGTCATGTTGCCCTCTGCCAACTCATTCTTCATGAACATCACATCTCTGGACAGGTCCTTTACCACCACAAGTACTTCAGAGAGCATTGAAGTCATCTTCTGGATGGCAATGTCTTAAGAAAAATGAAATTGAAAAGTGTTAAGTGAGAATTGAAGATAACCTGCAAATGACTCATGAGGAATTACACTAAGTCTAATAGACTTGCCTTTCAAAAGCAGCCTGGTGTCATCACCGTGCATCTGTGTGGTTCCATCTGTAAAACACAAACATTCATGAGACTTAATCACTGTGTGTGTGTGCGTGTGTGTGTGTGTGTGTGTGTGTGTGTGTGTGTGTGTGTGTGTGTGTGTGTGTGTGTGTGTGTGTGTGTGTGTGTGTGTGTGTGTGTGTGTGTGTGTGTGTGTGTGTGTGTGTGTGTGTGTGTGTGTGTGTGTGTGTATGTGTGCGTGTGCGCGAGTGAGTGAGTGAGTGAGTGAGTGAGTGAGTGAGTGAGTGAGTGAGTGTGTGTGTGTGTGTGTGTGTGTGTGTGTGTGTGTGTGTGTGTGTGTGTGTGCGTGCGTGTATGCGTGTGTGTGTGTGTGTGTGTGTGTGTGTGTGTGTGTGTGTGTGTGAATATATTCTGATAGTCATTGTGATCAAGTGTTTAGTCAGTAACAGGGTCTCCCCTTCCCTACAGCTCTTTAGTAAACAGAAAAGGCAGTTTCAGTATCCTATCAGGAGAGAGAACTCATACAGATGAATTGAATACACAGGACCACAATGGAAACAAGCCCTCAGGGCTTTTTGTTACCCTTGGCTTTTAGCATTATTGTATAACTGTGCCCCTGTACTTTGTTCAAACTGTTGATAAAGTATTCAATCAAAGAGGGCAGATGAACAAAGAAGAGAGCAATCGTCTTGTTCTCTTACCATTGCAACCATGATCAGGCACTGACTGCATGGGGTCAAACTGGGGGCACTAAAGAAGTCTAGAGATGCTGTAACATTTACACATAAAAACACGACTAATGCGATTTGATTTGTCTACAAAGATGTTACTTTACATTTTCGTAGTACATTGGGTTCATTAGTGAGTTCTGTGTCCCCGTCTCTCAAAACGTTAGTGTAGTGAAAGAGTAAAGGTATCATACCAGTACTTGTACTTGCTCGCTGTGGGGCCTGGAGCTGGTGGTAATGGGCAGCACCACATCCTGACATCCCAGCTGAAACACACAGTAGGAAATGCACAAGGCACTGAAGTTATTATATGTAAGGAAATGTTTGATTTTCTTTCAGCTGATCCCTAGATTAATGCATTGCTCTGACCCAGGGATAAAATAAAGGGATTTAAGCTAAATGCACCGTCCTAATTTACACTTTCATCAAAAACGTCATAAAGATAAAGTGATAAAACACACATGACACAACACAGATGTTTAAACATATATATACAGAATATTATTATTATCAAGCTGCTTGACAACAACAAGGCTTGTGGACTGGACTGTATTACTGCAGAACACCTAAAGTATGCCAGCTCTAGGCTCTGTCCCCTGCTTGCTATGTGTTTCACAGGCCTCATGGTTCATGGTGTTCTTCCTGAATCTATTATGTCTGTTCTGCTGGTGCCTGTCTTGAAAGACAAGGCTGGGAAACTAAATAGCATGGACAATTATAGACCTATTGCCCTTGCCACTATCTTGTCTAAAATATTAGAAAGAATTCTCCTAACTAGGCTGGAGATGTTTGTTCTCACTACTGATAATCAGTTTGGGTTCAAAATAAAACATAGCACTGATTTATACATACAGTATATGCCTTAAAGGAGATAGTTGACAAATACAGAATCCAGAATTCTACTGTATTTTTATGCTTTATTGATGCCTCTAGAGCTTTTGATAGAATTAACCATGCAAAGTTATTTATGAAATTGATTGATAGAGGTGTTCCAAGATATTTAGTTAGAATACTGGTCTTTTGGTATGCCCGTCAGATGTTTCAGGTAAAATGGGGCAATTGCATTTCTGAACCATTTCATGTCAGTAATGGCGTACGCCAAGGAGGGATTTTATCCCCCGTATTGTTTAATGTTTATATGGATGACCTATCAATACAGCTAAATGGGTGCAACACTGGCTGTCTTGTGGGTGACACTGTTTTCAATCATCTCATGTATGCAGATGATTTGGTTTTATGTAGTCCATACAGTGCTGGCCTTCAACAATTATTGAGGATCTGCACACAGTATGGTAAAGACTTTGACATCAAATATAATGCTAAAAAAAGTAACATCATGATCGTGAGAAGCAGAGAGGACAGGAAAGAATCCTTCCCTGCTTTTCAATTGTGTGAGAGTCCTCTTTTAGTATGTAAGGACATTAAATACCTTGGTCATGTCCTCACTGATGATTGGATGGACGACAGAGATATCTATAGACAATGTAGAAAAACCTATGGACAGGCCAATATGCTGCTACGGAAATGTTCTATGTGTTCTGTTGATGTTAAGTGTTCACTGTTCAGAGCCTATGTCACACCTCTGTATACGGCTCATCTCTGGTACTCTTACAGGGTGAGGAGTTTGCAGAGGCTCAGAGTGGCGTATAATGATGCCATGAGGTTGTTACTTCACACTAGACCATACCCGGTGAAGGGCGCAGGCGAAAGTAGTTGCAAAGTTGGGGTTAATGCACGTCCTGTCGCGCGGTTTCTCCCCCGCGCGCGCCCCGTCGTGGCGCCCCCCTATTTTGGGGTACCAAAAGCGTGGGACAAAAAAATCCAAAAGTGAAAAAGAAAAAAGAAAAAAATGCAACATTTCTTTTTTATTTTCCTGGGGGTCCCCGCGCACCCCTGTGGAACATGGCGGACCCCTTCGCCTGTTTTTTTAATATTATAGGAGGGTGTTGTGATGTATTTCATATAAATGTAATTTCAGTAATGCATTGAAGCTGGTATTGAGGCGGTACTAAAAGAGGCGGTACTAAAAGAGTATTTGTAGTAGTAGTATTTACTCATTTGAAGTACTCTTAAGTATTGTTACTCAATGTATTTTCTTGAAAGTGTTTTTAATGACTTTATTAGCTTTAAAGTTTTTTTTACAGATTTTTAAGTATTTTTACTGTTCTTATCAACTTTTAGGTATGTGTAGTGTATTCATCAATCTTTAAGTGTTTTTACTCTTTTTTTCAACTTTTCAGTACTTTTAAGTATTTGTACTCATGTTGAGTACTCTGAAGTATTTTTACTCAAGGTATTTGAGTATTCTCTCCGTCCCTCTCTCTCTCTCTCCCCATCTCCCTATTTTCACAACGCATCGCGAGGCGTTGTGAGCTTGTAGATCAGCTATTTTCACAACGCATGGCGACGCGTTGTGAGTTGATGATGCAACCTTTATTGTGAAGGAACGACTGGAAGAACGTTCATACAGGTTGTTGATAAGATGTTTAACGTAGCTGTTAGCCGTAGCATGCTAATTGCTAACGCTACCCAGTTGCAAATTTGGGGTTAATGCACGTCCTGTCGCGCGGTTTCTCCGCCGCGCACGTCCCCGCGCGTCCCCCCCCCGGCCCGCGGTCACCCCTCCCCACGGGCGTATATATATATATATATATCAGCACGGAGAATGGCGTAGGCATGTTACTCGCCCGGCCCGGGCCGTCTGGTCATGTGTTTACTTTCCACAGAAAGAATTGTAGACGTAGTCAGAGAGTGGGCGGGGTCTGGGTGTTGCCATGTCGGCGTACTGTAAGCGCTGTAGGGCCAATGTTGGTGGTATAGGGTTCGTTTGGTTTGGCCTCGTTTTCATAGATCTTGCTGCTTGTTTCTCTCGCGAAACCTGGCAACGAAACCTGGCAACGAAACCTGGCAACGACGCATGCGCAGTTTGATCAAGAGTCCACCCTACCACCAACCACCACCGTGAGCTTACTAGAATTATAATAGGATACCTAGATGGCAGTGAATCTGACATCATTACATTCTCATTTATTTTAATAAACCTAAGGGCATATCTAAAATTAGCATTAGTGTGTTTTTTTATACTCAAACAGAGGGCCATGTCTACTTTTGCCAGACTCAGCCCATCTTTTAAAAGCCATTCTAGCCTCTGCATGAAGCTCTTGGACGTGATCATTCCACCCTGGCTTAGCATTACATGCTTTTGGCCTATGTTTGATGAGAGGCCTGCTGGAGATACAGAGTGACTCCACAATAGACTCATACAAGGTAGATAGCTCTTTACAGTGTTGAACATTTCTGCAGTTCATGTCTCGACACAATAGAGCATCTTTTGGCACCTTAATATTACCTAGCAAGGCATCAGAACTATTAACATATTTATCAAGATCTCTCTTGGTCAGTTTAGCCCAGTCAATTATCCCTGCACTTAAGCTGTTATCCACAGGCAACAACACTGGTAAATTGCCCGTATTTACCACCACACAAAATGGTATGTGGTCGGAGGTAGCCATATCATAGACAATCTCCATTTTATCAATAGAGTCATGTGCATCTACTGTACAGAGACAATGATCAAGCCAGGAAGTAGTGTGCCAAGCCTCGCTAATATAAGTATAGCTCTTCTCAGGCAAAAGTACTTTGCTAGACAAAATCAAACCGCTGTCTACACAGAATTGCATTAAATGCTTTCCAAATAAGGAGTTAGCATCAGACACATCAGCATTCATGTCACCAACAACATATATGCAGGTGGATGGATTATCCTGGATGAAAGACATAATAAATGCCATTCTGCTAAGATACTCATCTTCATTCTGATAGCATTCATATGGTGTATAGACATTCAAAATGATCAACTTTTTGTCGCTACAACACAGTTCAATTCCAATAGCCCAGTCCACTCCTAATCTAATGACATTAACCAACTGCTCATATGTTTTGTTCCACAGAGTGGTAACTCCCCCTGGTATCCTCCCTCGTACCACTTTAGAACACAGGTCGGTGGTGGATTCCCCCGCCCCGTGAAAGTCCTTATGGATGGAGTTAAGACCTTCCAGGTCTTGTGTGTCCAGGAGACCTTCCTGGACACACAAGACCTGGAAGGTCTTAACAAAATGTCTCACAAAATGTCACATCTCTCTAACAGACTGTCCACAACGATACGGCGTGATTCATCAGATTCACTGTGGCCAACACGCAGCCCTCGCGCATTGTAAGATACAACTGAGATGTTCGTGTTCATAGACAGTTAAGTTTCATCCTGGCTTAGTGCCTTCATTTTTACCACAATAAAGTTTAAAAGCTCGTCTTCCACTATCACCTTCCCATCCTCCGTTTTGTAAATATCAGGTTTTAAACGAGGGCAAGCAGAGCCACCACCAGCACGCACCCCCCCCCGCCATCCTTCCAACCACAATGCTATGGGTACATCATTATATTGTATATAGTATTGGTCCATCTGTACCTGTAATGCACTGTGGCTGGAGGCTTGGGTCTGTTAATAGATCTATATATCATCTGTACCTGTAATGCACTGTGGCTGAAGGCTTGGGTCTGTTAATAGATCTATATATCATCTGTACCTGTAATGCACTGTGGCTGGAGGCTTGGATCTGTGGAGCTCGTCACAGAGCCACCCCCCTGATAATATCACAGAGACAGTTTGTTTATTTTTGGACCACAATTCTTATATGAGACGATTCTAAGATGACCCAATGTTATTCTCCATAGAGAAATTACTTTAGGACCCAGGGGATGAACGAGTGACGTCAGGACTTGTGTATTCTATAGTTTGGGAGTAGCAACACAACCTGATGTCGCAGCATATTGTTGTCAACTACCACAGGATGTCTGAACACAACATCTGCATTGTAAGTCCTACTTATATGTCAAATAGTATTCATTGAGTTCTGTGTCCCCGTCTCTCTAAACGTTAGTGTAGTGAAAGAGTAGGTACTTGTACTTGCTCGCTGTGGGGCCTGGAGCTGTGGTAATGGGCAGCACCACATCCTGACATCCCAGCTGAAACACACAGTAGGAAATGCACAAGGCACTGAAGTTATTAGCATATGACACTATTGTAACCTCTCATGTACGGAAATGTTTGATTTCAGGGGCCCCTAATTTAGCATGGGAATCAAAGATAGAGAGGCCTGCAAGGTGCGCGGCCGGATTTCTTACTTCATTTCGGCCGTTTTTTACTTAATTTCGGCCTTTTTTTTTTAACGGCCGGCCTGGTCGGCCTGGAATGGAGCGGCCTTTCTGGAATTGGCCCACATTTCCCAGTGGCCAACACGCCCATGTTTGATTTCTTTTCAGCTGATCCCCAGATGTAATGCATTGCTCTGACCCAGGGATAAAATAAAGGGATTAAAGCTAAATGCACCGTCCTAATTTACACTTTCATCAAACACGTCATAAAGATAATGTGATAAAACACACATGACACAACACAGATGTTTAAACATATACATGTATATATACAGAATATTATGTTATGTGACTGCTGACTGCTTGATAACTCACCATTATGAACTTGCTCAGGTGGGGATTACAGGTAGTTGCCATAGTAGGCAGATCTTGACGCCTTGAGAGTGAGAGCGGGTCGACACACACACGCACACACACACACACACACTTTACAAACAAATTATAAAAAATAAATGAAAAAAGTAATTGAAAAAACACGGTCTCCTCACGTATTAGGAGGACAATGTCAGTCACCAGAACCCAGGACGGGTGTTTCTGATGAATCTAACATGGTTAAAATGGAGTTTGAAGTTACAATGGGTTTGTATAGGAAAGGGGCGTGTCTGATAAAATGAATATCAAATATCTAAATACTGAAGCAAGCACCTTAAAAACTGTCCGGGGTGCTCCCAAAAGCCAGAGTAGACGATAAAATGACCCAATTTATTTTTTTAAATACTGTCCCTGGTTGTTCCAGGTACGATTCCAGGCCATGCCAACAATGCGTCCCTGAGCAAGACTCTTAACACGTTATTGCTCCCCAAAGGCCATGGAATAAATGCAGAGGACACATCGTATGTGCAAATATACAGCGACACAAGATACCCCCCATAAAAAAGAGGGTTTGTAAGAACAGCCTGAAGATTCAAGTCTTCCATGAATCTGTAAACATTTGACTCCTTTTTGACTGTAAGAACAACAGTCTATTGTCAATGAAAGAACAGTATTGTCCATGAGGCTGTAAACCTTGTACTGTACGCACAAGAAAAACACAATAGAGTGTGGCGGGGTACCCTAAGCTGAAAGACAAGATTACAAAAATAAGAGTGAGGAAGAGAGAGAGAGAGTGTGTGTGTATGTCCCATACAACTTCCTGTTATATTAATAAGAAAATCCCCCTCACTCTGTACAGTAACACAAGCTACAGTCAGCAGCCAGTTAGCTAATAGACTGGACTGGAAAGAGGAGCAAACGGCTAGCCTGGCTCTATCCAGGTAATAACATTTGCATCTGAGCGCCTCTAAAGCTCACCAATTAGGTTGTCTTTTTTTGCTTTATTTCTTAGCTTGTACTTTGACCATCACCTGATTCCAACCTAACCTTTTCTGTTAGATTAAGTTTTGTCATTTCATGCTTTATTCTTCAACAGGGGATTACAGAGAGACATGAAACAAGGGCAGAGAGGAGACATGCAATACATTATAGGAGTTGGATTCAATCTCGGTACTATATGGCTCACAAAGAGCATAATTATGTTCTGAATCACCATCAGTCACACCTCACTCCCTAAACTTCAGCTATTAAGTAGTTTACAGGAGAGGAAACTCACCAAACATGCAGTCTTGTATTGCTGTTTCCTTGAATGGCTTCTTGCTGCTGCAACGCTTGTCTTTCTTTCCAGCCCAGTTGTAGTGACAGGCCAAGGCGTTAGTCAGAGCAGTTTCCAGCATCCGTCTGATCAGGTTCTCTGAATTGGTGCCTCCTACCAGAGCCAGGCCAGCAATCTAAATCAGACGAGAGAAAAAAAAAGTGCCACTGCTTTAACTGTTGTATTGAGCTACGTTCTGTGGGACATACGTTACAAACAGCATAACAGCAACTCTTATTTCATCCACAGAGACCAACTTTGTCTTTACACACTTGATACACTGATATTCCAGCCCATGGTATTGAGTCAAGTTCATGCCAGTCGTTACGTTTAACCACTTTAACCCTGATGTCACAATTTTGGTCATGTCAATATAAATGTAAAAAATATATTTGAACAATTTGAAAACTTTTCCATAAATAGCAGATCTACAACCTCACTACATGCACCGTGACATGTTTTGAACTTGTAGACTAGAATTATATGTGGTTGAGTAGCAAAGACTATAATTATTTGTGGTCGAGTAGCTAGAGGGCAATAACTAACCACATTATTTCCCCTGAGGAAATGTGATATTATCCACATTTCATAAATGAATGCTGTTCAGTCTGTCAAATAAATGACCATCTTTTGACGGACTGATTCATTCTTCAGCAATGATTCAGCCTCATTGAAGTGGTCTTCATTGGTGATTGGCAGCTGGATGGGGAACATATGGGTTGTGGCTGACCCCTGGTCCCTGACTACCAGCCGGGGTCATGTTGCCCTCTGCCAACTCATTCTTGATGAACATCACATCTCTGGACAGGTCCTTTACCACCACAAGTACTTCAGAGAGCATTGAAGTCATCTTCTGGATGGCAATGTCTTAAGAAAAATGAAATTGAAAAGTGTTAAGTGAGAATTGAAGATAACCTGCAAATGACTCATGAGGAATTACACTAAGTCTAATAGACTTGCCTTTCAAAAGCAGCCTGGTGTCATCACCGTGCATCTGTGTGGTTCCATCTGTAAAACACAAACATTCATGAGACTTAATCACTGTGTGTGTGTGTGTGTGTGTGTGTGTGTGTGTGTGTGTGTGTGTGTGTGTGTGTGTGTGTGTGTGTGTGTGTGTGTGTGTGTGTGTGTGTGTGTGTGTGTGTGCGTGTGCGTGGATATATTCTGATAGTCATTGTGATCAAGTGTTTAGTCAGTAACAGGGTCTCCCCTTCCCTACAGCTCTTTAGTAAACAGAAAAGGCAGTTTCAGTATCCTATCAGGAGAGAGAACTCATACAGATGAATTGAATACTATTAACCATTCCAGAACCACGACTGGAGCGGTGTACAACACAGATAGGAGGTCCCCTTCACTCAGGGACCTTTTAAACAAGCAACACACAGAAGTGGAGAAAACTGTATATTTACTTGTGGCGACGCGAGAACTACCTTTTCTCCGCCATGGTGAACTCAGAGCAAACTCGACCGTGTTAGCAGGCCTGTGGCCTCCGGGGAAATAGCGGCTAAATTTTGATCTAAGTCTGGTCACCATCCGTAAGCTCTTAACTAGATCCACTACCGCAATACCCAGTCCCCGACTTAAGACAAACCTGTGGATATGAGGATAACTGTGTTATAAGAAAGACAGGGGCCAGAGGGGCCCCGTACACTTACTGGCCAGCTTCAACAGAACATCAACTTGACCTTCACTCAGTCAAAAGACACTATTGAAACAACCTATCCTACTCCTCTGACTAGAGAAATGCACTGAAACTCATGCACATCGTCATAGCACACGGTCCTCGCAAAACACCTAAATGCTCGCAATTCATTGCATACAAAACATTGCACTCCTAAAACATTTGCTCAATACATCACTCCGCCCAGCTTTGCATCAAACGTTGGCATCTGTAATTAGCTTCAATTACAAATCTCCACCTGTATGGGGTGTGTATTGAATGTGTATGTATGTTGCCGTAGTGTGGAGTTCTCATACTCACCGAGGGCTTGGTGGTGTCCTTCAGAAGAAACCCCTAGTCTGATTATCTTTATAACACTAACTCAGAAAATGAGGCTTTTTGAAATATTAAAAGCTTCCCTTTATTTGCTCAGTTCATAGTGGGATTACAGATGTGTATTTAACAATACAAAAAACAAATACAAAATACCAATAGAAATTAAATCAATAATGTTTCATGTCTGTCTGGTTTCCAAATGCCTTAATTTAGGCTTGTCCTAAACTAATTTATAATTTAGATTTAAAAGAGGAGGTTCCATTTAGATCTCATTCAGCCTGAAATACAGGCTAGTCTAAATTTGGTAATTCCAAAAATGTCCTTAAAGTAGCACTAAATAGGTTTAATCTCAAAATAGAGACATTTTACCCTTTTTGGTTTAATTCATTATTTAAGTAATATTTTACCTTCTTAATTTAATTAATTCTTTACCTTCTTAATTTATTTAATTCTTTACCTTCCTCCATGTGGAGCCAAGACTGCTTAACATCTGAGCAAGGTGCAAGAGAAGAAGCCCCAAAAACCTAAGAGCCCAAGGGGCCCAAAGGGCCCCCAACAGCCGTCCAAAACCTCCCAAGTCTCCCTCAGCCTCTGTCTCCCCAGCCTCTCCAAAAAATCCGCTTGATGCTCTCGTGAGCGCCCCTTTATACGATAGTACGGTCTAAAGGAAGTTCTCCAGACATCAGTGTGTGTATGTGAGTGCACGTAAGTGTGCACGAGGGTGACTTTTCGAAAGTTAAGAAAGTCAGTGTGTGTGTATTTGCGTGCACATAGGCTTGCACGCCTTATTCTTAGAAGTCAGACGCTATAGGTGATTCTCAGAAGTCAGTGTGTCTGCATGTGGGTGTATGTGTGACTTGTCCAACAGCTACAGTACCCACACACACAAAAAACGCTTACTTTGCACCTTGCACGACATCATCAGCTTGGCCATATATGGGCATACTGAGGGGTTAAATGTCCCCCAAAATGTGTCTTATACCTGAGCATAATTCAGTAAATGCAATTATACTGCATATTATCAGCAATTATATATGAGTAAATTAAATCATTAATCAGAAAATCAAATGATTCACACTTACATGTGTGCATGTAACATTTGGTTAAAACTATCAGATCTTGGGTACTCGTTGACCCCACTGATCAGCCATAGATGCAGGCTGTATGTCACGTACGCCGCGAGTGCAGCTCACATACAGGAAATGCACATAAAGGAAATGGAGGCCTCTGCCTGCTGCAAGCCTTCCAGTGCACCTCAGCAGTCATTTCAACCAGTCAATATCATATTCTTTCTTTAGGCAAATCAAGTGATAACATAATTTAAAGCCTATATCCTAAAGTGAGCTGTTCAACATAAATTAAGTTCTAATACATCTCCAGATGTTCAACACCCTCTCTCGTACATTTATGTTGAAAAAACCTAAAAGAACTTGAACAAGACAACACCCCAAAAAGTACAAATTAAAAGAAACCAATTATATAAAATATATCTGAAGTATAACCAAACAGGTAACAAGAGCTCTTCAAATTGTTTAACAAAAATTCACCACCATTACAGACATAGTAGCAAACAAAAGATAAACATCAGATAATATAAAACAAAAACAAATATCAACCCTTTACGTTTTTTTTTAGTTTTTTTTCATGGAACACACATCAAAACAAAATGAAGTGACCCTCATCCAGACCCCCAGAGCAGTATAATCATTGTCCGTCTTAATCCAAACCAGCCCATATCAGCCGCTTCAGTTAAGCCCAGGCAAAAGTCTCTTTTCCATCTTCTCTTGTCCACTGTCCATATCAATCACAACAAAAGATCCATGCCTATACACCACACTAGTGATGACATGGGTCCAGGTCTCACAGCGCTTTCCCAGGCCACATCATGTGACCTTGCACTAATAACCAGTCACCCCCTTCTTTGGGAGCAAATTCATGAGTTCAGTTTCATGGTCAGTAACCGGAAGTTTCCCGGTCACCCTCTCTCGATCTTCAGCAGCAAGGTCAGCGCTAACGGCGCCCCCAGCCACCAGACTCTGCGCAGTCTGTCGAAATCCAGTCTTCTCCTTTTCCCAGTGTGTTGGCTAGACTAGGCACCACGGGAAGTACCATACAGACATGTAGGAGGACCAGGACTAACAGTAGGGATATTTTCCTTTGCCAAAGGACCCTTGCTGTAAGGTACTACCTCTTTACAGCCTGCGGTTGCAGTTTACTGTCATGCCCAAGACACTGTTTCTCACGTAGTAGATCAGCAGATCTTCATCGGACGTTTCTGAAAACACAATGGGTCGGATAGGAAGAGTTCATCACCAGCGGGCAGCAGCCGGGCAGCAGTCTTCGGGCAGAACCCCTCACATCGATTGAGAGGAAGGAGTGTTCACATTCGGTGGACTGTCCCAGGAACATAGTCATTCGGGATCTGGCCTTGGACCTGCTCCTTGGGTCTTGGCGGGTCAGGTTCAGTCTGTAAAGTTGTGTCAATGCTCAAAGTAATAACCAAAAATGATTACATTCATAAGGGGTTGTCCAAGAAAAAGAAAATATTTCTAATTAAAAGAAAACAGGAAAAAGGACATGAAAATAATTAGCAAACAAAAATTCTAACTATAGTTCATGTCATGCCTGTGTTGTCAATCTACAAGACTAAACTTTTCTCTTTTCTTTTTTAATACAAAACAAAATGGGGTGTTCAAGATAAAAACAACTGCTTCTGTAGCAGCAGTGTTCCTGCTACAACTCAGACATACAGTAATCAACTCACACAGAGATATCATACAATTTTGTATACGCTTATGGCAGGTATTTTCAGAAAAGCATATTGCTTTAAGGCTCCAGAGGTCATATATTTTCTGAAACCGTTATTCAGAGTCTGAATATGCAGTCTCAGAAATTAAGCATCTGGAAATAAAGAGTATGAAACTCACGTAGAGGATTTATTTGAGGATAGTCAACTGTCAATATAAGACCAAAAAATATTTTTGCTTAACAAATCTTACTAAACTACTTTGTAAGTTAATTAATGAGATATATGTATACTATATACTATATATGTTGTCCTGGCATTATACTGAAGGACCTAGATGTTCAACTTCAGATTTCTATGAATCTATTAAACTCAGTAATGGATAAACCTGCCCTTGGCCAAAAGGTTAGCTGTCAGAACAGTTAGGGCAGATATACATTTTTTTTTTTAAATGATCAAATAACTGACACATTTAATAATGTGTATATTTCAGAATAGAATATAGTGGAAATAGCCGATCCACAAGATTGTAAGCTTGTAGATTTGCCATTTTCACCACTCCTCCCGAAAAGCAAAAATGTTATCAGGGGAAAAAATGTATGCATATTATGCAAAACAATGGCGATTAGCTCAGTTAGTAATTGTGACAGGCTCAGCTCCAATAGGCTATTCCATGTTTCTAATCTGAGCCGTAAGGTCAATTCCTGCCCAAACAATTTGGAAAAAGTAAAAGTGATTTCACTGCCCAGCAAGCCTAAGAGTGCCTTTACTGGCTCCAATAATAGCCCTATAAACAGGCCTTTTCTTAATACATTCTTAGAAAAACTGTTGATTCAAAATGGAGCCACTAGGCTCCCCCATCAATGGTCATATACAACCAGTGTCAGAGAGATGCATGTCAGGTTCTCCTAGACGACAGTCACGGAGAGGCCAACATCATCACTTCCTGTCCCCTTAACAAAATTTGTTGACATTTAATGTCAAGACATACCACAAAAGCAAATTTTCTAGTCCCTAAATTTAGAACACAGTTCAATGCAAGGTACAATGCTGTATCAGACCATGATTGCATGGAATGCACTGTCAGAACTGATGGTAAAATGTTAAACAAAATCAAACTATAAGATAACATGAGTGACGTTGTCTTAAGCATCTACATTTATCTCTCCCTCTCTTGCTCATATGAAGCCAGCTTACAGGGTCAGATTACACCATTGTTTTTTTGTTTTTTAAAAATAGTTTCTTACTATTTCTCTGCTTGCATCCTACTGAGGCATCTAGCCTCTCCCTATTTTTGTCCCCCGGAAAGTAAAAAAGAATCCACACGGCTTTGTGAGGTATGTAAATAGTGTTCACAAGTGTCAGCTTTAATTTTCCTAGAGTGTGTGCCCCCAAAACAGAGGGTGTTGGTCCAAAAAATGAGAATTTTTGTGGTCCAAAATTCCCATTTTTATTTATCCATTTAATTCACACTTTACCTTTTATGTATTTTTAACAAATTCAATGTAATTTGTTTTAGTGGTTCATCCCAACATGGGAGCATTTAACAATTGTAATGTCTGCACTAAACTTAAAGTGCTTTCCCACTTGTGCCTTTGCACAGTATTCTGAATTATTCAGAAAAGGTTATTATTAAACCCATCCCCCCATCATACACATGCTGACATCCTGATCCCACTGGTGTTGTAAGTGTGTTCTAAGTGTAGGTATTAGGACCTGACCATCCGCCAAAAACCTGCGGATCTTCTCATGTCCCACACTACCTAAACCTTTGTGCACCTTGGTGACCACTAGATCGGCTTGCCCTAGGGGCACCTTGGTGAGTGCATTTTGTCCCGTCAATATTCAGGTAGGAATACCCGGGAGAACTTTGCCATACTAGGCCTGGCAGGGGCCATAACATACTTCTATATACATAGAACATTCTATACACACTGTTCTATGTCATTATATACACCTTAATCTAGTCACAGTACTTATAACAGCTTCAAGCTTCTCTTTATCTTGAAGGTCTGATTTCTCTACTTGCTCCTTAATTAGGGGCTTTATTACTTTCAATAGTAAGAGTAATCACAAGTAGTTTATTTTTCACTGACTCTTTAGGGTGAGAGTGATGCTGTGCCTGCTTGTGGCTTCCTGAGTGTCGCTAGTCTCTCTCTCTGCAGGAGCACATGTCCTGATATTTTACCAGTCTCAGAGAAATAATTAATCTTTCTCATTTCTATTCCCCTCATAAGGAGGTGGTTTTGAATTTGCATCTATAAAAATATATAAATATTAATAATATAATTAAATTTGTATTTAATTTTCCATTTTTCACATAACGGTACAGTATGACATAAGTGTATTCACATTTTGAATGTTCTAATCTACATGGAAGCCTACGTCCATGTAGATGGGTAACTCCCGACATTGGGAGAAAGCTAGTTTTCAACCTCCCTCATCCCTCTCTACTGGAAGAGCACGGGGGTGCATCTCTGTCTATTTCCACTTACTTAAGCGGGCACCTCCCTATAACGGGAGAAAGCCTGCTCCCACTCTCCCGAGCTCCTTGCTCCCTGAGGGGCATTGGGAGAGGGCCGTCTTCTTCTTCTATGGAGCCAAATTCGGTCTCTACCTCCTCGGCCCCATCATAGGTTTCCCCGTCAGCCATGTGAACGGTTCTTCCTTATTCTATATATATATATATATATATATATAGGGTTTTCTATACACACATATAAATCCTCTTAATACACGTACATTGTATGGTTACGCATACATATACTCCATGCATTTATTTTCCCTATAAATACATGTCTTAGGTTTCCCCGTCAACCATGTTCACGGTTCTTCCTAAATATATATGTGTATATATAGACAGAGGCGGTCTGCCCACATACACACATATATCTGCAAAAATAACAAACCTTTTTGTCAGGGTTTATGCCTTTCATGCAAACAGTATGCAATCGTCCTGTGGTCCCTAGATCTAATCTCGTTGAGGGATCAGTTCAACTCGATCGTCACCTTGTTCCAGATCACGGAGCGGATACAGTGGTGCAGGACGGGGGAGCTAGCCACAATTAAACTCTTAGGGCTATACTCACCAAGCTTTTATTTCAACAACCTAGGTATCTGACACACCTATGGGCAATAACACATTTAATTTTCACTATTTCTACTCAAACGCAAAACCTCGTTTTGAGTATGATTTTCGGTCCAATTGGTCCAGATTTAAACCCTACCAACTATGTTTTCCTCCCGTTTTAAACAGGCAATTTCCTCTCCAATAAGAGGAGTGGGTGGATTTTTAGGGGAGTTCTAGCCTTAGTTGTTTGTAGGTACTGTTCCTGACAATTGAACTGAGCAAAAATTGCAGCATTTCTCAATTTAAGCCACTGTCATCTCCGCGGATGATTGTAAAATCACATAACAATGTGCTACTCCTTTTGGCAAATTTCAATGTGTTACCTCAGCTTGAATTTCGCTGGTTACTCTTGACACTTCTTTCACTACTTCTTCCCATCTCAACGGGGGTTCGAAGTTTAACAGGATAAGCAGCCTATCTGATACAACACTATAGAACAATAAAATGTTTAGTGGTTAGACTCGGCAGTACTCTTTCCTGCCACCACGCTGGGCGCCATATTAACCATTCCAGAACCACGACTGGAGCGGTGTACAACACAGATAGGAGGTCCCCTTCACTCAGGGACCTTTTAAAACAAGCAACACACAGAAGTGTAGAAAACTGTATATTTACTTGTGGCGACGCGAGAACTACCTTTTCTCCGCCATGGTGAACTCAGAGCAAACTCGACCGTGTTAGCAGGCCTGTGGCCTCCGGGGAAATAGCGGCTAAATTTTGATCTAAGTCTGGTCACCATCCGTAAGCTCTTAACTAGATCCACTACCACAATACCCCGTCCCCGACTTAAGACAAACCTGTGGATATGCGGATAACTGTGTTATAAGAAAGACAGGGGGCAGAGGGGCCCCCTAAACTTACTGGCCAGCTTCAACAGAACATCAACTTGACCTTCACTCAGTCAAAAGACACTATTGAAACAACCTATCCTACTCCTCTGACTAGAGAAATGCACTGAAACTCATGCGTTACACCAACCCACCATCCCCATGGCCTGCTACCCAGACCCTCACTCACTCTTAAGTAGTCACACACAGGGATAATGAGTCAACACATGCAAACCATCTCACTCTTTAAGCCACCTTGCCAACTCTCAGCACATCGTCATAGCACACGGTCCTCGCAACACACCTAAATGCTTACAATTCATCGCATACAAAACATTGCACTCCTAAAACATTTGCTCAATACATCACTCCGCCCAGCTTTGTATCAAACGTTGGCATCAACTTTAGCATCAGTTACAAATCTCTACCTGTATGGGGTGTGTATAGAATGTGTATGTATGTTGCCGTAGTGTGGAGTTCTCATACTCACCGAGGGCTTGGTGGTGTCCTTCAGAAGAAACCCCTAGTCTGATTATCTTTATAACACTAACTCAGAAAATGAGGCTTTTTGAAATATTAAAAGCTTCCCTTTATTTGCTCAGTTCATAGTGGGATTACAGATGTGTATTTAACAATACAAAAAACAAATACAAAATACCAATAGAAATTAAATCAATAATGTTTCATGTCTGTCTGGTTTCCAAATGCCTTAATTTAGGCTTGTCCTAAACTAATTTATAATTTAGATTTAAAAGAGGAGGTTCCATTTAGATCTCATTCAGCCTGAAATACAGGCTAGTCTAAATTTGGTAATTCCAAAAATGTCCTTAAAGTAGCACTAAATAGGTTTAATCTCAAAATAGAGACATTTTACCCTTTTTGGTTTAATTCATTATTTAAGTAATATTTTACCTTCTTAATTTAATTAATTCTTTACCTTCTTAATTTATTTAATTCTTTACCTTCCTCCATGTGGAGCCAAGACTGCTTAACATCTGAGCAAGGTGCAAGAGAAGAAGCCCCAAAAACCTAAGAGCCCAAGGGGCCCAAAGGGCCCCCAACAGCCGTCCAAAACCTCCCAAGTCTCCCTCAGCCTCTGTCTCCCCAGCCTCTCCAAAAAATCCGCTTGATGCTCTCGTGAGCGCCCCTTTATACGATAGTACGGTCTAAAGGAAGTTCTCCAGACATCAGTGTGTGTATGTGAGTGCACGTAAGTGTGCACGAGGGTGACTTTTCGAAAGTTAAGAAAGTCAGTGTGTGTGTATTTGCGTGCACATAGGCTTGCACGCCTTATTCTTAGAAGTCAGACGCTATAGGTGATTCTCAGAAGTCAGTGTGTCTGCATGTGGGTGTATGTGTGACTTGTCCAACAGCTACCCACACACACACAAAAAACGCTTACTTTGCACCTTGCACGACATCATCAGCTTGGCCATATATGGCATACTGAGGGGTTAAATGTCCCCCAAAATGTGTCTTATACCTGAGCATAATTCAGTAAATGCAATTATACTGCATATTATCAGCAATTATATATGAGTAAATTAAATCATTAATCAGAAAATCAAATGATTCACACTTGCATGTGTGCATGTAACATTTGGTTAAAACTATCAGATCTTGGGTACTCGTTGACCCCACTGATCAGCCATAGATGCAGGCTGTATGTCACGTACGCCGCGAGTGCAGCTCACATACAGGAAATGCACATAAAGGAAATGGAGGCCTCTGCCTGCTGCAAGCCTTCCAGTGCACCTCAGCAGTCATTTCAACCAGTCAATATCATATTCTTTCTTTAGGCAAATCAAGTGATAACATCATTTAAAGCCTATATCCTAAAGTGAGCTGTTCAACATAAATTACGTTCTAATACATCTCCAGATGTTCAACAATAGCCAAAGTATAAGATAATGGTTATAGCTAAAATGACACAGATGTGTTCCTGGTCTTAACTTAAGATGCTCTCTACATGTTCAAAAGGTCATGGGTTCAATCTCACAAACAGCAGATCTACATTTTGAACATTCATGGTTTGTGTTTTCTGAATTATGTTTGAAAGTTTTAAACACAAATCTTTCGTTGGGGGCCCTCCTGGCACAACATCTATTCAGACGGGGGTCCAAATGCATATCAATGTAGGGGGTCCTTGACGTGAAAATGTCTGATTTATACTTTGTCTAACAATGGTGTCGCTTGTCAAAAATAGCAGATCTACAAGCTCACACAAAGCGCCACCACTAGCCCACGGCTTCAAGTGGGTGACGATGTCATCACACGATAAGAGGAAATAACCTACAGAAGAGACAAATCTTTCCAGTGATAACATGGTAACAAGAGTCATCAAAAAAGTCAACCCAAGAACACGTTTTTTTGTATAGGATCTCCTTTCTGGTCAGTAAGAATACTTTGAGGACTCTAGCAGGAAGACTCATCCAAGGTTACTTCGACTATGCATGCTCCTCATGGTACCACAACACCACTAAAGGCCTTAAAAACAAGGCTCCAGACCAGGGACGTGCACAGATAGACTCTAAGTTGTGCTAGAGCACCTGCCCTTTGCCCTCTTGACCAGAAGTGCCCTTTTGAAAAAAAGTTTACAGCAGGGGTCTTCAACAGGGGGTCCGGGACCTCTAGGGGGTCCTCAGAATTACTACAGGGGGTCCGCCAAATCTTTATGTGATATGATTTTTCTTTTTACCATAACCACTCGAAACTTAGCATCCCTTTTCTGAGGAGAACTTTAGCCAAAAATAGCCGATCTACAAGCTCACAACGCTGCGAGGCGTTGTGGGCTTGTAGATCGGCTATTTTTGGCAAAGAGGTATAGGTGTAGAGGGAAAAAAGAGCAGTAAACAAAAAAAAGTATAATTTACTTGAGCACCTGCCCCTCAAAATGTCTGTGCACGCCACTGCTCCAGACATCCCAAAACAAACTAGTAAGGCTACTCCTTGGCCTTATACATCTACGACTCATCTAACCCCTGCTCATTTCTCTAGGGTCAGATGGCTCAGGGTTGAGGACAGAGTACAGCAACTTGCAATGGGCCTGGTCTACAAGATACACTACACCACAAAGACACCCATGTACCTGTCACTCCACTGATCACGTTCAACCCAGATTTGGCACTAACAAGGGATCTCTGCTTTGCCACAAAAATGTGGAATGCCCTACGAAAAGTCGTGAAGGAGTGTGAAACATTATACTCCTTCCAAACTACTCTAAAAGAGTACCTACAGATGGCTGCAATTCGAAACTGGCCCATGTAAGAGTCAAAGGCTAATAATAATAATAACACAGAGTATTTCTACACAGCAGTATTTGTACTTTTACCTGAGTAAAAAAACTGTGAGTACTTCAATTCAATTCAATCTTTATTTCAGACCTAGGAAGATCCATATCACAATAATACAACACCATACAATAAAAAAAGAAAAAGAAAAAAAAAAGAAAAAAAAATGCAAATATCCCACATTGTTCAGTTTCTGACATACAGACATGTGCGCCAATGGTTCCACAGTCTAGAGGTGAACCTGACAGCACTGCGTGTTGGGTCCGTTATTACAGTGATTATGTCATTTACTGACTCAGATGCTCTAAACATAAACCTATACATAAGGTTACGTAGCACAGCAGAGCAGGTGGGTACCCCAACACTAACAAACATCTGGCTTGCACTGGAGCTTCTTGGAGCTCTCAGCAGCAGCCTCATGCAGTCATTATAGGCCACTGTAAGGCGTCTGATGCTGCCTTGCCTGTAGCGACTCCAAAGGTGGGCAGTATACAGTGGTGTACAAAAGGATCTAAACAGAGAGATCTTCACAGGTACTGAGCACATGCTAAATTTGCGACACAGCATGTTTGCTTGGGCATACAGCTTACGCCGCTGCCTATAGATGTCCTTGTCATCTGATAGGTCATTGGAGATAATATGTCCCAAATAAGTAATCTCACTGCACACACTAAGGGCAGTGCCAGCCAGATAGAAGTCAGGAAAGGTAGATTGTCTGTCTTCCGTACTTCGGACAATCATGACCTTACTCTTTTTAGCGTTGTATTTTATATTAAAATCAAAGCCATACTGTGAGCATATCCTCAGTAGCTGTTGTAGCCCAGCACTATATGGACTAAAGATGACCAAATCATCCGCATACATCAGGTGTTTAATTAACGAGTCACCAACTCTACACCCTGTCCCACATGCATTTAACATCAATGATAAATCATTCATATAAACATTAAAAAGGAAAGGAGAAATAATTCCACCTTGACGGACACCATTGGTCACATGAAAAGGAGCAGATATTGACTTCCCCCATTTTACTCTCATTGTCTGGTGAGCATACCAGAACACCAACATTCTGACAAGAAGCTAGGGACCCCTCTTTGCGTCAGTTTTAAGAATAACTTTTCATGATTAATGCGGTCAAAGGCCCTAGAGGCATCAATAAAAGATACAAACATAGTGGAATTCTGCCTACTATATTTATCTAAAATCTCTTTAAGTGCAAAAATACACAAATCAGTGCCATGTTTACGTTTGAATCCAAATTGGTTATCAGCAGACATGATCAACCTCTCAAGTCTACTCAGTAGAATTGTCTCTAGCACTTTGGACAAAACGCTGGCCAAGGCTATTGGTCTATAGTTATCTGAGCTGTTTAACTTGCCCACTTTGTCTTTAATGACCGGCACTAACACAACAGAGAGCATGGAAACAGGTAAAAAACCATGAACAAAATAACCTGTAAAACACATAGCAACCAGAGGACACGGTTTCTTACTGGCTAGCTTAAGATGTTCAGCTGTTATCTTATCCAGACCACAGGCCTTATTATCATGAATTTCAGCAGGAGTAACAATCACCTCATCATTAAAATCTACATTTTCCACTACAACCAGATTACTTTTTACACAGTTGAACAGCTCAGAATATTGTTTCTGCCATAGCTGTGACATTTCATCAGAACCACTCACTCCATCTATATTTGATGGAAGAGATGTTTTACAATTGTCTATCATTTTAATTTCCTTCCAGAAATCATTCACATTATGCTTTTGTAGCTTCTTTGCCAGTGAATCTGACCTCATTACATTCTCATTTCTTTTAATAAACCTAAGGGCATATCTAAAATTAGCATTAGTGTGTTTTTTTATACTCAAACAGAGGGCCATGTCTACTTTTGCCAGACTCAGACCATCTTTTAAAAGCCATTCTAGCCTCTGCATGAAGCTCTTGGACGTGATCATTCCACCCTGGCTTAGCATTACATGCTTTTGGCCTATGTTTGATGAGAGGCCTGCTGGAGATACAGAGTGACTCCACAATAGACTCATACAAGGTAGATAGCTCTTTACAGTGTTGAACATTTCTGCAGTTCATGTCTCGACACAATAGAGCATCTTTTGGCACCTTAATATTACCTAGCAAGGCATCAGAACTATCAACATATTTATCAAGATCTCTCTTGTTCAGTTTAGCCCAGTCAATTTTCCCTGCACTTAAGCTGTTATCCACAGGCAACAACACTGGTAAATTGCCCGTATTTACCACCACACAAAATGGTATGTGGTCGGAGGTAGCAATATCATAGACAATCTCCATTTTATCAATAGAGTCATGTGCATCTACTGTACAGAGACAATGATCAAGCCAGGAAGTAGTGTGCCAAGCCTCGCTAATATAAGTATAGCTCTTCTCAGGCAAAAGTACTTGACAAAATCAAACCGCTGTCTACACAGAATTGCATTAAACGCTTTCCAAATAAGGAGTTAGCATCAGACACATCAGCATTCATGTCACCAACAACATATATGCAGGTGGAAGGATTATCCTGGATGAAAGACATAATAAATGCCATTCTGCTAAGATACTCATCTTCATTCTGATAGCATTCATATGGTGTATAGACATTCAAAAGGATTAACTTTTTGTCGGTACAACACAGTTCAATTCCAATAGCCCAGTCCACTCCTAATCTAATGACGTTAACCAACTGCTCATATGTTTTGTTCCACAGAGCGGCAACTCCCCCTGGTATCCTCCCTCGTACCACTTTTGAACACAGGTCGGTGGTGGATTCCCCCGCCCCGTGAAAGTCCTTATGGATGGAGTTAAGACCTTCCAGGTCTTGTGTGTCCAGGAGACCTTCCTGGACACACAAGACCTGGAAGGTCTTAACAAAATGTCACACCTCTCTAACAGACTGTCCACAACGATACGGCGTGATTCATCAGATTCACTGTGGCCAACACGCAGCCCTCGCGCATTGTAAGATACAACTGAGATGTTTGTGTTCATAGACAGTTAAGTTTCATCCTGGCTTCATTTTTACCACAATAAAGTTTAAAAGCTCATCTTCCACTATCACCTTCCCATCCTCCGTTTTGTAAATATCAGGTTTTAAACGAGGGCAAGCAGAGCCACCACCAGCAAGCACCCCCCCCCGCCATCCTTCCAACCACAATGCTATGGGTACATCATTATATTGTATATAGTATTGGTCCATCTGTACCTGTAATGCACTGTGGCTGGAGGCTTGGGTCTGTTAATAGATCTATAGCTCATCTGTACCTATAATAGACTGTGGCTGGAGGCTTGGGTCTGTTAATAGATCTATATATCATCTGTACCTGTAATGCACTGTGGCTGGAGGCTTGGATCTGTTAATAGATCTATATATCATCTGTACCTGTAATGCACTGTGGCTGGAGGCTTGGGTCTGTTAATAGATCTATAGATCATCTGTACCTGTAATGCACTGTGGCTGGAGGCTTGGATCTGTGGAGCTCGTCACAGAGCCACCCCCCTGATAATATCACAGAGACAGTTTGTTTATTTTTGGACCACAATTCTTATATGAGACGATTCTAAGATGACCCAATGTTATTCACCATAGAGAAATTACTTTAGGACCCAGGGGATGAACGAGTGACGTCAGGACTTCTGTACTCTATAGTTTGGGAGTAGCAACACAACCTGATGTTGCAGCATATTGTTGTCAACTACCACAGGATGTCTGAACACAACATCTGCATTGTAAGTCCTACTTATATGTCAAATAGTATTCATTGAGTTCTGTGTCCCCGTCTCTCTAAACGTTAGTGTAGTGAAAGAGTAGGGTATCATACCAGTACTTGTACTTGCTCGCTGTGGGGCCTGGAGCTGTTGGTGATGGGCAGCACCAAATCCTGACATCCCAGCTGAAACACACAGTAGGAAATGCACAAGGCACTGAAGTTATTAGCATATGACACTATCGTAACCTCTCATGTAAGGAAATGTTTGATTTCAGGGGCCCCTAACTTAGCATGGGAATCAAAGATAGAGAGGCCTGCAAGGTGCGCGGCCAGATTTCTTACTTAATTTCGGCCGTTTTTTTTTAACGGCCGGCCTGGTCGGCCTGGAATGGAGCGGCCTTTCTGGAATTGGCCCACATTTCCCAGTGGCCAACACGCCCATGTTTGATTTCTTTTCAGCTGATCCCTAGATGTAATGCATTGCTCTGACCCAGGGATAAAATAAAGGGATTTAAGCTAAATGCACCGTCCTAATTTACACTTTCATCAAACAAGTCATAAAGATAATGTGATAAAACACATGACACAACACATATGTTTAAACATATATATATACAGAATATTATGTTGTGTGACTGCTGACTGTTTGATAACTCACCATTATGAACTTGCTCAGGTGGTGATTACAGGTAGTTGCCATAGTAAGCAGATCTTGACGCCTTGAGAGTGAGAGCGGGTCGACACACACACACACACACACACACACACACACACACACACACACACACACACACACACACACACACACACACACACACACACACACACACACACACACACACACACACACACACACACACACACACACACTTTATTATTGTATTACATGTTTTTCATTTTCCAAACAAATTATAAAAAATAAATGAAAAAAGTAATTGAAAAAACACGGTCTCCTCACGTATTAGGAGGACAATATCAGTCACCAGAACCCAGGACGGGTGTTTCTGATGAATCTAACATGGTTAAAATGGAGTTTGAAGTTACAATGGGTTTGTATAGGAAAGGGGCGTGTCTGATAAAATGAATATCAAATATCTAAATACTGAAGCAAGCAACTTAAAAACTGTCCGGGGTGCTCCCAAAAGCCAGAGTAGACGATAAAATGACCCACTTAAAAAAAAAAAATACTGTCCCTGGTTGTTCCAGGTACGATTCCAGGCCATGCCAGCAATAGATCCCTGAGCAAGACTCTTAACCTGTTATTGCTCCTCAAACGCCATGGAATAAATGCAGAGGACACATCGTATGTGCAAATATACAGCGACACAAGATACCCCCATAAAGAAGAGGGTGTGTAAGATCAGCCTGAAGATTCAAGTCTTCCATGAATCTGTAAACATTCGACTCCTTTTTGACTGTAAGAACAACAGTCTATTGTCAATGAAAGAACAGTATTGTCCATTAGGCTGTAAACCTTGTACTGTACGCACAAGACAAGATTACAAAAATAAGAGTGAGGAAGAGAGAGAGAGAGAGAGTGTGTGTGTGTGTCCCATACAACTTCCTGTTATTTTAGTAAGAAAATCACCCTCACTCTGTACAGTAACACAAGCTACAGTCAGCAGCCAGTTAGCTAATAGACTGGACTGGAAAGAGGAGCAAACGGCTAGCCTGGCTCTATCCAGGTAATAACATTTGCATCTGAGCGCCTCTAAAGCTCACCAATTAGGTTGTCTTTTTTTGGGTTTATTTTTTATAGCTTGTACTTTCACCATCACCTGATTCCAACCTAACCTTTTCTGTTAGATTAAGTTTTGTCATTTCATGCTTTATTCTTCAACAGGGGATTACAGAGAGACATGAAACAAGGGCAGAGAGGAGACATGCAATATATGATAGGAGTTGGATTCAATCTCGGTACTATATGGCTCACAAAGAGCATAATTATGTTCTGAATCACCATCAGTCACACCTCACTCCCTAAACTTAAGCTATTAAGTAGTTTGCAGGGGAGGAAACTCACCAAACATGCAGTCTTGTATTGCTGTTTCCTTGAATGGCTTCTTGCTGCTGCAACGCTTGTCTTTCTTTCCAGCCCAGTTGTAGTGACAGGCCAAGGCGTTAGTCAGAGCAGTTTCCAGCATCCGTCTGATCAGGTTCTCTGAATTGGTGCCTCCTACCAGAGCCAGGCCAGCAATATAAATCAGACGAGAGAAAAAAAAGTGCCACTGCTTTAACTGTTGTATTGAGCTACGTTCTGTGGGACATATACGTTAGAAACAGCATAACAGCAACTCTTATTTCATACACAGAGACCAACTTTGTCTTTACACACTTGATACACTGATATTCCAGCCCATGGTATTGAGTCAAGTTCATGCCAGTCGTTACGTT
Organism: Gymnoscopelus microlampas; assembly: GCF_963454915.1. Taxonomy (NCBI): domain Eukaryota; kingdom Metazoa; phylum Chordata; class Actinopteri; order Myctophiformes; family Myctophidae; genus Gymnoscopelus; species Gymnoscopelus microlampas. Next base: position 54,825,851 of record NC_139948.1, on the reverse strand, counting down.
TAACCACTTTAACCCTGATGTCACAATGTTGGTCATGTCAATATAAATGTAAAAAATATATATTAGAACAATTTGAAAACTTTTCCATAAATAGCAGATCTACAAGCTCACTACATGCACCGTGACATGTTTAGAACTTGTAGACTAGAATTATATGTGGTTGAGTAGCAAAGACTATAATTATTTGTGGTTGAGTAGCTAGAGGGCAATAACTAACCACATTTTTTTCCCTGAGGAAATGTGATATTATCCACATTTCATAAATGAATGCAGTTCAGTCTGTCAAATAAATGACCATCTTTTGACGGACTGATTCATTCTTCAGCAATGATTCAGCCTCATTGAAGTGGTCTTCATTGGTGATTGGCAGCTGGATGGGGAACATATGGGTTGTGGCTGACCCCTGGTCCCTGACTACCAGCCGGGGTCATGTTGCCCTCTGCCAACTCATTCTTGATGAACATCACATCTCTGGACAGGTCCTTTACCACCACAAGTACTTCAGAGAGCATTGAAGTCATCAAGAAAAATGACATTGAAAAGTGTTAAAGGAGCTACACCATGACTTTAAAAAAAAATAATAATATTTAATATCATATTGTTTATGTCCCTCAAACGTTTTTCAAAAGGTTTGAGTCTAAATCAAGCCTCAGATTTACTCATTCCAACTAACTTCTCTCTGGCTTATAAAGCACTTTCACCTGCAATACCACATTTTCCTGTTTGGCACGGGGCGCTATTGAGCCAATTTGTATGCATGCTATGTCCTGGTTCTGTGTGGAAAAAGTAAAAAAAAAAAAATAAGAAAAAAAATATAAAAAAATAATATTTTTTTTAATTCTTTTTTTGTGGTTAGAACTGAAAAACGGGAGGAATTGTTCCCAGACGTGACGTAGGCAGGGGGAACAAATCTGACGGACTGTTTTCAGACCAATTTACATAAAAACCAAAGATAGCCTATGAAAGCCTGCATGCTCGAAGTCGGGTATTTGTTGGAACAGAAGAGAGGTGGGGGTGACCAAAAACACACAAAAATGAAGAAAAAGTTAAAATTCATGGTGTAGCCCCTTTAAGTGAGAATTGAAGATAACCTGCAAATGACTCATGAGGAATTACACTAAGTCTAATAGACTTGCCTTTCAAAAGCAGCCTGGTGTCATCACCGTGCATCTGTGTGGTTCCATCTGTAAAACACAAACATTCATGAGACTTAATCACTGTGTGTGTGTGCGTGTGCGTGTGCGTGTGCGCGTGCGCGTGTGTGTGTGTGTGTGTGGATATATTCTGATAGTCATTGTGATGAAGTGTTTAGTCAGTAACAGGGTCTCCCCTTCCCTACAGCTCTTTAGTAAACAGAAAAGGCAGTTTCAGTATCCTATCAGGAGAGAGAACTCATACAGATGAATTGAACACACAGGACCACAATGGAAACAAGCCCTCAGGGCTTTTTGTTACCCTTGGCTTTTAGCATTATTGTATAACTGTGCCCCTGTACTTTGTTCAAACTGTTGATAAAGTATTCAATCAAAGAGGGCAGATGAACAAAGAAGAGAGCAATCGTCTTGTTCTCTTACCATTGCAACCATGATCAGGCACTGACTGCATGGGGTCAAACTGGGGGCACTAAAGAAGTCTAGAGATGCTGTAACATTTACACATAAAAACACGACTAATGCGATTTGATTTGTCTACAAAGATGTTACTTTACATTTTCGTAGTACATTGGGTTCATTAGTGAGTTCTGTGTCCCCGTCTCTCAAAACGTTAGTGTAGTGAAAGAGTAAAGGCATCATACCAATACTTGTACTTGCTCGCTGTGGGGCCTGGAGCTGGTGGTAATGGGCAGCACCACATCCTGACATCCCAGCTGAAACACACAGTAGAAAATGCACAAGGCAGTGAAGTTATTATATGTAAGGAAATGTTTGATTTCCTTTCAGCTGATCCCTAGATGTAATGCATTGCTCTGACCCAGGGATAAAATAAAGGGATTCAAGCTAAATGCACCGTCCTAATTTACACTTTCATCAAAAACGTCATAAACATAAAGTGATAAAACACACATGACACAACACAGATGTTTAAACATATATATACAGAATATTATGTTATGTGACTGCTGACTGCTTGATAACTCACCATTATGAACTTGCTCAGGTGGTGATAACAGGTAGTTGCCATAGGTGACAGTAAGCAGATCTACAAAGGGCCAAAGGAAAACAAGTTGTAACAAAATGTATACAGAGTGCTCCATCTAAAAGCATGGTGTTCTACTACACATAATTATTATTGTGACATAACATTCCTTGCAAGTTGTGAGGGTGGGGTTTTGTAGTGAGCTGGAGTTGATCTTGGTGTTGTTCATCACTGTCAGAGTCATTTTCAGATTCAATTCTGTCAGCCCCATCTATACTTAAAAACATATACATGAAAATGTGGTGAAGTGTTAAAAAAAATAGATGAAGTGTCAGGGATCGTCATGAATTTAAAGGTAGTAAAACATCCTTAAATCTTAAAAAGATCCCTAAATCTTGTTAAACCACATGGTTTAATGTAAGACAATACAACAGCCCTACAACACATACATATTCATGTTTAGTTTAATGTAAGACAATACAACAGCCCTACAACACATACATATTCATGTTTAGTTTAATGTAAGACAATAGAACAGCCCTACAACACATACATATTCATGTTTAGTTTAATGTAAGACAATACAACAGCCCTACAACACATACATATTCATGTTTAGTTTAATGTAAGACAATACAACAGCCCTACAACACATACATATTCATGTTTACTATCAGAAGGCCTATTGCAATACATCAGCTGGTACTGTAATACTTGGTTTGTGGTCATTTAGAAAACAGTGTCAACATCTTACACTAATGTTGGATTAACCCTTTAAGACCGGGAACTTATCTGTGTCATTTTAGATTTATTTGGCTATTGAAAAATAGCAGATATACAAGCTCATAGCGCCGCACTCTGTGCTGCGCTATGAGCTTGTAAACTCAAATCCTTGCTTCTGGGGGGGGGGGGGGGGGGGGGGGGCCTGAAACAAAATATATATATCAGTGGTTCTAAAACTTTTTCACGTGAAGGACCCCCAAATGTATGTGTGGCCACGGTCCCCCATCTAAAAAAAATTGTTCTAGGGACCCCCAGAAGCAAAGTTGTTGTCTTTAAAATATATATATATATTCAAAGATTTGCCCAAATGTTCATGATTTTTCAAAAAATAGCAGATCTACAAGCTCATTTAATAACAAGGTGAAATGAGCTGAAACTAGAAAAAGTGCTCCTCGGAGCACAGGTCTCCGCCAGGTCAGGTAGGTTATTGTGGGGCAGCAATGTTCGGAACCATCTTGACCACTTGACTATAGAGATAATGGGTACCGATTTGCATGATGTTTGGACACAATTTGTAGGAGTAATATGAAAAATAAAACTGTTGCAAAAATTGGCCTCAAGGTGGCGCTATAATAGGGCAATGTTAAAATGGTGGCATTTGTTCCTCAACGTAGTGCGAATGTGCGACCAAAGTTTCACTGCAATCGGACGCTGCGTTCATGATTTGCGGCATTATGTTCAAAACGGGCCACTTCTGCAAACTTTAGATGTACATTTTAGTCAATCAGGATGGACTATGAAACATCTAACAGATCCTTCTTGATCACATGACTATAGAGATCATGTGTACCGATTTGCGTGAAATTTGGATACAATCTGATGGCGTACAATCAAAAGATGTGTTTTACATAAGTCGGCCTCCTGGTGGCGCTATAAAAGGCAGATGTGAAAAATGCAGGGCAAAAGTTTTTCCTTGGCCTCTAGAGAGTGTGCATACAAAATTTTACACAGATCGGTACAGTTATAGGTAAAAACACAAATCGGCCTGTTATAGCGCCACCATGAGGCTGATTTTAACATTTTCAAGTAGCATTTCTTCCTCGACGTAGTGGGAATGTGCGTGCAAAATGTCACGGAAATTGCATGCTGTGTTCATGATTTGAGGCATTTTGTTCAAAACGGAGCACTCCTGCAAACTTTGGAAGGCAATTTTAGTCAATCAGGAAGGAATATGAAAAATCTGAAAGACCCGTTTCGTTTAATGACTATAGAGATAATGTGTACCGATTTGCGTGCTGTTTGGACAAAATCTGTAGGAGTACTGTCAAGAAATGTGTTTTGCACCAATCGGCCTCCTGGTGGCGCTATAACAGGCCCCTGTGAAAGATTTGGGGCAGAGGTTCTGCTCTGGTATCCAGACAGTGTGTGCGCACAGTTTCGCTGCGAGCAAGCCAACGGTGCCGGAGATTAGCTGTACACAGACAGATCGAATGACGGACGGACACACGGACGGACGGACGGATGGACAGGGGGTAAAACATACTCTCTCGCCATGCCTTTCGGCCTGGCGGAGACAATAACATTTAATAACAAGGTGAAATGAGCTGAAATAACGTTACACAATTGTAAATTTGGATCAACATCAAGGTAAGTTCATTATTAATCTTAACTACATAAAATACCAGCTTAAACGAACGTCTAACTTTAATAAAATAAACGGGACCAATGCAGCCCAGTGGAATAGCCCTGAAACATGACCGTCATATCATGACAGTCATGGATGAACTTCAACCTGGTGTTTGCACTTTCTCCATTTATCTCTTGTATATCTACATAAACGTTCAGATTTCAAATATAAAGTGTTTACCTCATGGCCACGGATATTACAATTATGTACGGGCCTCTCAGAAGTACCCGTATCTCGTGTATTGTTCAATAAAAAGCATTTTAATCCGATCACAAGCCATTTTCTATTATTTTTTAGTAATGTATCAGAGTGCAATACATCTCCCAACCATTAGTGTCGCATAGTTGAAAGCATCGGAGAAAATGGCTGGCGATCTGATTAAAATGCTTTTTATTGAACAATAGGGCAGATACGGGTCCTTATCGCGGGGCGGGTCAACTTGTAACATCCATGGGTCAGGGGTCAGCACTTTATATTTTAAATGTGAACGTGTATGTACATGTGAGAGTTGTAAATGTAAAAAATACATCTAAAAACAGGAACTTTAGGTTCCATGACGCTTTGTGACAGAGAGCGTCATGGCAACCATGGATACGTACTTGCCGGTGGCTCCTCCTCCAACAGCGTCGTCGCTCGTGCCGTCGTGAGTATTTGGTTCCATCCTGCGTTAGAGCTCATGAGCGTGTTTTAACACACAGTCACCAACATGGAGGATGAGACAGGAGACGTAGACAGGTCGAGGTAGTTTAGTTAACTTCACAGTGAGCACTACATTAATACATTCATTCATTCATTCACTGTGGTCAGCCATAACAACAACAAACTTCACCCGGAACCGGAAGTCACTGTATCCCTTAACCCCCCCGCTCTTAAAGGGACAAGCCCTCTTTAGTGAATGTCTCTGGATGACTTTCTATGTGGGTCACCACACACACACACACACACACACACACACACACACACACACACACACACACACACACACACACACACACACACACACACACACACACACACACACACACACACACACACACACACACACACACACACACACACACACACAGCTATTGTTTGATGGCAATGACTGATACAAATGAAAGAAGACAGTAAGACAGCTAAATCTAAATAGAGAATTTTACATTTTAAGAATTGCGTTCATGTGTGCGTCCCTGATGAGTCTCACTCCTAGATGTTCCTGAAAGTTGGCAGCCCTGCATATATATATATATATATATATATATATATATATATATATATATATATATATATATATCAAATGAACGTATCAAGCATAAGCCCAAAACAATGCTGTGTTTTTTTTTTAAACTATTTTTAACACATCTTTCAATCAATGTATCTTCATGAATTAAATATTACATTCCACAGAGCCAAACAACCACATTAATTATTTAACATGATATCATTCTCAACGGTTTTCAAGGACCCCCAGTTTGACATGCATTAGGGCTACGGACCCCCATTTAATGGCCTTTCTATCTCTCGGACCCCAATTATATTGTAAAATCAATGTGAATGTAACTCTGAGAGTGTACAAATGGAACCAAATGGACCCGTCAGGGTCCATTTGGTCCATTTGGTCCTTTAACACAGCAGCCAACCCCTAAGACTAGCTGAGGCAACAGTATCCACACTAAACAACATGAGATTATCTTAAAGTTGTTTAATATTTATAAAACATGACATTCATACTTTAATATAAGACGTGACATTTATACTTTAATATTTATAAAACGTGATATTTATACAAATTATACGACAAAAATATCAAAATATATGTAAATACAAACATCATTTTACTGTAATAATTATGATCATTTTGAATGGGGTCAGATAACAGCATGTTAGCATTTTGGAATGCTAATGGGAATGAATGGGGTCAGATAACAGCATGTTAGCATTTTGTAGCAATGCTAATGGAAATGAATGGGGTCAGATTACAGCATGTTAGCATTTTGTAGCAATGCTAATGGAAATGAATGGGGTCAGATTACAGCATGTTAGCATTTTGTAGCAATGCTAGTGGAAATGAATGGGGTCAGATAACAGCATGATAGCATTTCGTAGCAATGCTAATGGAAATGAATGGGGTCAGCTAAGAGCATGTTAGCATTTTGTAGCAATGCTAATGGAAATGAATGGGGTCAGATAACAGCATTTTAGCATTTTCTAGCAATGCTAATGGCAATGAATGGGGTCAGAAAACGTCATGATAGCATTTTGTAGCAATGCTAATGGAAATGAATGGGGTCAGATAACAGCATTTTAGCATTTTCTAGCAATGCTAATGGAAATTAATGGGGTCAGATAACAGCATTTTAGCATTTTCTAGCAATGCTAATGGCAATGAATGGGGTCAGAAAACGTCATGATAGCATTTTGTAGCAATGCTAATGGAAATGAATGGGGTGAGATTACAGCATGTTATATAACAGGAGGTGTAGTTCCAGACTCTATATAACATTCAGGAGGTGTAGTTCCAGACTTTATATAACAGGAGGTGTAGTTCCAGACTCTATATAACAGGAGGTGTAGTTCCAGACTCTATATAACATTCAGGAGGTGTAGTTCCAGACTCTATATAACAGGAGGTGTAGTTCCAGAGTCTATATAACATTCAGGAGGTGTAGTTCCAGAGTCTATAGCATTCAGAGATTGTGGAATAGTTGTCTGGCTACGCAAGACTAGCAGGTCTCAGACCAGGTGGTGATCCATTTGTTTTGCTTCCGCTTCCTGTTTGTGGAGGAAGTGATGTCGTCCTGGATGAGGAAGCCGTCGGCGGTACAATGATTCTTCCCCGCCACCGTGCCCTGGTGCAAAGCTACGCCCCTCTGGAAGAAACCACACTGACGCACGCGCACACACACACACACACACACACACACACACACACACACACACACACACACACACACACACACACACACACACACACACACACACACACACACACACACACACACACACACACACACACACAAACTACGGTTACAAATCATCTATAAAGGTATTAGTAACTATTCATGAATGAGCCATGTATAATACATCTGTAAATGATTATTAAATAATTTGTAACTGATGTTACATAATATATACAAGCTATTGGTAGCTTGTTCATGTTTAACATATGCTTTGTTAAACATTCCTAAAGTATCTATAAATCCTTAGTACATGTTATTATGTGCCCTATAGTAAAGTGAAGACAGTTCATCATTTACAACTGTCTGTTAATGTGTTTGTTCATGTTTAACATGCTTTGTAAAACATTCCTAAAATATCTATAAATCCTTTGTACATGTTATTATGTGCCCTACAGTAAAGTGAAGACAGTTCATCATTTATGACTGTCTGTTAATGTGGACTTTCTCCTTACCTGTTGCAAACTACCTGGCTTTCATGAATGCAGACACCAAACAATTACTAGAATTATCATTCATGTTAAGCAAATGATGCGTAAGACATTCGTAAAGAGTATGTAAACCGCGGGGGCACGGTGGCGCAGTCGGTAGCGCTGTCGCCTCACAGCTAGAAGGTCCTGGGTTCGATTCCCGCCAGGGACGCTGTGGGCGCTGGGGGCGTGTTCTCTCCTCCACGTCATCGGCGCCCATACCCTAGGTGGGGTTGGTGAAAGGGCCTACTCTGTGTGGAGTTTGCATGTTCTCCCCGTGTCTCCTAGGGTAGTTAATACCCTCACAAAAACATGTAGTAATCCTGGTCACTATACTGCCTCCCCCTGGTCAGCCGGGGCGCCTGATGGAGGAGAAGGGAACTGGTTGGAATAACGTGTTCCTTCCACGCGCTATGTCCAACCAGGGAAACTCCCCCCTGTCGGGTGATAAGAAGCGGCCTGCTTGCTCCTCATGCATTGAAGGAGGCATGAGCTTCAGCTTTGGCTCTCCCTAGGCTGGCAGAGGGTAGGTAGTGCCCAGGATTACATAGGCAATTGGCACTGGGTGAAAAAATGTGGGTTACAAAATCGTGGGATAAAAATTATTAAAAAAAAAAAAAAAAGAGTATGTAAACCATTTGTGGTGTTAGGGACCAAAAAAGTCACTACAAAGTACTACCAATCAACTCTAAATTGCCTGAAACATACTCCTAACAGGTTTTTGGGGGGACGATTTTGGCCTCCACACTTAGTGATTATTTCGGATTTAACTTTCATTTCGGTGGTGACCAACTTTCGTTTCGGTAGTTTGATTACAAAATGTAAGTTGTGTAAAAAATAATCTGACTATACTAAGTTGTTATTTGTTTTTTTAAGTCAGGCTATACTCTACTCAGAGTCATAAGTTTACAAAATATACTAAAGTACAGTGAACGTCTGTGCGGTTTGTCTTCATCACTGAAAATAACATACATGTAAACTGATGTCATGTGCAGTTGGGGTGAAGAAACACAACCATTTCACTCCTAATAATACCTATTTGATTTGACATCCTGACTTGCTGCTGTAGCTGAGGCTTGAACCTGTTACCTGCGGCTCACTAGTCAGTGACTCTATCCATTCACCTACAGCTGTTTCCTTGGAATCTGTGGTTCTGAAACGTTTTGTTGTCAACCCCCCAAATTGACATGTATTTGGGCAGTGGACCCCAATGTGAAAAGATGTAGTGTCAGGGCCCCCCATGAAAAAGATTTATATTTATGCTGTAACACATTTTTTTAAAGTTATTTGTCTTGTTTGTTGTTCAAGTCAAAGCACCAGGAAGGCTGTACTTGTCAGCCATCTGTTAGCTCAATGGGTTGGGACACAGTATTCATGATCCAGAGGCCATGAGTTCAAATCACATTGATGTCTTTCCTATGATTCTTTCCTTTGCAGACTGGCTTCCAGAAGATCAACTGAAAACTACCAGGAAGGCTATATTTGTCATCCAACTGTTAGCTCAATGGGTTGAGACGCAGTATACATGATCCAGAGGCCATGAGTTCAAATCCCATTGATGTCTTTCCTATGATTCTTTCCTTTGCAGACTGGCTTCCAGAAGATCAAATGAAAACTACCAGGAAGGCTGTACTTGTCAGCCATCTGTTAGCTCAATGGGTTGAGACGCAGTATTCATGATCCAGAGGCCATGAGTTCAAATCCCATTGATGTCTTTCCTATGATTCTTTCCTTTGCAGACTGGCTTCCAGAAGATCAACTGAAAACTACCAGGAAGGCTGTACTTGTCAGCCATCTGTTAGCTCAATGGGTTGAGACGCAGTATACATGATCCAGAGGCCATGAGTTCAAATCCCACTGGTGTCTTTACTGTGATGCTTTCCTTTGCAGACTAACTTCAAGAAAAACAAGTTAAAAGCACCAGGAAACCTGTAACTCTCAGCCAACAGCTTAGCTCAACTGGTAGAGCGTCTGTCCAATAACATGACTTGACTTGACTTGAGTGGGTTCGATTCCCACTCGAGTCAAGTGTCCCCGGTAACTTGAGGCAACGGATAAATTGACTGATATCCTTAGTGATGCTTCCCTTTGCAGACTAACTTCTAGAAAAACAAGTTAAAACCACCAGGAAACCTGTAACTCTCAGCCAACAGCTTAGCTCAACTGGTAGAGCGTCTGTCCAATAGCATGACTTGACTTGACTTGAGTGGGTTCGATTCCCACTCCGAGTCATGTGTCCCCGGTAACTTGAGGCAACGGATAAATTGACTGATATCCGTAGAATAACTTGTAGGAGTGTGCTGGTTCCTAGTTACTAAGGTGGTGACTGGATTTGAACCAGGACACTTCTACAAGTTATTCTACGGATATCAGTCAATTTATCCGCTGCCCCAATTTACCGGGGACTTGACGTTAGTGGGAATCGAACCCAGGACCGCTCGGTCCTGGGTTGTACTGGATTTGAACCAGCACACTAATAGTAGTTTAACATTGGGTCTAATTGTAGTTTAACATTGGGTCTAATAGTAGTTTTTAGGAATGTTTTAGGAGTTTTACAAAGCATGTTAAACATGAACAAACACATTAACAGACAGTTGTAAATGATGAACTGTCTTCACTTTACTATAGGGCACATAATAACATGTACTAAGGATTTATAGATACTTTAGGAATGTTTAACAAAGCATATGTTAAACATGAACAAGCTACCAATAGCTTGTATTATGTAACATCAGTTACAAATGATTTAATAATCATTTACAGATGTATTATACATGGCTTATTCATGAATAGTTACTAATACCTTTATAGATGATTTGTAACCGTAGTTATAAAGGTTTTAGTAATCATTTACGAATGTCAATAAACAGGTTGTTAATGATTTGTTAATAGTCTACAAACTGCTTATAAACATTTATAAATGTTTTAGAATGGGTTGTTACAAATGATTTAATAATCTTTTACAGATGTATGTAAATGGCTTATTCATGAATAGTTCACTACTTACTAATACTTTACAAATGATTTGTAACTGTAGTTATAAAGGTTTTAGTAATCATTTACGAATGTCAACAAACAGGTTGTTAATGATGTGTTAATAGTCTACAAACTACTTATAAACGTTTATAAATGCTTTATAACGGGTCATTATTGTAAAGTGCTACCCTAAATGCTTTTAATTTTTTGGAACAAACTGCTAGAATAACAACTAAACGTTCAGTTGTTATGTTCCACATATCTGAACAAACTGCTAGAATAACAACTAAACGTTCAGTTGTTATGTTCCTCACATCTGAACAAACTGCTAGAATAACAACTAAACGTTCAGTTGTTATGTTCCTCACATCTGAACAAACTGCTAGAATAACAACTAAACGTTCAGTTGTTATGTTCCACATATCTGAACAAACTGCTAGAATAACAACTAAACGTTCAGTTGTTATGTTCCACATATCTGGAAAACACATTTAGTTCTTATTGAGATTTATTGTCTTCTTTAATGTAATAAAGCTCTTTAACCACTAGATGTCAGGCTTCACGCAAATTTGGGATTGGAGTTTGGTAAATAAGGAATTTCCACAAGAATTTGTGATGCAGACAGACAGTCAGTCAGTCAGTCAGTCAGTCAGTCAGTCAGTCAGTCAGTCAGTCAGTCAGTCAGTGAATCAGTCAGTCAGTCAGTCAGTCAGCCCTGCACAGTCTAATAGAAAGCACATAGCTTTAAAAAATAAGTCTGCCTCATCCAGGCAGTTGGCCAGGAGCCACTTTGAGTGGTAGTTGGGACAAACGCAGTCAGTGGAGCAAACGCAGTCCGCACCAATAATATTTACGATTCTGTCCCTATCGGTAAATAACTCGGACGGCGCTGAGTCGACTAGCAGACCAGCGGCTGGTCGACGCGGGCACTCGCGCCTGGAGGCGCTCGGGCGCGTCTCCTCAGCCTCAAGGTCTGCTGAGTCGGCGCGCCTCCGTCATGGCCTATAACTTATAATTATAAATTACAGTGAAAACACATCCTTAAATGGAATTAAGAAATGGTTTTACCTTTAGTCTAGGTAAACTTAATTAATTTCAAAACTTGACACCCCTTATTCAAAACAGATGGCGAATGCATTCTTCTCTTTATAGGGCCTACATAGGCAATAAAATTGCCTGTGAGACCTTTATGAATTGAACCTCACAGTCAGCACTCAGTCAGTCAGTCAGTCAGTCAGTCAGTCAGTCAGTCAGTCAGTCAGTCAGTGAATCAGTCATTCAGTCCTTACAGAAGACAGCCTCAGTGCTCATTGGTCAGCCGGTCAGTCTGGGAGGGCTGGCTCTTCATCCTGGCTCTGTGGACCTGGGCCTCAAACAGCTCTCTGGTGCTGGCTCTCCTGAAGAACCCACACTGAACAACCAGGAAGTAAGACTAAAAACTACACTGAACAACCAGGAAATAAGAATAAAAACTACACTGAACAACCAGGAAATAAGGCTCAAATCTATCCTACAAATGGTCTCCTAAGTGGGCACGGTGCCGGACGGCCAATCTTACGAACGTCCAATGTTTCTCTGTTTGCTGGTGTTAGATCCTGTCAGAGTGTGTTGCTGGTGTTAGATCCTGTCAGAGTGTGTTGCTGGTGTTAGATCCTGTCAGAGTGTGTTGCTGGTGTTAGATCCTGTCAGAGTGTGTTGCTGGTGTTAGATACTGTCAGAGTGTGTTGCTGGTGTTAGATACTGTCAGAGTGTGTTGCTGGTGTTAGATACTGTCAGAGTGTGTTGCTGGTGTTAGATACTGTCAGAGTGTGTTGCTGGTGTTAGATCCTGTCAGAGTGTGTTGCTGGTGTTAGATACTGTCAGAGTGTGTTGCTGGTGTTAGATCCTGTCAGAGTGTGTTGCTGGTGTTAGATCCTGTCAGAGTGTGTTGCTGGTGTTAGATCCTGTCAGAGTGTGTTGCTGGTGTTAGATACTGTCAGAGTGTGTTGCTGGTGTTAGATCCTGTCAGAGTGTGTTGCTGGTGTTAGATCCTGTCAGAGTGTGTTGCTGGTGTTAGATCCTGTCAGAGTGTGTTGCTGGTGTTAGATACTGTCAGAGTGTGTTGCTGGTGTTAGATCCTGTCAGAGTGTGTTGCTGGTGTTAGATCCTGTCAGAGTGTGTTGCTGGTGTTAGATCCTGTCAGAGTGTGTTGCTGGGACAGAGAAATGTTGATAATAAAGTCGATTCTCTCCTGATTTGTCTCTCTGAAAAAATACATTTTAGTTTCAAAATGTTCAGAATATTGTGTCTTGTGACGATCTAATATTTAGTTCAGTGACCATGGAGCTAAAGAATGGTTCAGAAGCTGTGTTCATAGACTCATAATAATAATAATAATAACTAGAAAATGTGCTCCTCGGAGCACAGGTCTCCGCCAGTACTGTTCCTGATTAATCCTGTCTTAAGTGTTACTTGATTAATCCTGTCTTAAGTGTTACTCCGCCATTTCTCAGCCATTTCGTGATTACTCCTGTCTTACCTCACTTTGAAAGAGACAAAGACACATCTATTTATAGGCCGCTGATACGTCATGCGTCTCACTAGCCAATCAGAGCACACTCTTTCAACGTATTGTCACGTGTCACGTGAGGCTTGACCAATGTTAGCTTGGCCGAAGGGGGGGGGGGGGGGGAGTGAAAACATAGTCTCCTGGCGGA
>NC_139948.1:54804724-54807224 GCF_963454915.1 Gymnoscopelus microlampas | reverse complement strand
CAACTGGAGAGAAAAATAAATGCATTGATGAATGACATGACAGTATAAACAGTGACAGGCAAAATCCCTCAACAGCGACACCTGCAGGCAAAGATTCTTTTTTTTCATTGCAGTTGAAAAGGCTTTAGAAATCAGAGAGAGAAAAACGGCTCACTGGAGTGGATTGTTCAGTTAAAACATTTGAATACACGTTTGAAAGATGATGAATGTTTTGTAAAACTGAATGTCATGAAACCTTTAAACTCAGTCAATCCAGAAATAACATACCACTGAATTCAGTGATTGACCAATCAGAATCAAGCATTCAACCAAGCTGTGTAATAAAACGTGTTACCGAACTGGGAAAAAGTAACTAGTTACATTTCTAGTTACCAACGTGTTACTTTGTAACGTTATCTGTAACAAACATTTATATGTGTTATTAATTAACATTTATTAATATAAAAAGAATGACTCTACGAGGTTGCCATGGTTACCAGGAGGTTCAGAGGGTTGATGATGTCACCGGGCGGAACGCAGCGTGGCTCCGAGGTCCCGTTCAATCGGATTTCTGTCAGGTACAGCAGCCACTTCCCATTGGACGCCTCCCACGGCCAATCAAATTCCACCTCCAGGTAGCCCAAGTCGCCCAGCGGCTTCCCCAATATCTCCACCTGACAGGAAACACAAGCCATCAACTTCCTGTTTATCAGGAAACACAAGCCATCTACTTCCTGTTTATCAGGAAACACAAGCCATCTACTTCGACAAAAGCCTTTTATTTAGACAAATGTTATGGCAATGTAAAAAATGCTTATGCAGCTGAGGCTAAACCTCCACTGTCCACTGCTAAACCCCCATTTAACATGTCAGATCACAATGTTGTCCACTTGATTCCCACATATAAGTCACTGCTTAAAAGCAGTAAACCACAAGTTAAAACTATTCATGTGTGGGACAATGACAGCATAGAAACACTCAAGGGTTGCTTTTGTTGCACTGACTGGAGCCTTTTCCACAGCCTAGACTTGGAGGAGGCTACAGATACGATGACAGAATACATTAAATTCTGTAAAGATAACATGTTGACAAAAAAAACAATAACCATGTACCCTAATAATAAACCCTACATTTCAAGGGAAATTAAAGAGTGCCTGGTTAAGAAACAAAGAGCGTTTAAAAGTGGAGATTTGGTAACTATGAGGAATATCCAGAAAGAGATCAATCAAAAAATTGGGGATGCTAAACGGAAAGAGAAGGAGAAGTTTGAGTCATACTGCTCCTCTTCTAATTCCAAAAAAATGTGGGAATCTATGAAGGCCATGACCAACATGGCTCCAGCAAAGAAGGGCCTTAGTGTTTCAAATGAAAAGGAAAAGGCCAATGAACTAAACAACTTTTATGCAAGGTTTGAAACAGCAGATTTCCTGCAGGAGAAAATAGCTGCCCTTGAGTCTGTGCCCACACACAGTGATCTGGGAATTACTGTGGATCTACATGAAGTCCAGAAGATGTTTGCACACACATGTCCCCGGAAGGCCTCAGGTCCAGATGGAATATGTGGCCGGCTGCTGCACTCATGCAGTCAGGAACTTGCAGAGGCTTGGTGTCCCATCTACCAAAAGTCACTGGACTCATGTACTGTTCCGTCCACTTGGAAAGACTCTATTATAATCCCTGTTCCCAAAAAAACATGATGCAAGGAAAATAATGACTATCGACCTGTCGCTTTGACCTCAGTGATTATGAAGTGTTTTGAGAAAATCATTATCAGTCTACTGAAGGCAGCGGTTGATTGTTCATTGGACACCTTTCAGTTTGCTTACAGGAGTAACAGAGGCATAGAGGATGCTGTTCTGGCCTTGGATTATTGTCTCCGCCAGGCCGAAGGCATGGTGGAGAGTATGTTTTCGTTTGATTTTCGTTGGTTCCACCAAGCTAACATTGGTCAAGCTTCACGTGACACGTGACAATATGTTGAAAGGGTGTGCTTTGATTGGCTAGCGAGACGCATGACGAAATACATACCTATAAATAGGTGAGTCACTTCGAAACACTGCGGTGCGTGTTTCGAAGTGACATCAGTGCCATCAGCCAAGCTAACATTTAGTCAGGAGATATTAGCAGAAAAAGTTCCAATCTTGGAATAAATTCCTTACCAAAAATCCTGCTGCTGGCGGAGACTTGTGCTCAGGAACAATCAGTACAAACTGAGATTACAGCTAAGATCACAGCTGAGATCACACAATGCAACTAACTCTCATTACGCAAACTGAAGAAGCAGGAAATTATCGTCTGAAACCTCATGAAGAAGCAAAGGCGCAATGCTGACAGCAGAAAGCCAAAGCTAAGAAAAGAAGGCACTGGTCACAGTATTGAATAGATGAAAGACAACATCAACGAGCAGATTACACCAATAAGAAGAGATGCTACAGATCACCTAAAGAACAAGAAGACGTCCAAGCTGATACTGTAAGATATACTCCTGGACAAAGACCCAACTGCAATCAAGCAAAACAAC
>NC_139948.1:54797224-54799724 GCF_963454915.1 Gymnoscopelus microlampas | reverse complement strand
GGGTAGTGCCTCCAAATAATCTGCCAAAATCACCCAACATGCTTCTGTTGGTAATCACTCTGGTTTAGAGGGACATGCCAGCACACACCTGCTGAGAGGTGTGTGTCAGTCACAGGTGTGTGACTCGTACCTGAACATGGACTCTGACACTTTGTTGACTTTGTTGATGAAAGATGCCATGTTTGTCCCTTCAGGATAAGACCCCATGGTGCAACAGGGCAAGTGAAGCTGGTGTTCTGTCATGCAGAGTGGCAGCATTATGTGGTGTCAGCCCTGGTACCATTTATACACTTATGACCAAGTTCTGTGAGACTGGTGAAGTCAAAGGAAGACAAAAAACCAAACTGATTGTCAGCTGTCAGTAAATACTGCTCCAGCCTACTGAGGAGAACTCTTTCCAGTACTTTTGATAAAATGCTGGCTATAGCTATCGGCCTGTAGTTCTCAGAGCTATTCATCTTACCCACCTTGTCCTTAATGACAGGCACTAAGATAACAGATAAAATTTATGTTGGTAGTGAACCATGAACCAAAAACCCAGTCAAACAAATGGCAAGTAAAATATGCAGTTTCCTGTTGGCATTTTTCAAGTGTTCAGCAGCAATGTTATCCAACCCACAGGCCTTATTGTTGTCTAGTAGTTTCAGGACAGCTTCAAGTATTTCCCCTCATCTTTATCGACTGTGCCAACTTGGAAGGGCTTACTTGGGATACAATTAAATAATTAATAGAACCTTTTCTGCCACAGATTTAGTCCAGCTGTTTAGCTATAAAATGTATAAGAATCGTTCAGTTTGTGATACAAGCATGAAATTTGGTACACATATAGCCAAAGGCATTACAAAAATAATTGGAGATGGAGCCATCGAGAATTTTCAACATGGCGCCCATGGCAGCCATTTTTCAAAATGGACGCCAGAAACAACTGTTTTCTAATGAGTGATGGATATAATATGACACTGTAGACAAAATGTGTTGAATTAATTGACCACATGTGCTTGGTAATGTATTTTTGGGATAATTCATCAACAATTCAAAATGGCCGCCATTTTTTCCAACCTGGTTAGATATGGATGATCTCTGTGTCAAATTATACATTTTTTCTGCAGAATTTGAATAACTGTAGAATTTCTAAGCTGATTTGTTGCGCCTCGCCTACATCCGTTCCGAGTCAGGAGGGCCGGCGCTTACACGCGCACAAGAGGGCCGAGGAAAATCCCCTCAGAGGGGTGAAAGACAGCTGGCCGCGGATCAGGAAGAGGACCTACGCGAGAGCAAAACTGTTGGAGCTCAAGGAACGAGGAAAGCTCGCTTTGTTCGTACTAGACGGGGAAGTGGAAGCCGAGTGTCTCTTAGCATCCTGCGAAATCCAGAGAGTTTTCCAAGGCAGGTGGGGAGAGGTCAAGCCCTTTCTCGGACTGTTCGGGTTCGAAGGGAACGGCACGGCGGACAACTCCTATTTCGAGGAGCTGGTGACGCCCAAAGAGGTGGTAGGCCACCTGAAGGCCATCGGCAAGGACTCCGCCCCGGGGCCCGACGGCATCAAAGCGGATCGTCTCTTGGAGTGGGACCCCGAGGGGAACAAGCTAGCACATCACTTTTCGACTTGGCTAATCGCCGGGGAGGTGCCCCCGACGTTCAAAGGGAACAGATCCACCCTCATTCCGAAAAGCTCCGACAAGGACAAGCTGGGGGATCTGGACGGCTGGCGGCCGCTAACGATCGGCTCGACCGTCATGAGGGTCTTCGCCAGGACAGTTCAGAAGCGACTGGAGAGGGCCTGCGACCTGAACCCATGACAACGGGGGTTCATACGTGTGCCGGGTTGCGCCGAGAACACGACGGTGCTTCACACTCTGATCAAAACGAGCATTGCAAGCAGGCGGCCCTTGGCGGTGGTGTTCATAGACTTCGCCAAAGCCTTCGACACGGTGGCACACGAGCACCTATGGGCCGCGCTCGAGCAGAGGGGAATCGACGTTCACATAAGTGAACTTCTGAAGTCCCTGTACGAAGACTGCACCACGGTGGTCAAGTGCAAGACAGGCTACACGGAGCCTATCGCCATGAAAGTCGGCGTGAAACAAGGGTGCCCCTTGTCGCCGCTGCTGTTCAACATCGCGCTGGACCCGCTAGTCAAGACGTTGGAATCGAAGGGCGTCGGCCTGGACCTCGACGGAGTGTCCATGTGCTGCTTGGCGTTCGCGGACGACCTGGCTCCCGTGAGCGAGTCGAGAGACGGCATGGCACGTAACCTCAGGATTCTCGAAGAGTTCTGCAGGATCACCGGTTTGGCCGTACAGCCCAACAAGTGCGACGGCTTCTTTCTCGGCAGAACGGGAGAAAACATGACTCTGAACGACGAAGTGGAGTGGACTCTCGGCGGAACGAAACTGAGACTGGTCGGACCGGGCGAGAGCGTAAAGTATTTGGGAGTTCCGATCAATCCCTGGAAGGGTATCGGACAACTCCCTTGGGCGGCCAAGGTGCTGGATTGGGT
>NC_139948.1:54777224-54784724 GCF_963454915.1 Gymnoscopelus microlampas | reverse complement strand
TCCTACACACACACACACACACGCACACGCGCGCACGCACGCACGCACGCACGCACGCACGCACGCACGCACGCACGCACTTACGCACGCACGCACGCACGCAGGCAGGCAGGCAGGCAGGCAGGCAGGCAGGCAGGCAGGCAGGCAGGCAGGCAGGCAGGCAGGCACGCACACACACACACACACACACACACACACACACACACACACACACACACACACACACACACAGTAAGTGTAAAGCATGATGCTGCCATAACTGAAAGATTACACCGTAACTATTACACATATTATAATAACTAGAAGCTCGCCCCCGCTACGCGGGGGCTCGCGTCTAGCGCGCGGCCACGCCCACGTAGCGCCCGCGGCCACTTGGCAGCGCATATAAGATGACATGACTGTAGAGATCATGTGTACCTATTTGCGTGAAAGTTAGATAAAATCGGAAGGAGTAATGTAAAGAAATATGTGTTACATAAGTCGGCCTCCTGGTGGCGCTATAGAAGGTAGATGTGAAAAATGCAGGGCAAAGGTTTTTCCTTGACCTGTAGAGAGTGCACATACAAAGGTTTACACAGATTGGTGCAGTTATAGGTAAAAACACAAATCGGGCTGTTATAGCGCCACCATGAGGCTGATTAGAAAAATCTCAAGTGGAATTTCTTCCTCGGCATAGTGGGAATGTGCATGCAAAGTTGCACGGAAAGTGCATGCTGTGTTCATAATTTGAGGCGTTTTGGTGAAAACGGAGCAGTCCTGCAAACTTTGGATTTTTTTGCCAATCAGGATGGAATATGAAAAATCTGAAAGACCCGTTTTTTTAATGACTATAGAGATACTGTGTACCGATTTGCGTGATGTTTGGACAAAATATGTATGAGTACTGTGAAAAAATGTGTTTTGCAAAAAGCAGCCTCCTGGTGGCACTATAACAGGGCCATGTGAAAGAAATGGGGCAGAGGTTCTGAATTGGCATCCATGGAGTGTGTGTGCACAGTTTGAGCTTGTAGATCTGCTATGTTCACAATATTGACTTGTGGAACGGAGTCAAACAAAATGGGGGGGTCCCCAGTTCAAATATGATTATTTTGGGGTGGGGGCGTTTTTAGGATTATTTTATTATGATTATTAATAACTTATATGATGATTAATTATATTTGATGAAGATGTATGATCTTATAATAATCATGGGGCACGTATAATCATTATCTAATAGTCATATAATAATATAATGAATCATCATACATTTTATTAAGTAATGTGTTCACAGAGAGACAGACAGGCTAGATATAGATTGATGTATAGTTAGATATATAGATAGATGGAATATTCGTGTTATGCTGATGGATAGATACATAATGTACATTTGTTTGTACTCAAGTGCTGTACAAAATGGGGGGGTTTTAACATTCCTGGATGTTCTTCAATTTGCTACTCCACTACATGTTAGAGGCATATTGTCCTTTAGCAAACTGTAGATGGGTGTAATTATTACAAAACCTGCATTAACCACTTTATGCCTATATACTTTGGCTATTTGAAAATAGCGGGTGTAGACGCTCACAACGCGTGGCTTTGCGAGGTGTTGTGAGCTTGTAGATCAGCTGTTTTCTAAAGATTTTTATTAAACATTCAGACTTATTAGAGGTTGCACATGAAATCTGCAGCCGCACTGAGGCGCCCCAACACTAACAGTGGACGTGACATTGTGTCAGAAAAACCCACAAAATACACCAAAATAACACTGTTCAACGGGCTAATTAGTTAGCATTGATGACATCGACCACACTAATGTGCATAGGGGTTGCTGGTAAGATGTTTAACATAGCCGTTTGAGTGACGACAGCAGCGTTAGCATTAGCCGCATGCTAACGCTCGCCCGGTAACAGTCTTCCACGCCGACATCTCGCCACTCCGACTAGTGGCTTCCGCGTGCGGTTAGGGTTAGGGTGAGGGTTAGGTATAGGGTTCGTTAACGTCGGAAAGGCGACATGTCGGAAAGCCGCCATGTAACCCGCTCGCCCGTCCCTTAGCTTAGCTACACGCTAACGGCCCATTACAGGCAGCTCTTGGCTAATAATCCTTAAACCAAACTAACGGCAACACAGTAAGGGACGTAAGCATTCACATACATGCTTTAGACAGTATTAGCAACAACCAGCATATTCATATTGTCATAGTCTTGACTATGACTATATGAACAACAGGGCTGCGGAGCTAGACGTAAGTCTAGACTGCACTCAGTGTCTGTGTGTCTGCGAGGTGACGCTGATTGGCTGCGTGTTGCTGTGACGATGGCTACGTTGAACTGGGTTGCCAGGTCTGCTTTGTTTGTAAGCGATTGTGGGCTTATTTGGGTGCGCTTTTGGGCTTGTTTCCATAGACCCACGGCAGCGCTTGGCACCGTGTGTTTGGCGCTCTGTGTCTGTGTAACGCTCTGGCTGTGTCCCTCGTTGGCCCCATAGATATATATCTATGGTTGGCCCTTCCTCTGTCTCGTCAGCGCGACGTGGCAACGGACGTGGCAACGTACGTCAGCGCGACGTGGCAACGGACGTGGCGATTGGCTGGTAAAAAGAAGTACCTGGACGTGAATTTGGAGTGGGCGAAGTGATTTGCATAAGTATTGGAGCATAATGCGTTTGATATTAATTGTACATCCTGCAAGTACAGTGATGGGATGCGAAGCAGCTGGTTTTACAGGCAGAATATTGAGGAATTTTGGGGGAAAATGTGGAGTTAGTTGGGCCATGTGTCTGCTTGGCCATTGAACCCATACACTCGTGTACACTCCATGAGTGTGGCCGGCAATTATGGTAGCAAGATATTAATAATTGTAATAATAATAGTAATAATAATAATGATAATAATACCTATATAAATGTGTCGTTGGTTCAGATTGGTGAAGGAGGTTCTCTGAGTGTCGTACAAAACATCTGGATTCATCCAGGATACATGGACATTACCTACACACACACGCACACACACACACACACACACACACACACACACACACACACACACACACACACACACACACACACACACACACACACACACACACACACACACACACACACACACACACACACACACACACACACACACACACACACACAATGGAAATGGAAATGTAAACACATATAAGCAACCAATAATGAGCATAGCATGCTACGGAAACCAAAACTTGTGTAGATGGAATATTTGGAACAACTTTACAATATGTTTGCAGCTTCTACTCCGTTCTTACCATTTCCCCCTCCAATCTTCATCGAGCTGTTTTCACACTGAACAACAACAAGTTTGGCGCATGCCTATAAGCCCCATAAAAGATGCAATTTCCTTTGGAGGAATATATGTTAAATGTATTTCACATTACAACAGTTTCACCAGCCACAAAGTGCCATACCAATAATAGGTATATATATTGCCCCTGAGTATAACTAATTATCCATAATAATCTCCCGCACCAATCGGAAGTTTTAGGACGTTTTTATACTGTTTTAATACTGCTAAACGGTCTTTGTTGCAATAACCCTGATAGTCCGCTAGATGGTATTAACTTTCCATGGTATTTAACCCCAAAAAGTTCCACAATATATATGAATTATAATAATTATAATAATGATTATAAAACGTTACCTTGCCATTCGTAGCTTCCAGGTGAGCCAACGATGATGTCATCCTGAGAGATGAACGCTGATATGCCCATGTTACACATGACCTCACCTCTGACATCACCCAGGTGACTGTAATGACAGCCAATCACATGACATGTTACACATGACCTCACCTCTGACATCACCCAGGTGACTGTAACGACAACCAATCACATGACATGTTACACATGACCTCACCTCTGACATCACCCAGGTGACTGTAACGACAACCAATCACATGACATGTTACACATGACCTCACCTCTGACATCACCCAGGTGACTGTAATGACAGCCAATCACATGACATGTTACACATGACCTCACCTCTGACATCACCCAGGTGACTGTAATGACAACCAATCACATGACATCTTACACGTGACCTCACCTCTGACATCCCCCGGGTGACAACAAATCACATGACATGTTACACATGACCTCACCTCTGACATCACCCAGGTCTGTTCTGTTCACCTCTATGATTGGTTGTGATTGGTTGTGTGTGTGTGTGTGTGTGTGTGTGTGTGTGTGTGTGTGTGTGTGTGTGTGTGTGTGTGTGTGTGTGTGTGTGTGTGTGTGTGTGTGTGTGTGTGTGTGTGTGTGTGTGTGTGTGTACCTGCAGACTTGCTCCACGTTCTGCCAGTGAGGGTCGTTGGGGTCAAGCTCGAGGTCGTTGCCGCGGAGATAACACTTGCCGATCATGTGTCTCAACTTCTGCACACCGTACAACTTCATGAACCTGTGACCGCACACCTACACACACACACACACACACACACACACACACACACACACACACACACACACACACACACACACACACACACACACACACACACACACACACACACACACACACACACACACACACACACGGTGGAGGAAACCATGTAAAGCTTTCAGATCTTTCATTTTGGAAGAAAGAACAAAGAAAAGAAACAAACTATTGAAAGTGTTTTTATATTGAACCAATGAAACATTAACTAAATATTATGAAGTATAAACTCTAAACGTTTCATTACACCTCATGTGTAAATAGTTATATTGTGTTGGAAAGATTATTTTACCAAAATCTAATCAAATCAAATCTAATGTAATGTAATGTAATGTAATGTAATGTAATGTAATTAGGGCTGGGACTTGATAAAAAAAACAATGATCTAATTAATTAGGGCTTTGTAATTAATTAATCGAAATGAATCGCATTTTAATCGCATATCAATATTTGACCTGAGAAGCGATTTCTTTTTCAATTAAAACAGCTTTTGGTATATGAGTTAATCAATGAGTGAATACATAAGTTTAAGCAACAAAATATATCAGTTTTTTTTTATGAAGGTGGTTCTAAACAGACCAACTGATCAGTGTTTTACCATAAAGTGCAGCAATTTTAGGAATATATTCAGAGATTCAGGTTCACGCTTCCATCAGAGTGTTTTAATTCTAATTGTCCCATTCACTGGGCCAAGCAAAGCAGTCTGATCCACTTCTTCACCCATTGCGTGCTCTGGGGGTGTGTTGGCTGTTGGTTGGTTGGTGGTATATGATCGGTACGCCTGAAACTCTTCCACTGAGAAAGGTTTCGTGGTGCAAAAACTAAGCGCGATTAAATTGCGATTAATTTTTTTAATCGCGTTCATTTTCTGTAATTAATTAATCGAAATTAATCAGTTAAAGTCCCAGCCCTAAATGTAATGTAATGTAATGTAATGTAATCTATGTAATGTAATGTAATGTAATCTAATGTAATGTAATGTAATCATGGTCTGAATGTTTGTCTGTTCTCATGCTGTAGAACTCATGCTTCACTGTTTGTGAGTGACAGCTCGGCCGGCCAATGGGAAGAGAGGCTCACCAGGACCCGCCCCCTGGGCTGCATCTGACTGGCTACCGTCACACCCAGCCACATGTCCTCAACCAGGTCCTCAGATTCATCCAGGTCAGAGTCTGAAACCACAGAGACACCTCATTAACATATTACACATCTCATTAACATATTACACATCTCATTAACATATTACATATGTAATTAACATATTAAACATCTAATTAACATATCACACATGTCATTAATATGGACATTATTATTGTTATTATCATTATGAACATTTAAAACATTCAAATATTGTTATTTATGTCCGAAATGCAACCGGAAATGAATGCTATTGGCTGCAACCGCATCGAGGGCGTGTCTTCACTCGGTAGAACCAATAGAAACCCTAGAAACAACATAATCCTACTTATCATTCATTTATAAATGAATGGAACCATAATTTACTAAACACATAGATGTATTGGGCTATTCAAAAATAGCAGATCTACAAGCTCAATCTTTACTATGAGCTTGTAGATCTACTATGAAAAATCTTGAACCTTTGTGCAAATATTTGAATTTATATATATTTTTTAAAAGGGAACATTTGTAACTCAAATCTTTGCTTCTTGGGGTGGGGGTCCCTGGAACAAAGTGTTTTGAGGTGGGGGTCCCTGGAACAAAGTGTTTTGAGGTGGGGGTCCGCGGCCAAATACATATCATTTTGGGGGTCCTTGACATGAAACAGTTTGAGAACCACTGATATAAAAACATACGTTTTTCTACAAACTGTTAGGATTCAGAGGACATTTGTAGAACCCCCCCAGACGCTAAGATTTGAGTTACAAATGTTTGCCTTAAAAATATATACAGTATATTCAAAGATTTGCAAACAAATTCTCGATTTTTCTAAAATAGCAGATCTACAAGCTCATAGTGCGGCACTCGGTGCCGCACTATGAGCTCGCTATTTTTGAATAGCCAAATAAATGTAAAAATGACACAGATGCGTTCCCGGTCTTAAAGGGATTCTAGGCAACATTAAGCCTAAATTTGAAAAATATTTATATATATATATATTGCATTTTTCCCCTCTATCAGCCACTATATAATGATGCTGGGGTGTTTTCCTGCATTGAAACACAGTCCTCTTTTTGAAACTGATTTTCCCTACTGTTTATGTTTGTCCGGGACGTAAATTAACGCACGCAGGTGCACGTCCGTGTCCGTGTGAACTGTTTCGAGTGAAACCGAGTGCAGCCGACAAAAATGGAACGAGCCGCCATTGTTTTCTGTGGGCAGTTTTAACTTTTTACTTTCGGTTTTAAAACGCTCTCAAACTTCATTTTTGAGGCACGGAATTTACTTTTAAGATATCGTTTGGATAGAATTTAGTTGTTTAACTTCATATATGTGGTCAATTTATCATGAAAGAGCCTATTTAAAAATAAAAATCAGAGAACCGGCAGGGGCGGACAGTGACACGCATTGTATCCGAATAAAGCGACCTATTTTCGGCATGGCCCGTTTAGGAGTCCCCCCCTGCGTCACCCCCTGGTGGTTATCTCTGAACTTGCCTACAATCCCTTTAAAGTGTGAATAGGAACAGGAGGCTCGGTCTGGACTATTATGGGATGTGTGTTGTTGCCGCGTAACCCTATCAGTGACATCACGCTCACCCGAGCCAATCAGGTTCATCCTGGAGCAAGCCGACTGGTCGTCGTCGTCGGTCGCGATCCGACAGCCGTACACTCCTCCCGTCCGATTGGCCGACACGCCAGGCTCCGCCTTGTCCTTGGGCGCCCCGACCAATAGCCTGCGAGGAGGAGCAAATGGTCACATGATCGCTGTGTGTAATAATACTGTATGACATGACCCCTCATGACCCCACATGATATGACCGGGAACACATCTCTGTGTCATTTTTAGATTCCTTTGGGCTATTCACAAATAGCAGATCTACAAGCTCATAGCGCGGCACCGAGTGCCGCGCTATGAGCTTGTAGATCTGCTATTTTCTGAAAAA
>NC_139948.1:54699724-54767224 GCF_963454915.1 Gymnoscopelus microlampas | reverse complement strand
TTTTGCTTTGGCAATGTAAACGTATGTTTTCTCATGCCAATAAAGCCCTTTGAATTGAATTGAATTGTGTGTACGTGCGTGCGTGCGTGCGTGCGTGCGTGTGTGTGTGACAAAGTGGCATTTCCTGTCCTCATCAGGGAAGTTCAGAGGAAGTGTACAGGAAACACTGATTATTGTCTCTCTCTGTGTGTGTGTGTGTGTGTGTGTGTGTGTGTGTGTGTGTGTGTGTGTGTGTGTGTGTGTGTGTGTGTGTGTGTGTGTGTGTGTGTGTGTGTGCGTGCGTGCGTGCGTGCGTGCGTGCGTGCGTGCGTGCGTGCGTGCGCGTGTGTTTCTTAGTAGAAAACAAAACTAGATTAACATTAATGGACTGTTTCTGTTTCTGAGAACAGAGAGGAGGTCTGTTTATGAGGTTATAGCATCATGGTTGCCCTGGTGACACACACGCACGCACGCACGCACGCACGCACGCACGCACGCACACACGCACACACACACACACACACACACACACACACACACACACACACACACACACACACACACACACACACACACACACACACACACACACACACACACACACACACACACCTTTAATGGCAAAATGGGCAGATCTTAGATATATGTGTGTGAGAGAGAGAGAGAGAGAGAGAGAGAGAGAGAGAGAGAGAGAGAGAGAGAGAGAGATAAAGGACATGTTCACTATGTATTCACATTAGTTCTATAGGTGTAATCTAAGGCTGCTTATAAACCTCTTTGTTTCCCTAACAGTATAGATTATCATTATTATTATTAACAGTATAGAGGATAAATGTGTTTTCTGCTCTCTTGAAAGGTTTTGAGTTATTATCAACAACAACAACCTGTACCTTTGTTTGTACCAGAAAAACAATTAACCAAAAAGTATAGTTTAACACAGAGTAGATAGAAGGCTTTAATCAAAGCTAAACATATCTAATTATACATAAAACACTACAGGCTGTCAAAACATTATTATTGTAGGCTAACTATCAGTAACGCAGCCTATATGTCAGAGTTCCACTGTGTTAGGGTTAGGTAACCTAACCTAAAGTTAACTCTTCTCTCCTCTGTGTCCACAGGATAATGGACCCTTCTCTAAGCCCCTCCCCAAACCAGCTTGTCCTATCCTACGTTAGCAGCGGTTACTAATCTAGGTCAGTGGTTCTCAAACTTTTTCATGTCAAGGACCCCCAAAATGATATGTATTTGGCCGCGGACCCTCATCTCAAATATTTTGTTCCAGGGACCCCCCAAAAGCAAAGATTTGAGCAACAAATGTTCGCTTAAAAATATATATATATTCAAAGGTTTGCACACATTTTCACGATTTTTCAAAAATAGCAGATCTACAAGCTCATAGCGCGGCACTCGGTGCCGCGCTATGAGCTTGTAGATCTGCTATTTTTGAATAGCCAAAGTATAAAAGGTCATAATTATTGTGATGCTATATTAACACATTTAGCTGGGTACCCCCTGGAACACCCTCAAGTACCCCTGGGGGTCCCCGGACCCCACTTTGAGAACCAATGATCTAGGTGAGCCTGGCAAGCTTTCGCGTCTAGGTCCATCTGTTCTGCGTCATGGAGTTAATTGCCACTATTTCAGTGAAAGACATTCCTAAGGAAGTCATGTCCAATTTCTGGAATAGTGGAGTGGAAATCTCAGAGAGAACCAGGCAGAAGGGACTGCAATATGCGTTTGAAAAATATATCCACAATATAATGTGTCGCCGAAATATTATGAATGAAGACGGCATTCACATCGAGGCGAAGGCGCACCGTTCAACACTGTAAAAGTCAGCCACCTCACGTCTTATAAAACATATAAAGGATCAACAATGTTCTTGCATTTCAGGGTAAATAAATACATTGTTTTATTTTAAGCTAAGGTTCAGTTATGACTTCCCATAGTTTTCGGTATCATGTGTTTTTAGCCATGGTTCACATGAGGTGCCGAGTCCTCCTGGTTTATAGCGGTGTTCGATTGTTACATTGCCAACTCTCACATGTACATAAACGTTCAGATTTCAACCATGCGACACTAATGGTTGGGAGGTGTATTGCACTCTGATACATTACAACAACAAAAAATAAAATAAAAGAAAATGGCCGGCGATGAGATTAAAATGCTTTTTATTGAACACGGGAGATACGGGTACTTATCGCGGTCCGGGTCGCCTTGTAACATCCGTGGCTCGGGGGTAAGCACTTTATATTTGAAATCTGAACGTTTATGTACATGTGAGAGTTGGCAATCTAAAAAAAAATCAAACACCGCTATAAACCGGGGGGACTCAGTCACGTTTCAGGGCTAATGTGTTTTAGCCCATTGCTAAATCATCCTGTTTTCCATTTGTTTTTAGCGCACCTGGATATTGTTCCCACATCGTGGGTTTGATTCACATGCTGGATGTCATGAAAGCACAACTACAAAGCCCAATAAGATCGTGCACTAGTTTGCCACAACAATGGCACAAACCCAGAGGACCCAAAATAAACCCGGTGCCCATATCGTCCGTCGTGGTCGCAAAAGCCAAGAAAGACCGCAAATGGAGACCTGTTGACTGTCACTACACTGGGGAAAGGTAAATTCAAGATGAACGGGGGGGGGGGGGGCAGGGGTATTCAGACGTATTATTAAATGATTTACAAACAAGGTTAACTCACAATATGCGCCATGCCTCTTTAAGGATTACTTTTGATTTAAGTTTATTTCTTAAGAAACCATTGGCTGATGCATATCATCACCTCATCTTTATGAGGTCCACACATACAGTAACATAAAGATATGTGTTAACAACCAAGTTCCTATGGGATCATTCATAGCAGTACGCTCTTTATTTGTTTTGCTAGGATGAGGAGCAACTCCATAACAGAGGAGGACTTGAGCCTGCTGCAGACAGGAGCACCCATCAGCTATTTGGCCAACAGACCCCCTGTCGAGGTAGCTGTAGGAGGAAGCAAATACCCCCTTGGAAGTGGTTTGAGCCATCAGGTAAATGAAAAGCACTTGGCTGAACTGAGAGTATTGTTTCAATACAAACTTCATTCTACAAATTTCAGTATAGTAGGTAGTAAAGACTGTACCATCAACCCTTTATTCCAACAAGAAAAAAAAACAAAAAAAACAACCAACCTTCGGAATCACATTGAGGGAAAGCAAAACATTTTCAATGTCAAGGAGTTCGATCACTCGTCTTTGATGATGTGTGGTTGGAAGTTGGACAGCATGCTAACCACATACCATGTTTGATTAATATTACCTAGACGAGTATTTGGGATCTTACCAGAAATAATCTTAAAGTTTTTAATTTTGCCAATGGCTCTTTCCACATGAACTCTGTGCTTAGCAATTGTTTTGGTCATCTCAACATCTGCATGTGGCATCTGACGGTTGGACCTGGAAAAAGGTGGAATGTTACGTTTTTTTCAATAAGAAAACCTTGTCCCAACCCCCCCCCCCCCCCCCCCACGAGCGTCTTATTATAACTATAACTCTGTGGTTAACTCACCCAACGATATGATAACAGTTCAGTGTCTCTTACGGTTCCATACACAGCAACACGTTTCAGTGGAAAAGACGACGTCTCTCTCTCTCCCAACAGACACCAGGAGTCAGTTAAAACACCTCACACTGAGGTCAGACTTAGCCTGGTTACAGACCAATGATTTGTTTACTAACAGTGAGACTGGACGCACAGGTGATCGTTTCATGCAATCAATTGCATGAAACCTGTTTGTTGTTTGGGGGTTGTTTACAAATGGTAAATGGTAAATGGTGCATTTATATAGCGCTTCTATCTGAAGCGCTTTACATT
Organism: Gymnoscopelus microlampas; assembly: GCF_963454915.1. NCBI lineage: Eukaryota > Metazoa > Chordata > Actinopteri > Myctophiformes > Myctophidae > Gymnoscopelus > Gymnoscopelus microlampas. The sequence goes on along the minus strand of NC_139948.1, from coordinate 54,763,386 downwards.
GATTGTGCCATTCACCCATTCACACACACATTCATACACCGATGGCGGAGGAAACCATGCAAGGCACCAACCTGCTCATCGGGAGCCATTAGGGGTTCAGAGTCTTGCTCAAGGACACTTCTACACTAACTCTAGGGGAGCGCCCCCAGCCCGGGATCGAACTAGGAACCTTGCGGTTTTCCAGTTCACTCTACCCGGCCACTCTACCCCCTGAGCCACTGCCGCCCGTTTACAACAACCTCCTCCTGTCTGTTGGCTAGTGAGGCGCGTCCTAGTGAGACCTGACAGAATGGCTTTAATTTGCAACCAGTGTGACATCGTCGGTTATAGCTTAAGAATATCTCTGTCATTTTTGATTTATTTGGCTATTCAAAAATAGCAGAGCTTGTGGATCTGCTATTTTTGAAAAAACGTGAAAATGAATTTGAATATATGTATAACTCAAATCTTTGCTTCTGGGGGTCTCTGGAACAAAAATATGTTACAAATGTTAAAATATATATATATATATATATATATATATATATATATATATATATATATATATATATATATATATATATATATATATATATATATAAAGATTTGCACACATTTTCAAGAATTTTCTAAAAATAGCTGTTCTGAAAAAAATAACAGTTTGCTTTAAGCTCATAGCGTGGCACTCGCCGCGCTATGAGCTTGTAGATAGAGCTGGGTCAACTGGGTCCAGAGGTTCACCCAGCTTGTCCTGTCGCAGGGGGCGCTATCTGGTTCTCTGTAGACCAGTCTCTGTCTCCACAAACAAACACAGTGTCCTAAAGTCTTTATTATTCCAAAACGAGCCCGGTGTTGCTTCTCACACTGAACGTTAGCTCAGCTAGCATGAGGCTAACAGCAGTGTAACTCTAGCCCTCTGCTTACTGCAGTAACGTTAGCTCAGCTAGCATGAGGCTAACAGCAGTGTAACTCTAGCCCTCTGCTTACTGCAGTAACGTTAGCTCAGCTAGCATGAGGCTAACAACAGTGTAACTCTAGCCCTCTGCTTACTGCAGTAACGTTAACTCAGCTAGCATGAGGCTAACAACAGTGTAACTCTAGCCCTCTGCTTACTGCAGTAACGTTAGCTCAGCTAGCATGAGGCTAACAACAGTGTAACTCTAGCCCTCTGCTTACTGCAGTAACGTTAGCTCAGCTAGCATGAGGCTAACAACAGTGTAACTCTAGCCCTCTGCTTACTGCAGTAACGTTAGCTCAGCTAGCATGAGGCTAACAACAGTGTAACTCTAGCCCTCTGCTTACTGCAGTAACGTTAGCTCAGCTAGCATGAGGCTAACAACAGTGTAACTCTAGCCCTCTGCTTACTGCAGTAACGTTAGCTCAGCTAGCATGAGGCTAACAACAGTGTAACTCTAGCCCTCTGCTTACTGCAGTAACGTTAGCTCAGCTAGCATGAGGCTAACAACAGTGTAACTCTAGCCCTCTGCTTACTGCAGTAACGTTAGCTCAGCTAGCATGAGGCTAACAACAGTGTAACTCTAGCCCCTGCTTACTGCAGTAACGTTAGCTCAGCTAGCATGTGGCTAACAACAGTGTAACTCTAGCCCCCTGCTTACTGCAGTAACGTTAGCTCAGCTAGCATGAGGCTACCAACAACAGTAACTCTAGCCCTCTGCTTACTGCAGTAACGTTAGCTCAGCTAGCATGAGGCTAACAACAGTGTAACTCTAGCCCCCTGCTTACTGCAGTAACGTTAGCTCAGCTAGCATGAGGCTAACAACAGTGTAACTCTAGCCCCCTGCTTACTGCAGTAACGTTAGCTCAGCTAGCATGAGGCTAACAACAGTGTAACTCTAGCCCTCTGCTTAATGCAGTAACGTTAGCTCAGCTAGCATGAGGCTAACAACAGTGTAACTCTAGCCCCCTGCTTACTGCAGTAACGTTAGCTCAGCTAGCATGTGGCTAACAACAGTGTAACTCTAGCCCCCTGCTTACTGCAGTAACGTTAGCTCAGCTAGCATGAGGCTAACAACAGTGTAACTCTAGCCCCCTGCTTACTGCAGTAACGTTAGCTCAGCTAGCATGAGGCTAACAACAGTGTAACTCTAGCCCCCTGCTTACTGCAGTAACGTTAGCTCAGCTAGCATGAGGCTAACAACAGTGTAACTCTAGCCCCCTGCTTACTGCAGTAACGTTAGCTCAGCTAGCATGAGGCTAACAACAGTGTAACTCTAGCCCCCTGCTTACTGCAGTAACGTTAGCTCAGCTAGCATGAGGCTAACAACAGTGTAACTCTAGCCCTCTGCTTAATGCAGTAACATTAGCTCAGCTAGCATGAGGCTAACAACAGTGTAACTCTAGCCCCCTGCTTACTGCAGTAACGTTAGCTCAGCTAGCATGAGGCTAACAACAGTGTAACTCTAGCCCTCTGCTTACTGCAGTAACGTTAGCTCAGCTAGCATGAGGCTAACAACAGTGTAACTCTAGCCCTCTGCTTACTGCAGTAACGTTAGCTCAGCTAGCATGAGGCTAACAACAGTGTAACTCTAGCCCTCTGCTTACTGCAGTAAAACGTTAGAACCAGGACTCGTCTTGACTCCAAACAGGACAAATATTAAACACTGTTAATACAGATGAGTAAAGTCATTCAACACTTAAACACTAAGTGTTCATATTGTCATGTAATGCTCCTGTTTTGACACACATGTGAGTTCTTCAGACACCAAAAACCTCTCCCTCCTAAAACCGGCTAAGCACACCCAACCCCCAGCTCGTCCCGCCCCCCAACCAATCATACGCTTGGAAAAGTGATGGACCGTCACAATGACCAATCAGAGGTAGTTAAAAGGAACACAGTCAGAAAACACACTTAGGCTTTTGATTGATTGATTGATGTACTTTATTTAGTAAGACATGAGAACAACAGTACATGGAAGTACAAATTACACAATACAAGGTCTACTAAACTACCTACCCTAACCTTACCTAAACCCTAACCCACAATACAAGGTCTACTAAACTACCTACCCTAACCTTACCTAAACCCTAGCCCTAACCTAACCTTACCTAAACCCTAACCCACAATACAAGGTCTACTAAACTACCTAACCCAACCTTACCTAAACCCTAACCCACAATACAAGGTCTACTAAACTACCTAACCTAACCTTACCTAAACCCTAACCCACAATACAAGGTCTACTAAACTACCTAATCTAACCTTACCTAAACCCTAAACCCTAACCCACAATACAAGGTCTACTAAACTACCTAATCTAACCTAAACCCTAACCCACAATACAAGGTCTACTAAACTACCTAATCTAACCTTAACCCTAACCCACAATACAAGGTCTACTAAACTACCTAATCTAACCTAAACCCTAACCCACAATACAAGGTCTACTAAACTACCTAATCTAACCTTAACCCTAACCCACAATACAAGGTCTACTAAACTACCTAGCCTAACCTTAACCCTAACCTAACCTTACCTTTAAACCATAACCTAACCTTACCTAAACCCTAACCCTAACCTAACCTTACCTATAAACCCTAACCTAACCTTACCTAAACCCTAACCTAACCTTACCTAAACCCTAACCCTAACCCAACCTTACCTATAAACCGTAACCTAACCTAACCTTACCTAAACCCTAACCCACAATACAAGGTCTACTAAACTACCTAATCTAACCTAAACCCTAACCCACAATACAAGGTCTACTAAACTACCTAATCTAACCTTAACCCTAACCCACAATACAAGGTCTACTAAACTACCTAACCTAACCTTAACCCTAATCCACAATACAAGGTCTACTAAACTACCTAATCTAACCTTAACCCTAACCCACAATACAAGGTCTACTAAACTACCTAGCCTAACCTTAACCCTAACCTAACCTTACCTTTAAACCATAACCTAACCTTACCTAAACCCTAACCCTAACCTAACCTTACCTATAAACCCTAACCTAACCTTACCTAAACCCTAAGCCTAACCTAACCTTACCTAAACCCTAACCCTAACCTAACCTTACCTATAAACCGTAACCTAACCTAACCTTACCTAAACCCTAACCCACAATACAAGGTCTATAAACTGAAGATTCATAAAGCACTAAGCTTGTTTAAAATGAGATCCAACACACACAAGGCTGATCTCTTAGTAGCTTCTAAAGACCTGTTGACTGAGTTGATTACATTGACTAATTCTAAGGTTTTAAATAGGAATATATTAACTTGACATGCTGTAAATCATATGTATGTCATAGTTTTTCATCACAACACAAAAACATGATGGATTAGGCCAGGGGTCTTCGACAGGGTGTCCGGGACCCCTAGGGGGTCCTCAGAGTTACTACAGGGGGTCTGCCAAATCCATGTGATTTGCCGCCAAATCCATGTGATTTGGCGTCAAATCACATAGAATTGGCGGCAAATCTTGTTGTTTTTACACTAACCACTTGAACCCCAGCTTCCATATTTAGTCTATGAGCCAGATTTCATTATGGAAAGAGTGGGCAAAACCATACCTATATTAAATTGTTTATAGGGTCAATATAAGTAAATAAATATATGATAACCTTTCCTGCAGCTTTGTTCATAGTTATCACACATTTTGTTATTTTCCCCATACGTACATGACAGGTGAAAAAATGACAACATTTAAAGAATAGTTATCATAATGAAACCATAATGAAACTTCCTGAGTTGATTACTTACACGAAGACAATGATTTATCCTATTACAAGTTTTCTGAAATGGTATATTTAAATATGCAAATTAGGCATTTAGTCCATGAGCCAGAGCCCCAAAATTGAGCCAGATATTGAATATTCCCTCGTTAAAAACCTTTGACTCCAACATCTTAACTAAATGAAATAAGTATGTTGACTCTGGCTTTGTCCAATGTTCCAATGTTGATTCTGGAAAGTTATACAAATTCAGGCATATCGTCCTAATGCCTAACCTAACGCTAAGAGGAAATCACTTTCCATTATAGGACAGATTGAACATAACTTTATACTTCACCTTTAACCACTTGAACCCCACTAGGAGGAACAACCACTACGAACAGCAGATCTGATGTTTTTAGTTGAAAAAAAGAGGGCACCAAGTACAGAGTGTTTTACTGATAGCGGTTTCACACTATGGTCCCGGGTGCGCACCCTGGACCACTTGGCTGCTGTTGTGGTAGTGTGAACGTAGCGAACCGTTCCCCGTAACGCATCACCGTTCCGTACCCGAAACCACCTCGAGAGGTAGTTTCGGGTCCGATTGCTGCGGAGTCGGGAACGGAACGCGGCAGTGTGAATCCATCCGTACCAAGAGAAGGAAGTGGACTGCTAATCATATATCATTTATATATTTTTATAATGACGCATTCTTTTAGCTGGGTTATACCTTCTCATAGTTATATTTGAATGTTGACAAAAAATAATAATCCCGCTAGTGTTTGAGTAGCGCGAGCCGTGAAAAATAATAAACCAAAAACACATGTGTGGCGAACGTATTTGTAAGGATAAATACACCAAGGACTAGTCTGTGACGTGACGTCACTGCTAAATTACAAAGGATGCGTCTGTGACGCCAATATCATATTAACAGACGACAGTGCATTTCGAGGTTTCAAAGACCAGTGCACACACTGCTTTGGTTGTGTATTGTTGATCTGTTGTTATTATAACTCAAGACAACGTCAGGAACACAGTCAAACTTTATTATTCACTCTAGAATGACTTTTCTTCTGTGAATGACATTCGCTCTCCCAAAGCGTCATAGTCCACAGCGCCCCCATGAGGCACCTATTTACCATTACTGTTAAATTAAATGGTCTCGAGTCTTGGCCAGTGTGAATGCTGGCCAACCAAGCGCACTCGGGAACGGAGGGGGAACGCTTCGCTTCAAACGCACCCAATGTGAAACCGCCCTGAGTCTAGAGGCTCTGAGAGGATAAAGTGAAGTGATATTATCACAGTATTCTGAGACACACCTGGACTTATCTTATACTTTGACTGTTAAACAACAGCAGATCTACAAGCTCGTAGCGCGGCACCGAGTGCCGCGCTACGAGCTTGTAGATCTGCTATTTATTTTTTTTATCATGAAAATGTGTGCAAATCTTTGAATATATATATGTTTTTAAAGTGAACGTTTGTAACTCAAATCTTTGCTTCTGGGGGTCCCTGGAACAAAACATTTGGAGATGGGGGTCCGTGGCCACAATATATATATGTGGGGGTCCTTGACATTCTAAATCTTCTAAATCTTAACAGTTTTTGAAAAAAATGTATGTTGTTATAATATCAGTGGTTCTCAAACTTTTTCATGTCAAGGACCCCCAAAATGATATGTATTTGGCCGCGGACCCCCACCTGAAGATATGTTGTATGTTTGAGTTCAAAATGTTTGCCTTTTATAAAAAAAGATTTAAAGGTTCGCACATATTTGCGAGGTTTTTCCAAAAATAGCAGATCTACAAGCTCATAGCACGGCACCGAGTGCAGCGCTATGAGCTTGTAGATCTGCTATTTTTCAATAGCCAAAGTATTAAATATGGATAAAGGGTTTAAAATGATTGTGAAGCTTTATTAACACTTTGTGTTAAAACGTGGGGTCTGGGGACCCCCAGGGGTCCTTGGGGGGGGTTCCAGGGGGTCCCCAGCAAAATATGTTAATAAAACATCACAATAATTTTAACCACTTTAACCTTTTATAATTTACTTAGGCTATTCAAACATAGCAGATCTACAAGCTCATAGCGCGGCACCGAGTGCCAAGCTATGAGCTTGCAGATCTACTACTAAAAAACAACAACTATTTTTTAAAGCGAACATTTGTAATTCAAATCTTTGTTTCTGGGGGTCCCTGGAACAACATATGTTGAGATGGGGGCCCCTGGAACAACATATGTTGAGATGGGGGTCCCTGGAACAACATATGTTGAGATGGGGGTCCCTGGAACAACATATGTTGAGATGGGGGTCCCTGGAACAACATATGTTGAGATGGGGGTCCGTGGTAATGACTTGTTTGATGTGTTTTATATAAATATAAAGGTTTGTAATAATAAAAACAGATTGAGGTTGTCAAGTCAAGTCAAGTTTATTTGTATACTGCAGCACATTTAAAAACCCGAAGTGCTTTAAGAGACAATATCAACATATAGACTGTGAGATCTATTCACAAAGCTATAATAAAAGCCTATTACGTAACCAGAAAAATAAAACTAATACAAACAAAACAACAACAAACAACAACAGAGCCTTTAGTTTGGATTTGAACTTCTCAATGGTGGAGCTAACTTAATGTGGAATGGATCTACAAGCTCACAATGCATCCCCCCTGTCTGAGAATAGCAGATCTACAAGCTCACAATGCATCCCTCCTGTCTGAAAATAGCAGATCTACAAGCTCACAATGCATCCCCCCTGTCTGAGAATAGCAGATCTACAAGCACACAATGCATCTCCTCCTGTCTGAAAATAGCAGATCTACAAGCTCACAACACATCCCGCTGTCTTAAAATAGCAGATCTACAAGCACACAACGCATCCCCCTTGTCTGAAAATAGTAGATCTACAAGCACACAACGCATTCCCCTGTCTCAAAATAGCAGATCTACAAGCTTACAAGGAAATCCCCCACTGTCTGAAAATAGCAGATCTACAAGCTCACAATGCATCCCCCATGTGTGAAAATAGCAGATCTATAAGCCCACAATGCATCCCCCCTGTCTGAAAATAGTAGATCTACAAGCTCACAACGCATCTCTCCTGTCTGCATGAAAATAACAGATCTACAAGCTAAAAACGCATCCCCCTGATGTCTGAAAATAGCAGATCTACAAGCACACAATGCATCCCCCTTGTCTGAAAATAGTAGATCTACAAGCACACAACGCATCCCTCCTGTCTGAAAATAGCAGATCTACAAGCTCAAAACACATCTCTCCTGTCTGCATGAAAATAACAGATCTACAAGCTAAAAACGCATCCCCCTGATGTCTGAAAATAGCAGATCTACAAGCACACAATGCATCCCCCCTGTCAGAAAATAGCAGATCTATAAGCTCACAACGCATCCCTCCTGTCTGCATGAAAATAACAGATCTACAAGCTAACGCATCCCCCTTCTGTCTGAAAATAGCAGATCTACAAGCTCACAACGCATCCCCCCTGTCTGCATGAAAATAGCAGATCTACAAGCTCACAACGCATCCCCCCTGTCTGCATGAAAATAGCAGATCTACAAGCTCACAACGCATCCCCTCATGTCTGAAAATAACTGATCAACAAGCTCACAACACATCCCTCGGATTCTGTCTGAAAATAAATCTACAAGCTAACAACGCCCCCTCCCCCCCCCCCCCCCCCCGTCTGAAAATATCAGATCTACAAGTATTGCACTGGAGGGAGGTGCGAGTACAGACCCCTGGGGGACTCCAGTCAGTTAAGTACAGTAGTATGTATATACTGTATCTGTAAGCTCTACTATATATTCTATATACATACTGTAGGGTGTAAGTGTTTCAACACGTTTACCAGATCTCACACACCTCTGCTGTACCAATAACCTCTATCCCTGCATATAGAGGTTGTGTGAAGGTGGTGTTTACTGTATAGAGGAGGGTCTGTTTGTTGTCTTTAATACAGTAGAAAGACACAGTACCTGCTCTGTGATCTGTGTACACGCCCATTACCCCCTCACCCCCCCTCTGACCCCCCCCTGTGGAGGCATCAGGTCCTGACAGTTCAGTCTGAATGCTGTTGTGTTTGAACCAGTAGACTGAACCCTTATACCAATATAACATCCAGGACTTGTCATTGTGACCAAAGCGTGATAGCTCCGCCTCCTTTCTGGTGATGTCTATATAACTGACTGCTACACCAACACCATATCCTCTCCATTTTACTTCAAAGTAACAACGTTCAGGCAGACTCTCTTTACTCAACACCTGACGGTCAGAGGTAAATCTGTGTGGATGTTCAGGATGATGTTGGTTTTGTCCTGTAAGAGTCACCTTCCTGTTCTCCTCTGACAGGAAGAGGAAGTCGTTCACTGTGTTTTCATCCAGTGAAAGCTGACAGGAATCTGTGAGAAAAACAAAAGACAAAATATCACAACTAATGAAACACTTTACACCTGAGTCACTGTGTCGGCCATGTTATTAATGCTGAACATTTAGAAACTTAACCCATTAAGACCAGGAACACATCTGTGTCATTTTAACTTTGATTTATCTGTTCAATAATCAGTGGTGGAATAAATACTCAAATGTTTAAGTCAAAGTATCAATACTGCAATGTAGAAATACTCTGTTACAAGTAAAAGTCCGGAATTCAAAAAATATTTGAGTAAAAGTACAAAAGTATTGGCATCAAAATGTACTTAAAGTACCAAAAGTAGAAAGTACTCATTATGCAGAATGTCCCATTACCCAGTTTTTAAATGTATAAAACATATACAAATCTTTTGAAAATAGCAGATCTACAAGCTCACAATGCGTCTCATTGTGAGCTTGTAGATCTGCTATTTTTAAATGGCCGAAATCTATATAGGGCTGAAGTGGTTTGTAATAATAATCAAAATCTACAAAGTAACTAAAGTTTTAAAATTAAAAAATAGTGGGTTAAAAGTACAATATCTGCCTCTGAGATGTAGTGGAGTAGAAGTAAAAGTACTGAAATGTGGAAATACTCAAAATTTTATTTAAGTACAGTACTTGAGTACATGTACTTAGTTACTTTACACCACTTTCAAACTTTATTTTTTTGGCTGTTCAAAAATAGCAGATCTACAAGCTCGTAGCGCGGGACTCGGTGCCGCGCTATGAGCTTGTACTGGAACAAAATATTTTACAAATGTTCGCTTTATAAAACTATAATATTCAAAGAGTTGCACACGTTTTCATGATTTTTCAAAAATAGCAGATCTACAAGCTCATAATGCTTGTAGATCTGATTTTTTTGATTAGCGATGCGTTCTCGGTCTTAATGGGTTAAATGGGTCCCCAGCTAAATGTGTTAATATAGCATCACAATCATGTTTCAACTTTTATAATTAGGCTATTCAAAAATAGCAGATCTACAAGCTCATAGCGCGGCACCGATCTGCTCTTTTAGAAAAATCGTGAAAATTTAAGCAAATCTTTGAATATATATATATTTAAAGCAAACATTTGTAACTCAAATCTTTGCTTCTGGGGGTCCCTGGAACAACATATTTTGAGATCGGGGTCCGCGGCCAAATCCATATAATTGTGGGGGTCCTTGACATGGAAACAGTTTGAGAACCACTGATATTATAACAACATATGTTTAGAAAAATGATTTAGAAGACATTTGTAGAATCCCCCAGAAGCAAAGATTTGAGTTACAAATGCTCATAGCGCGGCATTTTATAAATATAGCAGCTATTGTAGATCTGCTATTTTTGAATAGCCAAATTTTAAGATAATGCTTCAATTAGATAGATCTAATTGAATTAGATAGCAGATCTACAAGCTCACAATGTGTCACATTGTGATGTGTTGTGAGCTTGTAGATCTGTTATTTGCACTTTTCATACTGAGACAAAAAGAAATCCTCAGTGTTAACCCATTAAAACCAGGAAAGTGTTTTGGAACAGTGGTTCTCATAAATAGCAGATCTACAAGCTCACAGTGCGTCACTTTGTGCCACGCTGCGAGCTTGTACATCTGCTATTTTTGAAAATGTTTCAAAAACCTTGAAATTGTATGAAACTTTTTGAAAAAAAAAAAAAAAAAGATTTCCGGGGGTCCCTGACATAAAACATGTTCAGTAGTGGGTTTGGTGATGTTCTATATTGTCTGAATCAGCTTTGTTTGTGTTTGTTTAGGTGGTAAAAGAGTGACTTTGAGATCTGTTTCAGCGTACAATGTAATTAAGAGCATATTTAGAATGATTAATTTCTAATCAATGGAGAAATTATTTTACATTTCTTGTCCTTTGGAGTTCCATCATGACATCAAGGTAACTACACAACCCAAACCTCTACCACAGTGGACTGGCCCTTTAAATGAATCACTGTGACTATGAAGGTTGTTCAGAGCAATGGTTCTCAAAGTGGGGTCCGGGGACCCCCAGGGGTCCTTGGGGGGGTTCCAGGGGGTCCCCAGCAAAATGTGTTAATATAGAATCACAATAATTTTAACTACTTTAACCTTTTATACTTGGGCTACTCAAAAACAGCAGATCTACAAGCTCTTAGCGCGGCACCGATCTGCTATTTTTGAAAAATCTTGAAACTGTTTGCAAATGTTTGTATAAATATTTATGTTTTAACATTTTTAACTCAAATCTTTGCTTCTGGGGGTCCCTTGAACAACATATTTTGAGATGGGGGTCCGCGGGCAAATCCATATAATTGTGGGGGTCCTTGACCCCCACAATTAGAATCATTTGTAGAATCCCCCAGAAGGAAAGATTTGAGTTAAAAATGTTTGTTTGAGTTAAAAATGCTCATAGCGCGGCACTCGGTGCCGCGCTATGAACATTTAATGTTCTATAATGTCTATAATGTTCACCTTAAAATATATATATATATTCAAAGTTTCTTCAAAAAATAGCAGATCTACAAGCTCATAGCGCGGCACTCGGTGCCGCGCTATGAGCTTGTAGTAAGTATAAGATAATGCTTCAATTAGATAGATCTAATTACATTAGATAGCAGATCTACAAGCTCACAATGTGTCACATTGTGATGTGTTGTGAGCTTGTAGATCTGTTATTTGCACGTTTCATACTGAGACAAAGTATATCGTTGCTGTCATGCAGAAACCTTGTATCTCCATATTAATCAAAACTATTGAAAATAGTACACACACACACACACACACACACACACACACACACACACACACACACACACACACACACACACACACACACACACACACACACACACACACACACACACACACACACACACACACACACACACACACACAGTAAAATCAGTGTTAACCCATTAAAACCAGGAAAGTGTCCTTTTAGATTTTAGTGTTTTGGAACAGTGGTTCTCATAAATATCAGATCTACAAGCTCACAGTGCATCACTTCGTGCCGCGCTGCGAGCTTTTACATCTGATATTTATGAACATTTTTGAAGAAACTTGAAATTGTTTGAAAGAGTTTGAATAATTTTGATTTCTGGGGGTCCCTGACACAAAACATGTTCAGATGGGGGGGTCCCTGACACAAAACATGTTCAGATGGGGGGTCCCTGACACAAAACATGTTCAGATGGGGGGTCCCTGACACAAAACATGTTCAGATGGGGGGGGGGGGGGGGTCCCTGACACAAGGGTTAGGGGAGGGGGAGGGGGGGTTCAGTCTCAGTTTCAGAACCATTACAGTGAGTGATGGTTCAGGTCAAGGTCAAGGTCAAGTTTATTATGTCCCAAATTGGGCAATTCATTTTACAGCAGTAGGTAAAAAACTCTAAAAAACAAACACATGGACAATAACAAAGACATAGACAAAGACATCGTCACAAGATCCAGATAATACCAGTAAAGTGCAGTTACATACATGAGCTACCTCCTTCTGCTTCCCCCGTTGATGGTACGGATGGAAGTAGGCACAAATGAAAATTTGTACCTATTTTGTTTTGCTACAGGGGCCTTTAGCCATTGGCCGGAGGGCAAGAGTTCATACACAGAATGGAGTGGATGAGAGCTATCCGCTCTGATAGACGATGCCTTCATAAGCACCTGCCTATCATATATGAGACTTAGACAGCTGAATTTCTCACCCACAATCTTGCTAGCCCCCCTTACAATCATCCCATTTAGGGCATTTCTCTGTTTAATTCCAAGATTCCCATACCAACAAATGATAGAAAAAGAAATAACAGACTCTACAAAAGCCCTGTAGAACAAAATCATCACAGTTTTATCCACCTGAAATTTGGCTAGCTTCCGTAGACAGAAGAGGCGCTGTTGGCCTTTCTTACACAGCATTTCAGTGTTTGAGTCAAATTTCAAACGATTGTCGATAATGGTACCGAGATATTTATAAGTGGTTACCAATTCCACTGCCTGGCCATTTATCACACTACTCTCAGTAGCTAGTGCTGAGAGTCTAAAATCAATGCACATATCTTTAGTCTTTGTGACGTTAAGTTGTAAAAATGCCTCATCACACCAGGAAACAAAGTCATCAACAACTGGACCATGGCTGGCCTCATTATCATCCAAAAGACTAATGATAACAGAATCATCAGCAAATTTGAGAATGTGTCTGTTGGCATGTTGACTTCTACAATCATTTGTATACAGGATGTACAGGAGTGGGGAGAGAACACAACCTTGGGGTGAACCTGTGGATGATGTTAGTTCTCCAGACAGATTACCATTCACTCTTACCCTCTGGCTTCTGTTTGTAAGGAAGTCAAGAACCCAACCTATAATACCCGAGTCTAAGCCAAAGTTGTTAACTAATTTTTCGACTAGTATGCTGAATGGTATTAAAGGCTGATGAGAAGTCAACAAAAAGCAGCCTAGCGTGTTTCTTGCTCACTTTCAGATGTTCAAACAGAAGGTTTAATAATGTGATGGTAGCATCAGACACAGCTCCTCTCTTAGCCCTGTATGCAAATTGCATAGGGTCTAGAAGACACTCCGTTTTTGTCAGGAGCTCTTCCTTGACCAGTTTCTCAAATGACTTCATAATAACAGAGGTTAGGGCCACAGGCCTGAAATCATTGAGCGCTTTGGGTCGGGGCCCCTTGGCAACTGGCACCACAATATATCGCTTCCATAGAGATGGTACCCTCTGCTGGGTAAGAGAAAGCTGAAAAATAAAATTAAAAATAGGGCCTAACTGTTCTGCACAGACAGTGAGCAGACGGCCACCTATATTGTCAGGGCCTGGACTTTTCTTAGGTTTACACCCTTTAAAGCACTGAATCACACTCTGCTCATTAAAGGAGAGATCATGAACCTTTGACGAAGCTAGACCCTTCCTGAGCTCAGAGTGCTTCTGTTTGAAGTCTTGCACATCAAATCGGGTATAGAACTGATTAAAATCCTCTGCTAAAAGCAGATCGGAATTATAGCCACTAAGCTGAATATTAGTTCTACCCTCTTCCTTAAGGCCAACAATAGTTTTCATACTGCTCCATGCAGAGCCCAGATTATTCATCCTGAGCTGATTTTCTATTTTGCCTTTGTATTTCATTTTTCCAGCCCTGATTTCACGTTTGATCTCTTTCTCTATGTTATGCATCTCTATAAGGTTTCCTCCTCTAAATGCTGTTGCCTTTTTGTGCAGTAGCCCTTTAAGAGATTTTGATACCCATGGCTTGCTGTTGGGATATATTTTGACAGGGATCACTATTTCTTCACAATAGGATATCCAGCTGCAAGTGACATCAGTAAGTTCATCAATGTCATTACATGAGTGTTTAAACATATCCCAGTCGGTGCAATCCAGACAGCCCTGTAGAGACAGACAGGCGTCATCATTCCAGTCCTTAACCCGGATAGTCTGTACTTTTTCCCTTTTCAACACAGAGCGATATGTAGGGATAAGGTGCACACAGTTATGGTCAGCCGAACCCAAGGGGTGGAGCGAGATGGGCTTCTATGCGTCCTTAATGTTACCATAACACAGATCCAGTATATTTTTTCCCCTTGTGGGACACGTGACATACTGGAAAAAGTCTCGCAGGGTATCTGACAGTGTGCAGTGATTCATATCACCTAAAACTATATTCGGGGCATCGGGGGATATAGCTTGGAGCCTCTGAGTTACTTGCTGAATCAGTTCACATGCATTGCTCTTATTTGCTTTCGGGTGAATGTACACGAGTGTAACAAACAGCTGGGGGAATTCGCGTGGCAGATACAGAGGCCGTAGTGAAACAGAGAGCAGCTCCAGATCCGCTGTACAGATCCTCTCTCTGATGATGACATTTTTACACCAACGCTCATTTATGTATAGACACACACCCCCGCCCGTTGACTTGTTCGTGACAATAGCGTCTCTATCCAGCCGGATAGGGACACCGAATCCGTCAATTGGATATCCTCCGTCCATATCACTGCCTTCCAGGAATGTTTCCGTGATCGCGAGGATACACGCATCTCTGAATTCATGGCACAGATTAACCCGTGCCTGCAGGGTGTCCGTTTTATTACGGAGAGATTGGACATTGGAGAGTATGTGTTTCTCTCAGTCTGTCCTGACGTCTGATTGAGTTGTAATAAATGTTTAATGTTATTCAATGTTTGGTCATATTAGACGTATAACCTGTCTGAGCACTAATTAACTTTCCACATATAATGTATAATAATAAATAATAAAATATAGCTGCAAGCAGCGATAATACGGGGCCAGTGAATAGAGAGAGAGAGAGAAAGAGAGAGACATGGAAACGGAATAGATTGAAGAGAGAGAGAGTGAAATGGAAACAATAGATTGATGAGAGAGAGAGATGGAAACATAATGGTTTGATTGGACATCTCAACCTATTGCCATTAACAGGATTCGAACTCTCAACCTTCAGACTAATAGGCTGCAACACTACCTATAGTGCTATACTATAGCTTTGTCCAGGTTGATATTGTCTGTTGAAGATCATAAACTCTTGCCTTCTTTCATGAACCAAGCCCCTGTTTCACTAACACTAAGATCACTCGTTCACAAACCATTTACCAATGAAGAAATTGTACATCTCCTCAGAACCAAAACTAGTGAAAGTAGCCGATCTACAAGCTCACAAACCATGAAAAGTTGTGAGATTGTAGATCAGCTATTTTCAGAATGAAGTATGTCATACGTTGAAAAAACGTACTCTCAAATAAGCGTTTCAGGTTATCTTTACCATTTGCACATGTATTCATTGATACAGTCATGTTGTTTGCAATTCAACTTAAATTAAGTCTGCATCAAGTGAGGCTTGAACTGGCGACCTTGAGATTGTGAGGCATTCATTTAAGGGAGACGCCATTGGCCCAACAGACAAGTAACTGTGAAAAAGGAGATCACACAGATGATACAGTTTCACGCAAATAGCTGAAAAATCCTGGGTTTAAGTGTTTTTCAAACTGCTCAAAATTGCGGACAATTGGAGTGAGATTGGTTTCAGTGATATTTGGAATGACTCTACATTACTGCAACGTTTCAAAGAAATGTGAGTCTTGCATGTATGTGTTAGGGGCAGATGAATCATTTTCATAAAACTGCAATAGTTAAAATCTATTTCCTCCTGGGATTTTTGAGTAATCTGGACAAAACATTTTACACATGAACTTAGGACCTTTGCCGACAAAACAAAAGCGGCGGATTTTCCATAAGTGAAAAAATGCAGAAGTTATGAGCCAATGGCTGTTTTTCATATAATTCAAAATGGTGGGCGATCTAAAGGTCAGAGGTCAAAAGTCAGACCACGAAAGTTGTCGGGCATGAAGAGACGCATGTGTGTGTCGAAGTTTCATGGTTGTAGGTCAAACAGGGCATGAGTTGTACCTGTTCAAAGTTGGCACTTTCAATTGAGTGCTATAGCGCCACCCTTTGACGAATGAGTGTGAGAATTATTTCTTGGTAGTTTTTCATGAGCATCTACCATATGGCCGAGTTTCGTAAAAAGCGTATGCACGGTTAAGCCAGAACTGGCAAAAACAAGTACTTTTCAAACTGCTCAAAATTGCGGAAAATCTAAGGGCGGAGCTTAATGATCAAATCGATACGTGTGTTCCTCATGAGTCAAGGCACATGTGTAAGCAAGTTTCACAACTTTCGGCCAAACGAGGCATGACTTATGCCTGTTTAAAGTCTGCCTTTTCAAAAAATTGCTATAGCGCCCCCTTTTGGCCAATTGGAGTAAGATTGGTTTCAGTGATATTTGGAATGACCCTGTACATTTCTGCAAAGTTTCAAAGAAATGTGAGTCTGCATGTATGTTTTAGGCGCAGATGAATAATTTTCATAAAACTGCAATAGTTAAAATCTATGGAATCCTGGGATTTTGGAGCAATCTGCACGAAACGTTTAACACTTGAACTTTGGACCTCTGCCGACATAAAATAGGGAGCGGATTTTGCATAAGTGAAAAAATGCAGAAGTTAGGAGCCAATGACTGTTTTTCATATAATTCAAAATGGTGGGAGATCTAAAGGTCAGAGGTCAAAAGTCAGAGGGTGAAAGTTGTTCAGCATGAGGAGACGCATATGTGTATCCAAGTTTCATGGCTCTAGGTCAAACAGGGCATGAGTTGTACCTGTTCAAAGTTGCCATTTTCAATTGAGTGCTATAGCGCCACCTTTGGACGAAAGATTGTGAGAATTATTTCTTGATAGTTTTTCATGACCATCTACCATATGGCCGAGTTTCGTAAAAAGCGACTGCACGGTTCAGCCAGAACTGCGAAAAGTGGCAGAAGAAGAAGAAGTGACAGAATACTGCCAATAACAAAACAGGTCCAGAGCTGAGCTCTGGCCCCGTAATAATAAATAAAGTAAATAAAGCGTGTGTGTGTGTGTGTGTGTGTGTGTGTGTGTGTGTGTGTGTGTGTGTGTGTGTGTGTGTGTGTGTGTGTGCGCGCAGTGTGAATGTGTGATATGATCACATAAGTTAGACAGATAGTCAACTTGTCATCATGAAGCCTTTGTTTGAACGGTTATTAGCGCGTCTAGGAACCGATATGCAGAACCAAAATTACATTATGTTAATGAGTACCTGGTACCCGCCATTTCTTAATCGGTTCCTACTTGGAACCGAGTTTCGATACCCAACCAACCCTACCCTTAAAGGAAGAGAACCAGGAGCTTTCCTTTTCAAAAGTAATGACGTATATCTGTCAAAGACCCCCTAAGGATGTCCAAACACATTTTGGGGATTTAAAAAAAGAAAAAGACAGGAACATTTAAAGTTATGAACAGAGCTCCCTCTAGAGGCTCGTCTTCGGGAAACTAGCGATTACGCAACTTCCGTGACGTCATACATATGAGGGAAATATTTCACAGCTCAGCTTGCATTTTGAAATGTAAAATAGCAGCTGTAGATGAGAAATAAGACTAGTTAATATAATGTTTATAACTAAGCTGAACTCTGTCTGTCTACCTGCTACCACAGCCTGCTCTCTGGGCAGACCGTCTCACCGCCAAGCATCATGTGCTTCCCTCTGCCAGAAATGAATAAATCTAACTTAATTAAAAAAGCACAAACTAACAGCTTCACAAGAACAATGTTGGTGTAATTAGGAGATTCCACAGGAATCTATATTTTATATACATAAATTAACAAGTAAAAATAACAAATCATGTTGCAGTATTTCCTATTTTCTGTGGTCTGTCGGCTCTGGTCTCCCCACTCAGCTGCTGCTGTGTCGGGGCAGAGGAGACAGGAGTCCTGTTCCCTCCACGGCCGGAGCCGGTAGACATGTAGACATGTAGACATGTAGACATGTAGACATGTACACATGTAGACATGTAGACATGTAGACATGTAGACATTTAGACATTTAGACATTTAGACATGTACACATTTAGACATGTACACATGTAGACATGTAGACATGTACACATGTACACATGTAGACATGTAGACATGTAGACATGTAGACATGTACACATGTAGACATGTAGACATGTAGACATGTAGACATGTACACATGTACACATGTACACATGTAGACATGTAGACATGTAGACATGTAGACATGTAGACATGTACACATGTACACATGTAGACATGTACACATGTAGACATGTAGACATGTAGACATGTAGACATGTAGACATGTACACATGTAGACATGTAGACATGTAGACATGTAGACATGTAGACATGTACACATGTAGACATGTACACATGTACACATGTAGACATGTAGACATGTAGACATGTAGACATGTAGACATGTACACATGTACACATGTAGACATGTAGACATGTACACATGTACACATGTACACATGTAGACATGTAGACATGTACACATGTAGACATGTAGACATGTAGACATGTACACATGTACACATGTAGACATGTAGACATGTAGACATGTAGACATGTAGACATGTACACATGTAGACATGTAGACATGTAGACATGTACACATGTACACATGTAGACATGTAGACATGTAGACATGTACACATGTAGACATGTACACATGTAGACATGTAGACATGTAGACATGTACACATGTACACATGTACACATGTACACATGTAGACATGTAGACATGTAGACATGTACACATGTACACATGTAGACATGTAGACATGTAGACATGTACACATGTAGACATGTAGACATGTACACATGTACACATGTAGACATGTAGACATGTAGACATGTAGACATGTAGACATGTACACATGTAGACATGTAGACATGTAGACATGTACACATGTAGACATGTAGACATGTAGACATGTAGACATGTAGACATGTAGACATGTACACATGTAGACATGTAGACATGTACACATGTACACATGTAGACATGTAGACATGTAGACATGTACACATGTAGACATGTAGACATGTAGACATGTACACATGTACACATGTAGACATGTAGACATGTAGACATGTAGACATGTAGACATGTAGACATGTACACATGTAGACATGTAGACATGTAGACATGTACACATGTACACATGTAGACATGTACACATGTAGACATGTAGACATGTAGACATGTAGACATGTACACATGTAGACATGTAGACATGTAGACATGTACACATGTAGACATGTAGACATGTAGACATGTACACATGTAGACATGTACACATGTAGACATGTAGACATGTAGACATGTAGACATGTACACATGTAGACATGTACACATGTACACATGTAGACATGTACACATGTACACATGTACACATGTACACATGTAGACATGTACAGTAGACATGTAGACATGTACAGTAGACATGTACACATGTAGACATGTAGACATGTAGACATGTAGACATGTAGACATGTAGACCTGTACACATGTAGACATGTAGACATGTACACATGTAGACATGTAGACATGTAGACATGTAGACATGTACACATGTAGACATGTAGACATGTACACATGTAGACATGTACACATGTAGACATGTAGACATGTAGACATGTGCACATGTACACATGTAGACATGTAGACATGTAGATAGGGGTGTTCGATATTGAAAAAAAAAAATATCATAGACGATATATATCACCATATTTGTTTTATGTTTGTTTTATTATTTTATGATTATTAATAACGTATGATGATTAATTATATTATATGATTATAACATTTTTACAAGATATGATCATGGGGCACGTATAATCATTATATTATATAATATAATTAATCATCATATCTTATTGATTAATGTGTTCACAGACAGACTACAGGCTACATACAGATAGATAGATAGATAGATGGATATAATATTTGTTTTTATGCTGCTGATAGATAGATAGATAGATATAGATATAATATTAGTTTTTATGCTGCTGATAGATAGATATATGTAGATATAATATTAGTTTTTATGATGATTGATAGATAGATAGATAGATAGATAGATAGATAGATAGATATATGTAGATATAATATTAGTTTTTATGCTGATAGATAGATAGATGTAGATATAATATTAGTTTTTATGCTGATAGATAGATAGATAGATAGATAGATAGATATATGTAGATATAATATTAGTTTTTATGCTGATAGATAGATAGATAGATAGATAGATAGATAGATATATGTAGATATAATATTAGTTTTTATGCTGATAGATAGATAGATAGATAGATAGATAGATATATGTAGATATAATATTAGTTTTTATGCTGATAGATAGATAGATAGATATATGTAGATATAATATTAGTTTTTATGCTGATAGATAGATAGATAGATAGATGTAGATATAATATTAGTTTTTATGCTGATAGATAGATAGATAGATAGATAGATATATGTAGATATAATATTAGTTTTTATGCTGATAGATAGATATATGTAGATATAATATTAGTTTTTATGCTGATAGATAGATAGATAGATAGATAGATATATGTAGATATAATATTAGTTTTTATGCTGATAGATAGATAGATAGATAGATAGATAGATATATGTAGATATAATATTAGTTTTTATGCTGATAGATAGATAGATGTAGATATAATATTAGTTTTTATGCTGATAGATAGATAGATAGATAGATGTAGATATAATATTAGTTTTTATGCTGATAGATAGATAGATAGATATATGTAGATATAATATTAGTTTTTATGCTGATAGATAGATAGATAGATAGATAGATATATGTAGATATAATATTAGTTTTTATGCTGATAGATAGATAGATAGATAGATAGATAGATAGATATATGTAGATATAATATTAGTTTTTATGCTGATAGATAGATAGATAGATAGATAGATAGATAGATAGATAGATAGATAGATAGATAGATAGATAGATAGATAGATAGATAGATAGATAGATAGATAGATAGATAGATAGATAGATATATGTAGATATAATATTAGTTGTTATATGCTGATAGATAGATAGATAGATAGATATATGTAGATATAATATTCGTTTTTATGCTGATAGATACATAGATAGATAGATATATGTAGATATAATATTAGTTTTTATGCTGATAGATAGATAGATAGATAGATAGATAGATAGATAGATATATGTAGATATAATATTAGTTTTTATGCTGATAGATAGATAGATAGATAGATAGATAGATAGATAGATATATGTAGATATAATATTAGTTTTTATGCTGATAGATAGATAGATAGATAGATAGATATATGTAGATATAATATTAGTTGTTATATGCTGATAGATAGATAGATAGATAGATAGATAGATAGATAGATAGATATATGTAGATATAATATTAGTTTTTATGCTGATAGATAGATAGATAGATAGATAGATAGATATATGTAGATATAATATTAGTTTTTATGCTGATAGATAGATAGATAGATAGGTATATGTAGATATATTATTAGTTGTTATATGCTGATAGATAGATAGATAGATAGATAGATAGAGATATAATATTAGTTTTTATGCTGATAGATAGATAGATATATGTAGATATAATATTAGTTTTTATGCTGATAGATAGATAGATATATGTAGATATAATATTAGTTGTTATATGCTGATAGATAGATAGATAGATAGATAGATAGATAGATAGATAGATAGATAGATAGATAGATAGATAGATAGATAGATGTAGATATAATATTAGTTTTTATGCTGCTGATAGATAGATAATCTATTCCTTTAATCCAGCTGTTGTATCATGTGACATTCAGTGTAGGCTGCTTGATGGTGAGTTAGTAGTGTAACAGACTGCTTCAGACAGGACATCTGACAGTCAGTGGTGGAATGTAACTAAGTACATGTACTTAAGTACAAATTTGAGGAATTTTCACTTTACTGGATTATCTTAAATTTTCAGTAGTTTTACTTCTACTCCACTACATCTCAGAGGCAAATATTGTTCTTTTACTCCACTACAATTTAGTTACTTTGTAGATTTGTATCTCACCACTCAAACAGAGAGCGTCTCCTTTCAAACCCCAATGGTTCTATTGAGCCCCCCGCCCACAGGAGTGGCCCAATTCTCTCACAACTTGCTACAAAAATCGCTCATGCAAAACTATATAACCTCCTACCTTTCATTTTCCACCTTCACATCTGTCTCCTTCTCTAATAATCAAAAAGTGCTTTATATTTCATCTCGCAATTTACTTCCGGATGGTTCGTTTTGCACCTTTTTCGCCACATCGGTCACGGGAAAGAAATAAGCGCTGCCGTGGTCTATGGAAACGAGCCCAAAAGTGCACCCAAATAAGCCCAAAATCGCTTACACAAACAGTCAGACCTGGCAACGCAGCCTACGCCAATCATGTGTGAGAGATCTACAAGCTATGGGACAGAGACGCCATGTGCCATACACCGTATCTTAGCAACAACAACAGCGCTCACTCTCATTGGTCGTGTCATGCCAGGATCAGTTTCCAGACAATGGCATCGCAGAGAGAGTTTGCTGTAGCCATCAGAGTCAGTCGCAGCGACGACGGACAGGGAGCTGTTATAGCTGGCATGTAGCTAACGCTAACGTCGCTGTCATGCCTGCAGCGGCCTTGCAATCACTTTGTCAACAATGCACGTTCGTGTGGCGAATGTTATTATTGCTGCTCAGTCAGTCCATTGCAGATGGTGTATGTTGTGGGCTTCTGGAGAACAGTGTAGCTCCACACTAACTCCAGTAACTAACGTAATGGCAGGACCGCCCCGTGCAACGCACGTTTAGGCTGCATTATGGCAATGTAGTAATTTCAGGTAATTTCGGTCCGATTAGGGCACTGGTTATCAACCTTTTCAGCCCTCCCCCAAAATAATCATATTTGAACTGGGGACCCCCCCATTTTGTTTGACTCCGTTCCACAAGTCAATATTGTGAAAATAGCAGATCTACAAGCTCTCACGTTGAGAGGCGTTGTACGCTTGTAGATCGGCTACTTTCAACATGTTTGCCTCTTTCTTAAATTATTTGCCAATGTGGCCAATGTTTCATAGTATAGTTTGTTGACTACTTTTGTTGCATACATGGCCTTTTCCTTTACTTTCGTTTTTTTTATTGTCTCCGCCAGGCCGAAAGGCATGGCGCAAGAGTATGTTTTACCCCCTGTCCGTCCGTCTGTGGATAGCTAATCTCTCGCATCGTTGGCTTGATCGCAGCGAAACTGTGCACACACACTCCCTGGATGCCAATTCAGAACCTCTGCCCCATTTCTTTCACATGGCCCAGTGTTATAGTGCCACCAGGAGGCCGCTTTTTGCAAAACACATTATTTCACAGTACTCCTACATATTTTGTCCAAACATCACGCACATCGGTACACAGCATCTCCATAGTCATTTAACAAAAGGCTCTTTCAGATGTTTCATATTCCATCCTGATTGGCTAAAAATGGCTTCCAAAGTCTGCAGGACTGCTCCGTTTGGACCAAAATGCCTCAAATTATGAACACAGCATGCACTTTCCGTGCACCTTTGCACCCACATTCCCACTATGCCTAGGAAGAAATTTCACTTCAGATTTTTCTAATCAGCCTCATGGTGGTGCTATAACAGCCCGATTTGTGTTTTCACCTATAACTGCACCAATCTGTGCAAAACTTTGTATGTGCACTCTCTAGAGGTCAAGGAAAAACCTTTGCCCTGCTTTTTTCACATCTACCTTTTATAGCGCCACCAGGAGGCCCACTTATGTACAACATATTTCTTTACATTACTCCTTCCCATTTCATCTAAATGTCACGCAAATCGGTACACATGATCTCTATAGTCATGTGATCAAGACGGATCTGTTTACTTTTTCATATTCCGTCCCGATTGGCTAACATTCTCATCTAAAGTTTGCAGGAGTGGCCCGTTTAGAACAAAATGCCGCAAATCATGAATGCAGCGTCCGATTGCGGTCAACTTCGCACGCACATTCACACTATGTTGAGGAACAACTGCTACCATTTTAACATTGGCCTGTGGGGCGTCCCCACCGACAGGTTGAGAACCACTGTATTAGGGGAGAGTCAGTGAGAGCTGGATAAACGAGGTAAAATGTGTCAAAAGGGGTTTGTACGGCTGGGAGAGGAGATACTGTGTCTTTTGGACAAACAGCAGCGTGGTGCTGATGTTTGTTGTGTGAAGCAGCTTAATGTCAGAGTGTTTGTGTTGGAGCGCCTCACTGCGGCTGCAGAGTTCATGTGCAACCTCTTCCAGAGAGAGATAGACACACTAGAAACTCTGCTGGAGAAAAAAACAACACTGCTGGGCATTGACTTTCATATGGACATTGATCTACACACTGCAGGTATGTCTGTTACACACACAACATCAAACTACACACTACAGGAATGATGCAGCGTTTGCATTCCAGCCAGCATGCCAGCGTAGTTCCCATATGGTTTCAAGGTGGGCTAAACCATATGGACCCCATGTCAGCAATGTCAGCGGGATCCACTTCAGTCCCAACCGGGATGCCCTTGTGGGACATACGTGTGTTCTACCTGGGCCTTAGGTGGGCCCCACCTAGGCTATTCTATGTGGGGCCGAGGTGGGTCTTAACTGCGATGCCCATGCGGGCTATAAGTAGCTTCTACCTGGCCCTTAGGTGGGCCCCAACTAGCCACGTTTATGTGGGACCAAGGCGGGTCCTAACTGGGTTTGCCCATGCAGGCTTTAACTGGGTTCTACCTGGCCCCTAGGTCTACCCTAACCAACCAGAGTGCAGTGCCCATCACTCCAAATGTTGTGACGTCAGGGCTCTCAATACTGCACATTGGTGGAGGAGGAGGGGCCGCAGGGCAACCGCACACATCGCTGAACCAATGGTAGCCCACGGATGTTTCCTCTGCTCTGGAGATTTACAATCTGCCCCTCTATGCCACATATCATCCGCGCTACAGGGTCTTCACTGACCGAGCCACGGCCCCACTGGCCCTCATGACGCTACGCCACTTATATGCGCTGCCAAGTGGCCGCGGGCGCTACGTGGGCGTGGCCGCGGGCTAGACGCGAGCCCCCGCGTAGCGGGGGCGAGCTTCTAGTTATTACAAAACACGCATTAACCACTTTATCCCTATATACTTCGGCTATTTGAAAATAGCCGATCTACAAGCTCACAAGGCGTCGCTTTGCGACCCGTTTTGAGCTTGTGAGTATTTCTGCATTGCAGTACAGATAATTTTACTTAAGTACTTTTTCCACCACTGCTGACAGTAGCCTATTACTCCTACCTACCTAGTAACAGTAGACTAGCAGGTCACAATGGATCATTGATATGCATATACATCCAGCTAATGTTAATTCATGGTGTTGATAAGCTTTTGTAAGCGAGGTACGAATTGTTTGTAATCGATACGCGAGGTCCGTCGATCCATGTGCGTGCGTGCACTCTTTATGCGGGCAGCGGGGACACCTTCGCTGTTTCACCCGCGTTTGGTTAAAAGTTATATCGAGTGACTTTCGAACATTGCTATCTTTGCAATTAACTTTAGTTTGCACCGTGTCGGTGAGCCTGACTCTCCGTCCATTACTGCTGTTGTGCAGACTAACAAGTACGACGGCCGGGTCCACTCGCTGCCAAGAAGAAAGGGGGCGGGGACTTTGGGAGCATGTGTGATCTTCAAGCAATCAATGCGGTCCGGACGTGCGGTCGAGACGCGTTGTTAGCTTGTAGATCTGCTATTTTTGGCGAACGAAACCCTCGTACTGCAGAAGTATAAATTAAGGTATAGAATTGCAAATCATAGAATGTGAGTGATATATATAATATAATAATATATAATATTATATTATTATAATAATATTATAATATGACTGAGTGACTCACTTTATGACGATAGATACGATATCTCTGAAAACGCATATCGTGGGGACATTCTATCGTCTCGACGATAGTTATCACAATATCGAACACCCCTACATGTAGACATGTACACATGTATTTGTTGTTACTGGCAGAGCTGTGTAACATTAATTTGACTCTTCTCTTGGCCAGTGTACACTCGTAAAAGAGACTATGGTTAAATAAATAAATTTAAAAAAAGACAGACATTGTTTATTTCATGATCTGATGTTTAGATATACTGGAGCAACGTTATTCTATACACGGATTATTTAGTCAAAAGAAAAAGTCAAGTCAGGTAGACACAAGACTTATGTTTTGCCCCAGGGAGAGTCCTTCTCTGCCTCCCCCCTCCACCCGCTCCCCGGGGGAGAAGTAGAATGGAAACTGAAAGCCCTTCAGACCACCGAGTATCAGTGGTTTAAAGTAACTAAGTACATTTACTGAAGTACTGTACTTAAGTTCAATCTTGAGATATTTTTTACTTTACTGGAGTATTTCCAATTTTCAATACTTTTACGTCTACTCCACTACATCTCAGAGGCAAATACTGTACTTTTACTCCACTACAATTATTTGAAAACTTTAGATACTAGTTACTTTGTAGATTTTGATTATTATTACAAAACATACTTTAACCACTTCAGCCCTATATACATTTCAGCCATTTGAAAATAGTCGATCTACAAGCTTGTAGATCTGCTATTTTCAAAAGATTTCTATACATCCTAATATACAATTGAGAGTGGTGCGTATGCGTGGCTGTGTGTGTGTCTGGGTCTCCAACAAGTTAGGTTTGCGTGTTGAAACAAGCACCGGTGTTGCAATGAACGTCTACACTGTCTGTCTCCGATGTGCGGGCTAGACGGGACTACTAGACGGCTGAACCTCTGGTTTTATACATTTGAAAACTTGTGAAATGGAACATTCTGCATAATGAGTAATTTTACTTTTATTTCATGCAATTGCCTGTTGTAGCACTTTGAGATTTTTAAAAATGTAAAGTGTATTATAAATAAAATCCATTAATATTCCTCCCTCTGTTCCCGGTGACAGACCCCGAGCGGCAGACCAGATTAGTGATTACTCACACTCGCTGATAAAAGGGTTATTCATTAATTAATGCAAGTACGTAGTTGCCCAGGTTTCACAATCTTCAATAATAATATAAATAATCGCTTAATTGCATAAAATAAATGCTAGTCTACATCAGGCACGGACTGGCAGAGAATTCCAGTCCGTTTAATTCTTATATTTGCCAGATTTTACTTTATTTGTTCTCACTTTATATTTTATTTTAGGCCATATAGGTTTACTGTTTAAATAACATTGCAACAGTAATAATAGTGTGTTCTAAATATATATAAAACAAAACTAAAAATATAATTGTGTTAGTTGTATTTTGATTATTGCTTGTCAAACGTTTTAGCTATAGCATATTTAATCTGAGTGTTAATTAGCTCTGCATGGTTGCTGCTTTTGCATCCTGATTAGTTACTAGACCAATTTAAAATGGTAGATGTTTTTCGTTTGTAATAATCCATGCTAATTATTATTGAACCATTGTAGATGTTCATATTTCACACATATACATAGGAACATTCTTCACTATTACTCCATTAATAGGTCACGTCAGTAGCTCAATTTTACGGCGATCTAGTCACAGTCCAAGTTTAATATCATAGCGCTCACTTGTCTATCAAATCATCTACACATTGTCTATATGCATACGATTATTTGTTACACTTAATATACAGCCTCACACTCCACAGAGAAACGCGTAAAACCAGCCACCAACAACTGCCCACTGCGGGCAGTGTTGCCAGGTTCTATGAGAGAAACAAACAACCAGGTCTAGGAAAACAAGCCCAAAAGAAGCGACTATGGGCCACATGAGCCCTTTAAACCTACTGTATACATCGGCTATGTGAAAATAGCAGATCTACAAGCTCACAACGCATCATGAATCACAATGTGACGTGTTTTGAGCTATTATGTATATATATAATATATCTGAGACAAAGATCAGGGCACGGCGGCCAAAAACACAAGCACTGTAACGCACACACCAACATTGCACTGCGTAAAGACACACAGCAGCAGCTGACCAAAGCACAGAACAGAATAGAATAATAAACAAGAACTGTAGGCTATGTTCTACATTATTGAATGAGCAGCTGTCGGTCGATGATGCAGTCCTTGACCAAAGACTTAGACACAAGAGTCTCTTTTTTCAATCGCCACCAGCATAAAGGCCTCGAGGTGTTCCTGTGATGCTGTGCTCCTCAGACGGTTTTTGATTCATTTTAATGTGGAAAAGCTTCGCTCACATGCAACTTGAGTCACATTTTCTTTAGCAGCGGTGCTACTAGTGCTATAACACTGACAGCAGCACTATGGACCCACATTAACACTCTTTATTCTACTAGTGCTATAGCACTGACAGCATCACTATGGACCCACATTAACACTCTTTACTCTACTAGTGCTATAACACTGACAGCATCACTATGGACCCACATTAACACTCTTTATTCTACTAGTGCTATAGCACTGACAGCATCACTATGGACACACATTAACACTCTTTACTCTACTAGTGTTATAACACTGACAGCATCACTATGGACCCACATTAACACTCTTTACTCTACTAGTGCTATAACACTGACAGCATCACTATGGACACACATTAACACTCTTTACTCTACTAGTGCTATAACACTGACAGCATCACTATGGACACACATTAACATTCTTTACTCTACTAGTGCTATAACACTGACAGCATCACTATGGACACACATTAACACTCTTTACTCTACTAGTGCTATAACACTGACAGCATCACTATGGACCCACATTAACACTCTTTATTCTACTAGTGCTATAACACTGACAGCATCACTATGGACACACATTAACACTCTTTATTCTACTAGTGCTATAACACTGACAGCATCACTATGGACACACATTAACACTCTTTATTCTACTAGTGCTATAACACTGACAGCATCACTATGGACACACATTAACACTCTTTACTCTACTATTGCTATAACACTGACAGCATCACTATGGACCCACATTAACACTCTTTATTCTACTAGTGCTATAACACTGACAGCATCACTATGGACCCACATTAACACTCTTTATTCTACTAGTGCTATAACACTGACAGCATCACTATGGACCCACATTAACACTCTTTATTACACGGCTTGGTTGAATGCTCGATTCTGATTGGTCAGTCATCGGTCATTATTTCTGGATAATGACCGATGAGCTCTATAACGGACCGCTGTGTAATCAGAGACTCAGAACACCTGCTCATGTCAACCTGTGCTGCTTGGTTATATGCTTTATCCAACATGACAGCCATGTAAACAAACAAACAATGTCATTTACAACTAAACGTTGCTCTCAAGAATGTTTTTGAAAACATTTGAAGTGAGAAATAGACGATGCAATAACCGAGAAGTCATTCTATTTGATCCACTGCGCTTCCTTGTTTATCGTGGCACAACAACGGGGGAATACCAAAACGCTCGCCCCAAAACACAGTCGCCCCGGGGCAAATCCGGCGGTATTACAGGCAAATCGGCAGTAAATAGAATGGGGGGCGAGTGTGTTTTGGGGCGAGTTTTTTTCCATTTCGTCATTTGTTTTTGCGAGGCGAACTTGTCCGCCCAGCCCAATACTTATGGAATACTTTCATTGCCGTAAGCAAGGAAATACTTCGTTTTGTTGTTACTTTTGGGTAAATGTATTTATGTATTTATTAAGTAGCCGTGTAATAAGCGGGATAATGCATGGGGAGGTAGTCATTATTGAAATTTAAAGCCCTTCAGGGCGATTAACCACCTCGGCTACGCCTCGGTGGTTAATCCCATTATCCCTTGCTTACTCTACTAGTGCTTGCACTGACAGCAGCACTATGGACCGACATTAACACTCTTTACTCTACTAGTGCTTGCACTGACAGCAGCACTATGGACCGACATTAACACTCTTTTCAGCAAACTGCTGCTGGGCAAACATCTTTGTTATTTTTAAACATTTCCCCGCATCAGCCTCCAGACATTTTCGTTTTTTAGCTTCTCTCCATTTCACCTGCCAGTAAAATCCACCTGCTTACATTCTATTGACGTATTCCCGCCCGGCTTTTTTTTTAAGTGGTTTGAGTCAAACGTACGGAGCAAACCACTTGAGCGGGGGCCGGGGGTAACAGAGCCTCCACCTCCCCCCACCAAAGTGTCACTATCACTGCAACCCCCCTATGACAATGTAGTGAATGGACCGGGCCGGCCAATTTCTCTTAAAGAGCCGGTGGGCGTGGCCCGGTGCAGGCTGGGTGTTTTGTTTTTGACATTTTAAAAAAAAAATGTTTTGCTTGGCTTGGCCGCGGCCTCAGCCTGCCCGGCCCTTCTGGCATCTGCCAGAAGTGCCAGACCGTCCAATCCGGGCCTGGTCTACATATTAATCTAATGTAGTGTCATTGTTTGTTCCAGCCGGACAGAACAAAACAATCGAGAGGGAGAAAAATAAAAACAGAACACCCCTCCTTCATAACCTCACTGGTTATACCCACAGATGAAGCTCATCTTGGGGCAAGAGTGTAAAACAGTGTAATTGTGTGACGTGTTGTTTTGGCTCCGCCCTTTCCGAGGCGGTGGGAGGGATTTTCGGAATCGTGGCCAATAGGCAAATCCTTCTTCTGACAGCTCTCAACACAGACCCTTTCAGTGTATAGTTACATTGGCAAATATTTTCACAATTGGAAAACTATTACACAATTAAATTGTGACAAAGTAGAGTCCATTGTGTTACTTCCCCTTTAATGAGCAGATCACACAGGCTGACTAAGCAACCACTATAGCCTGGTGCCTAATCCAGAGACATCCAGACACATCCAGAGACATCCAGACACATCCAGACACATCCAGACACATCCAGACCCTTCTCCCATCTGGCAACCAAACTATGGAATGAACTCCCCATTGCAATTAGAACGGAAGACTCACTCCCAATCTTCCGCCGTAATCTGAAGACTCACCTCTTGAGATTCCATCTCAGCCCGTAGCTCTTACCTATAGCCTTGATGACCTTGCAGGATTATGCAAAGGCTAAATGTAACTTAGATATTATGTTATGTAGACAGATGCCAGGTCATTGTTGACCTGGCATCCTATAGTGTGTATAGTTTCAATGTAAAGATTTTTATTTTTTAGATATATATTCTACGGTTAGACTGATGATAGGTTCTTGGTTTACTTATGTATTAGTTTATTAGTAGATTATAATTTCAGTGGATTTGATCACCTTGTGTTGTCCTTGCTTACTGTAAATCGCTCTGGATTGAGAGCGTCTGCTAAATGCCTAAATTGTAAATTGTACTTAGGCTTTCTTAAATGTTTGTAACGGGCCTTTGTCTGATTATGAGCGTTTTGATATCTATGTATTTCTATTGTTAATGTTTTGTGGACTGCGGATGGAAATGAGCTTTCGCTAAAAATGGCATATGTACACTTAATCTTGTGTACGCAATACATGAATCATGTTTTAGTGTTCATTAATGAGCATTCTCCAGACCAAATAAACAAATAAAGTAAAGTAAATATCTAGATGTGTGCTGCTTTGATTTCAGGAATGAAACGGAATACACACTTACACCTCTTCAAAGGATCCAGCCTGTGCTCTCCACAATGGTCCACCCTGGGGTTGGAGGAGAGACAAAGTGAGCGGTGAATATTCTATTTGATAATAGAAACATTGATTGATAATGATTTCACAACATTAAACAATACTATACAGCATCACAATATGATTCCCTCTAAACCTACTAGAACACACTGGTTCTCTCCATACCTGAGAGTCAGTGGTAGAGCAGACAGATTCCTTATCCCGATGTCTCCTGGATGATTGACGCTCAAATCCAACACTTTCAGATGGGAGTTGGACCTCAGAGCTGAGACCAGATAAGAACAGCCTTTCTCTGAGATCATGCAGCATGACAACCTACACACACACACACACACACACACACACACACACACACACACACACACACACACACACACACACACACACACACACACACACACACACACACACACACACACACACACACACACGTTACATTGGGATTTTCACGCCACTATATTTCGAGGAACGAACCCAGAGAACCAAACATAAAATACATCATGAATGAACCACTTAGGCATTTAAGCACATTTCCAAATTAGTTAAAATGATAGATATACAAGCTCAATGCATCACAACGTGACACGTTGTGAGCTCCATATTTGGGCACAAATGGGGCATGCCCATATACAGTATAGGCATATACTGATGACATCGGGGATCTCCATATATGGGCATAGAAGGGACAAGGACTGGCAGATAAAGACATCTCCTTATATGGGCATAAAAGGGACAAGGACTCACAGATACAGAGATCCCCATATATGGGCATATCAGTTGGATTGGTGGTGCGACGTAGGTGTGAGGGCCGCGTAGTGGCCCGAACTTCTAATACCTACAACTATCAATGCTCTTTAACCTTTTGTCCCACCCCTTAGGGACCGGAGGTCAGGGGCCCCTTAGGGACCGGAGGTCAGGGAGAGATTAGAATCTGATTGGTTCGTCTGTGGTCAGAACCAAGTTTGTCTTTAACCAATCACATCGCTTAGACAGGGTCATGTGAGGGGCCAGTAAAATTCAGGGTAAAGCTCCTCCCCTGGTGATAGTGAATGAATGTGTTGACAAGTTACGTGGCTACGTCACCGTCACGTTGACTGTTTCTTGTCAAGTCTGTTTCAGATGTGTTTGTTTACAATATGAGCTGACTAAGCTTTGTGCTCTCCATGTAGCATGCATGGCTAACGTCCATTTGTCCACCTCAAATGCAGTTACTGCTCTGTGACACTCTGTCTTGTCTTTGGTCAGCTTTCCTTTTATTACCAACTAGAAGAGAATGTAGCTGGTTCTATACTGGAGCTGCTAGCGAGATGCTAACGTTGCTTCTCAGTGATGTGTATCGACCATTTACATATGTGATCTAGAGAGAATCAGGGGATAGGGAAACAGCTGTCTGCGGTTATGTGTTTGTGTGCGTGTGTGGAAAGTATTGGATGTAGCTGTGGAGGAGGCGGGCTCTTGCACTGTGTTGTAATTATATTCCAAATGAATTGTCGAAGAAGGATTATCCTCCACAAATAAAGTTACATTGGATGTGTAGAAATACTATGGATGCATTACTAAAAAACGTTTGTGCTGATTTATGCTGTAGAACCGCTACTGCATAAACGTAACTTCTACAATGTGCCTGGGTATCATCCAGCTCTGTTCCACTATCTTCAGGTAAAATTAGCCAACTGTTATTAAGGTCTACTTAACTTAACAATAACGTAGCAAGAGACTAATGTTGATGTTTATCTAAATGTTTGTTACATTATGATATTGTGTGCTGGATGTGATTATTTTTAGCTTCATGGCTACAGCAGCTCTTTCATGCTGCCGTTACCTGGGACTTTCATTCTCTTGGTTGAACAACGGAAGTAAGTTTGATCATTTAGGCTGTATTCAAATTCCCATCATCATATTCTAACACATTCCCATCACTGCAGGTCGGTTCCGTTGTCATTTAATGTTGTCATGGGACTGCATGACCAGAACGTCAAATACTATATTGAAATGCAGAATATAGGACTTTTTGAAGGCTATAATATATAGCCTTTAAAGCGGCGTTTGGGAGGCGCTGTGGTAAAGTGCCTGCCCACCACCATGGAGGTTGTGGGTTCGAATCCACCGGGGGATGCATGCGGCTTTGTCTGGCATCTATGCGAACACAATTGGCCTGTGTTCGGGGGAAGGAAGTCGGGCGGGGAGGGTGATATTGGTCATTACATGTACTCCTGCAGGTTGACGCAGCACCTGTCAGCGGGGAGTGTTGGGCGGTAGGAGTAGGACGAAGGTCCTTATGTCCTCCTGGTGGAGGTTCCTCACAGGAAGGTGAGTCAGTAGGATACATCATCAGAGACAACACAGAAATGTGTGTGGGGAGGAATTAATTAGTTTTAAACTATTTACCAACAGCAAATGACACAACTTGACTTATACCAGTAAGATTCACAATTTAATTCTCAGGAAGCATTTGTTGTAATGTGACGTTGTCATCGCATCGTAGTCTTGGTTCTAAAACTTGAGGCTTTTCTATCTGTCTAGCTGTCTGTCTGTCTGTCTGTCTGTCTGTCTGTCTTTCTGTCTAGACTGACAGACTGATGACTGATGCTTTTAGAGGACTGAAATTATAGTAAGAAAATAAAACAGTGCTCACATGAATAGATGTTGACTGATTCATTATTATAGTTTCTGTATGTTCAATTCTGATTAGTTAACACATTGGCTGCCAGCTTTTTTTTTTTCTTCCTACAGTAGGCTGCCAGACTTTTTCAATGAGAAAAAAAAAGTACTTTGGAGCCGAGATACAGAATTTTTAAGTTTTAAGTTACAAGGAAGTGTCTGGGAGTCTAAATCTTCGGAAAATCATATCTCCTTGGTCTTTGGGTTTAAAAAAAAAAAAACTTTTTTTTTTTTTTTTTTTGAAAGAACGCAGATCTGCTTCCTTGGCAGCGTGCGGGCTTTTGCGCAAATGAACGCAGATCTGCGTCCATGGCAGCCAATGTGTTAAGTGTTATAAGGCAAGATATCTTTAGGATATTGACAGATTTTGCTGACATTATTAGAAAGAATAGCTGTCCCACTTATATGTCCCATATAACGTGAACTCACCACCACCATTGGGGGGCGAGACATAAAAGACGATAGCCCTCGTTTCATTCTCTAGTTTAATGTTCTAATGTTTTGATAACCTGAAAAGAACTCTAAAGTTTAATAAAAGTGTTTAAGGGATTTTTATTTCCTCTGATATTTGCATTTCACAAAATGTCTCCTCCTGATAAAACATAAATCAATTAATCAGGTAAACTCCATGTGTGTTTAAGCCATGGTATGAATGTTCTTCTGTTTAAAAGGTTCAGGAATACTGACCTGAGTGTCTTCAGTTTACAGTGTGGACTCCCTAGTCCAATACAGAGCTGCTTTACTCCGGAATCCTGAAGATCATTTTGACTTAGATCCAGTTCTGTCAAATTGGAGGAGCTGGAGATGAGAACTGATGATAACTCCTCACAACATCTCTCTGTGAGGTTACAGCCGCTCAGCCTGAAGAAACAATAGTGATTATAAGAAATGTTTTTATGTCCTTGCCTACAAAATAAGATGACATAAAATATAACATGTTTCCAGTTATCAGTTCACCTACAGAGCTCTGTTTGAGGCTCTGACCACTGGCAGCAGCTTCAGGAGAGCCTCCTCTGAAGCAGCGTATTTCTTCAGGTCAAACACATCCAGCTCCTTTCCTGATGACAGCAAGATGAAGACCAGAGCTGACCACTGAGCAGGAGAGAGTTGGTCTGTGGAGAGACTTCCTGAGTTCAGGTAATGTTGGATCTCCTCAACTAGAGAATGATCATTCAGCTCATTCAGACAGTGGAACAGGTTGATGATTCTCTCTTGAGATGGATTCTCCCTGATCTTCTTCTTGATGTACTCGATTGTCTTCTGATTGGTCTGCGACATGTTTCGTGTCTTCAAACTAGGAAGCAGTCTCCCTAACAGCGTCTGGTTGGTCTCCAGTGAGAGACCCATCAGAAAACGGAGGAACAAGTCCAGGTGACCATTTGGACTCTGTAAGGCGTTGTTTATGGCACTCTGGTAGAAGCAACTTTCCTTCTTTGTAAAGAGCTTACACCACCGGAATGAATGTGGCAGCAGGTTGACACCAGTGTTGATGAATGAGTGAAATACATAAAGAGCAGCCAGAAACTCCTGAACACTCAGATGGACAAAGGAGAAAACCTTGTCCGTGTGCAACCCATACTCCTCTTTAAAGAACTGTGTGAACACTCCTGAGTACACTGCTGCATCTTCAATATCAATGCCACACTCTGTCAGGTCTTTTTCATAGAAGATCAGGTTGCCTTTCTCCAGCTGGTCAAAGGCCAGTTTTCCCAGTGACAGAATGGCCTGACCTGGATTCAAGTCAGACTGTGCGTCAGCTTTGTTATGGTACTTAGTCTTCTTATGCTTGGAATGAACCAGTATGAAGTGGATGAACATCGCAGCCAGGGTCTTTGGAAGTGCTACGTTCTCATTTTCTGTCAACATGTCCTCCAGAACTGCAGCAATGATCCAACAGAAGACTGGGATGTGACACATGATGTGGAGGCTTTGTGATGTCTTCATGTGTGAGATGATTGTTGTGGCCTGCTTCTTGTCATCACGGAATCTGTTGATGAAGAACTTCTCCTTCTGGGGGTCAGTGAATCCTCTCACCTCTGTAAACCTGTCAACATGTTCAGAAGGGATCTGATTGGCTGCTGCAGGTCGTGTGGTTATCCAGATGCGAGCAAGGGGAAGCAGCTTGCCCTTGATGAGGTTTGTGACCAGCTGAGCCACCGTGGTTGGCGTTGTGACAGTTATGATCTCATTGTTCTCAAAGTCTAGAGGAGGCCTACACTCATCTAATCCATCAAAGATGAACACAGTATTGGGATTGTTGAAGTTGCAGATTGGTACGCCCTCGGTTTCAACAAAACATCCATGAATGAATTGCTCCAAGCTGTACTCCTTCTTCATAGAATTTAGCTCACGGAACGTGAATGGAAACATGAAGCGAGTACTCTGGTTGGCTTGGTCTTCTGCCCAGTCCAAACCACACTTCTGAACGAGGACTGATTTCCCAATGCCAGCCACTCCCGTTGTCATCACTGTTCTGATTGGTTCATTTTTTGGAGGTAAAGGTTTAAAGATGTCTTCATATTTGATTGGTGTTTCTTGTGTGGCTGATTTCCTGGACACTGCTTCAATCTGTCTGACCTCATGTTCAATATTGCCCTGTCCACTCCCTCCCGTTGTGATGTAGATCTCTGTGAAGATCTCTTTCAGAGGTGTTGAGCTGCCTTTTTCCTCGTTTAGTTTCCACCCGAAGAAACGCTGAAACTTTGTCTTCAGATTCATCTTGAGTTGTTGTTGAGGAGGAAGAGTTTCTAAATGGCCAAAGAAGAGAGGACATATGTAATGTTATGGTAAAGTCCTTACATACGAGGACTTGGTAATTCTTAATTTAAAAGGGGACCATGTGTCTGCTACTGTAGCTGATGAACTTTGGAACAGGTTTCCATTTGATTAATAAACTAATGTCATATGCCATATTAAAACTAATGTCACTATCCAGGGCTATGCAATAGTTATTGTATCATTACTTATCAGTAATAATATCCAAATTAAACCAAGTAAAATGGTATGAATTATGGAATAACATGTCTGTCTAATACTGACTGTTGACTAAAGTTAGCGGTCTAAACACCAGCATGTTATTGTTATAACTTGTGTAAAAGCCATATCATTTCTGTTGGTTTTCTTCTTTTGGTGACATCACTGCAGGGCATGGTCAAGGCCAAGGTTGCCAGGGTATTTAACAAGGTCCCTAATCAAGCGCAGATGTTGCTGAGTGGGAGAGGCAAACAGTTGTTTGACTGTGTTTTGTGAGGGCTGGTGGTCTGTATCCTGTGTGTTTGACTGTTTATCTTGCATCATGTTTGTATGTTGAAGTGACAGACAACTACAGAGAATGAATCATTTTGTTATAAACTCAACAGACACGTTTTTGGACATCAGTTTGTATTGAACACACGTCTAAACTTAGTGCTAAAGTAAAGGACTTAGTCACTACAACTTGTATCTTGTGTTATTTTGTAGTGACAGGGTTTAGAATCAGAATTAGCTATATTGCCTCATCACAGGTTTACAGGGTTCTCCCTTGTGTTTGCTGTTTATTGCCAGTTTGTTAAATGTCGTCATATGTGCTTAAGTCAGTATTTGTTGTGGAGTTCTGGTGGTTTCCCACTGTATTTTTGTAGTTAATTTATTGAGCTCCTCATATTCTGTCATATTAAAACTCTTGCATTTGGACAGCTGTGCCTCTGGCTCTTTGTTTGCCATTGTTCTACCTTCTCCTGACACCAGCTTGTTAAACAGTCGTTCTTGGCGTACGTGCCTGGGTGACAAACCTGCTGCTGACAGCCGACCTGCTGCTGACAGCAGACCTGTCTGCGGCATCCAGATGAAATGCATCAATGGTTTACAGTTTGTGGTTTTATAAATTATATTAAAGTTGTTGTGTGTGCCGGACATTTTTCTTTTAAATTAAAGTGATACCTTTTAAACAAAACAATAAAAACATAAAATAGAGTAATGTAATTCATCTGGTCTTACCAACGCTCTTCAACTGGTGGGGTTGGTGTTGTTTGATGGCATCATAAAATGCTGCTCTGACGACTGTTGCACCTGGATCTAGCACCGTTGTATACAGCATCCTCATTTGCTTGATAGATGTCTTCTCAGCTTCAATACTTTGATAGTTTTCACAATGAACCATGGTGGTTCCTAGACTGTCTATTATAGCCATGACTGTGGAGGCGTCTTGAATCAACTTTGCCCTGTTCTGCATCACAAACTGTGCTGCTTGCAAGAGGAAAAAAGAATGGAAAATAATGCCATTATATGAATGATAAATAAAGCTCTCATCTGTACATCCCCACATAAAAAGTAATGTAACAAACTGGTACATTTATAGTTTTACAATATGATATTGAGGATGTACACCTAGGCAAACACAATGTGGCACCAGCTAACGACTTAC
Organism: Gymnoscopelus microlampas; assembly: GCF_963454915.1. Classification (NCBI taxonomy): domain Eukaryota; kingdom Metazoa; phylum Chordata; class Actinopteri; order Myctophiformes; family Myctophidae; genus Gymnoscopelus; species Gymnoscopelus microlampas. The sequence continues at coordinate 54,724,179 of NC_139948.1, read as the reverse complement.
TTTACCTTGCACTGAACTGTAACAAGAACAGAAACAACACTCACCTTTTTCTGCATCACTTTTTTCTGAAGTGGAGCCATCATCAGCATCCTGTTGTAGCAATTAATTTTATTTTAATCATATAATGACTGAGTGAGCGCTATTAGACAACAAAATGTATTGTATTGATGAATTGAATACACAGGACCCAATGGATACAAGCCAACTGTTAATAAAGTATTCAATCAATCAATCAAAATGCTATTGGCTACAGTAGTGTTTTTCAACCAGAAACCCACTACCTTTTATGTCCACTGTTAGATTTCATATACTGTAGTAATAACTACACGTTTCTTATCAATATAACATTTGTTTGAGCCTTGTTTAAAGTGGAGGCACCAGTACCTTGCTAAAGTGACGTCACATATCTCTCAAATACCCCCCAACTACTGTATATCATATTAAGCTTGTGGTCATAATTATTCAAAGGTGGAAGAACTACTCACATGTATTCACATGTACTGTATAAGTATTGGCAACATATACTTAAGTACTAAAAGTAAATATAAAGAATGTCCCCTTTCATAAGTTTGTATACAAATATTTTGAAAATAGCAGATCTACAAGCTCACAATGTGTAAAAACAAATCTACAAAGTACTTAACTAGTAACTTAAAGTTTTCAAATAATTGTAGTAAAGGTGTAAAAGTATAATGTTTAATCATTCTTTAGTTTTTCAGTAGAACCTTTAGGGCTCTGTTATTGACATGAACGATTAAGCCCTTTGACAAAATAAATACATTTAATAACCCTTTAAATTAATTTAAAAGTAATGTAGTAACTAGAAAAAGTGCTCCTCTGAGCACAAGTGGTCAGTCGGGGATCTTAGTATAATCTGAGATTCAATTGGAATCGACTTCTGAAAAGTCTATTTGACGGATTTTCCAAAGATCCCCCGACTGCGCGCCAGGGGGGTGTTCCTTCCATTCCGACATCTCACCACTCCGACTAGTGGCTTGCGCGTGTGGTTAAGGTTAGGTATAGGGTTCGTCAACGTCGGAAAGGCGACATGTCGGAAAGGAGAAATGCACCCCGCGCCAGGTCAGGGTGCCTTTCGGCGAAGACAATGATGCAAAGGCTCTATTGACATGAACGACTAAGCCCTTTGACTAGGGATGGAGCTCGAAAACCGGGTCCATTATATACCCGGGCATGAATTTATCGAGACCCGGTTTTCGATAAGCTTTAGGCTTGTCGAGCCTGTTATCGAGTGTAGCGGTCCATGACGTCATGTCTAAACTATCAAAACAAGAGGCGATCAAGAAATGAATCTAATCACCCACGCTGGCACAAACATGTTGGTCTAAAAGTGTATTGATAGCTGCAAGTTGTGCCAAACAGCGCTGCCCGGAGCGTGTCCGTCCCTCAGTCTATCGTTGCCGAAAATGGCAGATCTACAAGCTCACAACGTGGTGCGAACAGACGCGGTGTGAGCTTGGAGATCGGCCATGTTTGGTGCGTGACACCGTCGTACGATGAAGTATACATTGCGCTTTTAAAGTGACAGTACACACATTAACCGTTTCTTCAATATTATTTTCCAAAAGTAAAAAGGTCACTTGCCTTCTGTCTGTTAGAAAAGTACTGTATTTGAAGGCCCTAGTAAAATGTAGTGCAAGTGATATATTTTGGTTAAAACAAAGAAAAAAGAATAGAAAAAATAACTATGCATTTTTTGTTTATAAAAAGTTGAAGAGACATGGAGATTTTATAGTAATTATTACAGTACTATTCATAATAAAGCCATTTAACACTTATTGCACATTATATGAATGCTTGTTTTAATGATACGCAAAAATATTTTTTACTTTTGTCATCTTCATTTAATTTTAGATAGTGGTCAGCCACAAACTCACTGTCACAACTGGCCAATAAAAAAAGATACCGGTTCTGTTCAGAATTTTTCGCCTCACGTCTTTTTTCTTAATAATAGAAAAAGATCGATAGTGGGCTCGATAAAAGCTCGGTTCGATAAGCAGGCTTGATAAGGTGCTCATTATCAATAAAAATTAACGAGCTCCATCCCTACCTTTGACATAATAAAATACATATATATATATATATATATATATATATATATATATATATATATATATATATATATATATATTTTTTTTTTTTTTTATAGAGTTAATTCATTATAGAGTGACAGACTGAAGTGAGGCACGTTCATCACACATCAGCGGATGTACTTAAATAATTTCATCTCTCTGTGACCTACGGTGACATTGTAATTATTTAATGTTATTATTATCATTTTTAATTTACTAAACCATTTATGGAAACTTATTTAAGCTTTGAAACCACTTCACTCAAATCCACACAGCTATAATTATAAGATTATGTTAAATGCTGTGAATAAAGAATTAACAATAAAAAGCATGTAGCCTACCTGGATGTGTGGAGCTGAAGCTGAATCTGAAGCTGAAGGTGTCTGGTCGGCCATTCTGTGTTTTATTAATGAGGTGGACTGGAGGAACAGCAGGTAAACAACCTGTATGATAAAATCATATTAATGTATAATAAAATCATCTCTGTTACTTTAACTCTGAGTGGAATAATACATCTATTATTCTATTCAATGTTACACACTCTCAGAGAGAGGAAAATACATGACGTAACTAGAAAAGGTGTTCCTCGGAGCACAGGTCTCCGCCAGGTCAGGTAGGTTATTGTGGGCCAGCAATGTTCTGAATTCGCCAATCAGGATGGAATATGAAAAATCGGACGGAACTGTTTGGCAAAGGTTTTTCCTTGGCCTCTAGGGACTGTGCATATAGGGCCCTATTTTCACCGCTGCCTTACCCATTATCCCTAAACTTCTTTGCCATTTTCTACTATTTTTAAAAACATTTTCAAATAGTTCAAATAGCCGATCTACAAGCTCTAACGTGTCGATGTAGATCGGCTAGTTGAACTATTTGAAAAGGTTTTTAAAAATAGTAATAAATGGCATATACGTTTAGGGATAATGGGTAAGGCACTGGCGAAAATAGGGCCCACACAGTTTTACACAGATCGGTCCAGTTTTAGGTAAAAACACAAATCAGCCTGTTATAGCACCACCATGAGGCTGATTTGAATATTTTCAATTGGCATTTCTTCCTCGGCCTAGTGGGAATGTGCATGCTAAATTTCACGGAAATTGCACACGGATTATCTATAAACCAAGAGGACAGTGTACTGTACAGTTTCTCTTTGCTGTGTGACTGTCAGTTACAGTGTGAGTTGTGTTGTCTCTTTGCTGTGTGACTGTCAGTTACAGTGTGAGTTGTGTTGTCTCTTTGCTGTGTGACTGTCAGTTACAGTGTGAGTTGTGTTGTCTCTTTGCTGTGTGACTGTCAGTTACAGTGTGAGTTGTGTTGTCTCTTTGCTGTGTGACTGTCAGTTACAGTGTGAGTTGTGCGGGTGACGGTGTGTGTGCGTGTGTTAGTGTTGCCAAGTAACGTGAGAGAAATGAGCCAACAGACCTCCAACAAACATACATAGGCTACACAATAGACAATCCATGTGTGGTGTATGGCTGAAGCATTGTATTTCCTTGTGATTATGGTATTAATAGGACTTGTATGGTACATTAAGTGTAATGCAGGTGTAAGACCTGTGTGTATTTAGGGGTTTGGGGCTATTATGAAACATATATATACAGTATATCTGTCTCAATATGTATTGGACAGCATTGGAACACTTCCAATAAATCAATGTGTTATTTATGCAGGCTGCATATTCTGCTTAAAGAAGAAACAAACAAAAAGCGACAGAGATATATGCCATATATGGGCATAAAAGGACACATACAAACAGATACATAGATCCCCATATATGGGCATGAAAGGGAAACAGACAGACAGATCCAGAGATCTCCATAATAAAGTCAAAACGGGTCCAATGACAACAGGTATAATGGGGTTTGCATTAAAGGGGAAACCGGCACTGTGTCTGCAACACAGTCGAAGGCACAGACAGATACAGAGATCTCCATTATGGGCATAAAGGGACACAGACAACCAGATACAGAGATCTCCATATATGGGCATAAAACTATGACAACAGGTATAATGGGGTTTGCATCAAAGGGGGAACCGGCACTGTGTCTGAAACACAATTTCGCACGCAGATAGCTCAGACCTTTGCCTACGTTCTTAGCTAGGCTTCGACCCGACCCGATATGCGGTTTTCCGGAACTAACGCAAAAGGTTTGGAATCTCCGTATGCGGAGATGACTGACATCGGGCTGTTTCGGAGCAAGCGCTGACTCATTGTGACATCACTTCATAAAAAGCTCTGACATCACATACGCTAGATGAGTCAACACAAAATCTCTCTGAGTGTCCATATATGGAAACATCAACGTGCTGACCTCAGTATGACATCAGACCGTACACAGATGATGACGGGTTCATCTATAAAATAGATGAACCCATCATCATATTATAAGAGGACACTCAATGCAGCTGCTGCAACAGCAGCAACAACAGATAACCCTGATCGGGACAGTCAGCCGGGAAACAGCCACACCCTGTCATTGGATGTGACCATGGCAACAGCTAACCCCAGTGACAGCTGGACACCCGCCACCAAAAAACGACGCATGGAACCACGCAGAAAAACCTCATTGAGCAAGAGGACACACAATGCCAAAATGCATCTTGCGCGTCGAGAAGCTGCAGATGCAGCAACAGATAACCCTGATCAAGACAGTCAGCCTGGAAACCTCAGTGACAGCTGGACACCCCCCACCAAAAAACTACGCATGGAACCATGCAGAAAAACCTCATTGAGCAAGAGGACACACAATGCCAAAATGCATCGTGCGCGTCGAGCAGCTGCAGCTGCAGCAGCAACAACAGATAACCCTGATCGGGAGAGTCAGCAGGGAGACAGCCACACCCTGTCATTGGATGTGACCATGGCAACAGCTAACCCCAGTGACAGCTGGACACCCGCCACCAACAAACGACGCTATAAATCACAAAGAAGAACACAAAAGGTAAAAAACTTTAGAAGAGCGTGGACACTGCCACAACAACTCACAGAAATAGTTGTCTTTCAAATACCTGCAATGGATTGCATCTGCATTTCATGCAAGGCTGAAATGTTCCCCTGGGAAACATCCAAACCTTCTGGCGCAAATAAAACCTTCGGTGCCTGTTGCAATTATGGGAAAATACAACTTCAGCCATTCAAGGACCCCCCTCCTGCACTTAAAGACCTGTTTGACAGAACCTCACCACAGTCCAGGCAATTTATGGACAACATCAGACAGTATAATGGCTTAGTCTCTATGGCTTCAAAGCATGTGTCTGGTAGGATCATGGAGTTCAAAAAAGGAATTAAACCGTTTAAGATGAGTGGCCAAATGTACCACATCACTCCCTCAGCGATCTTTCCTGACAGCACTAACAAACCCAAATTCTCACAAATCTTTGTATTTGATCAAGACAATGAAATTAAGAACCGCCTTCATCAGGCTAAGGGAGATGGACTTATTAAGGAACACACTCTGACCCTCATTCAAAATGAGTTAAAGACAGTTAAGCCTTTAGTAAGATTCTTTAAAACCGGAGCCGAGATGTTCAATGCAAATCCAACTCAGGACCTGAAAATGGTGTTCAAGTCCAAAAGCTCACAGGGAGCTAAGAAAAAACATCTTAACCCTGATGTCCCTGACGTTGTTATTTTTGCACCAGGAGACCAGACACAACCTCGAGACATTGTTCTGTACAGAACTCCAGCTGATGCACCTAATCACAGACAAACTACACATATCAATTCACTCCACCCTATGTATGACCCAGCTGCCTATCCCTTGATCTTGCCATATGGAGATGCTGGCTTCAGCATCGACAATCCCATCCTCAAGGTTAATGCAAATTCAGCCAGAGGCAAAGTCACTCTTCAGGAGTTCTTCAGATTCCATCTACAACAAAGAACTAATTCTTTCAACACCCTTCTGAAGTCAGGGAGACTTACTCAAGAATACTTCTGTGATCAATACTCCAAAATTAAGATGAAGATGAAGGCTAGAATACACACTATTGAAGGACAGATGAGAGGACTGAAACATGCCCACATACTGCTACTCCTACATGAGATTTTGACTGTCGATGACATTGATCAAATAATTAGAGCAGACATACCTGACAAACAAAAGGAGCCAGAGCTGTATGAGCTGGTGTGTCGATTCATGCTACATGGACCCTGTGGCCCGGCCTACCCTAACAGCCCCTGCATGGTCAATGGTATCTGTACTAAGAAATTCCCTAAAAACTTCTGTGCCAACACACGACTGCCTCATGATGGTCATGGCTACCCAGAGTACAGACGGCCCATTGTCGGTCACACCCATAAGAAGAATGACTTTCTGTTTGACAGCAGGTGGGTCGTTCCTTACAACGCTTGGGTCCTACTTAAATATAAATGCCACATCAATGTTGAATTTGTTGGCTCCTTCCGTACCATCAAGTACCTGTACAAATACGTCCATAAAGGAGTTGATGTTGGCACTCTCGATATTGAAGACAGGGATGAGATCTCCAGATTCATCAATGCCAGAACCATTGATGCTCATGATGCACACTGGAGAACAATGGAATACAAGATCCAGGACAGAGTCCCTGCTGTCACCAATCTCGCTATCCACACAGATGGCCAGCAGAGCATAATCTTCAGAGAAGGCTATGCACAGGAGGCCCTAACGGCAGCCAAACCAACTACATTGCTTGCCTTCTTCCAACTAAACAGCAGGGACCCTGACGCAAGGCAATATCTTTACATGCAGATTCCAGAACATTACAAATGGGATGCAAAGGACCACATGTGGCAAAAAAGAGTCCACCAACTCAAGGATGCAGAACTTCCAGTAGTACAATAGGCAGGATGTCCAATGTATCAGTGCTCCAAGGAGAAAGATTCTACTTGAAACTGCTCCTAGGACATATCAGAGGACCACAGACCTATGATGACCTTAAGGTATATAACGGCAACCACTATGACACTTTCAAAGACACTGATCTAGCCATGGGCTTGCTTCAGGACGATGGAGAATGGATTACCGCCATGCTTGACGTCTCAAGCTACGCTTCCTCAAGGAAAGTAAGAGAAACCTTTGCCATCATCCTCCACTAGTGTCAACCTTCAGAGCCCAAAGATCTGTTTGAAAGATTATTTGAACAGCTTAGTGAAGACTTTGTCCATGAGGAGGCCACTGCACAGAGGTGCCCTACAGATGCAGTAGACACAACATTTATACACAATCAGGTACTACTTGCAATTGAAAACGAGCTCTCGCAAATGGGAGGTAGTCTATCCAAACACAATGATATGCCACAGCCAAGACCACTAACTGAGCAGGAAAAACTGACACAAATCTTCAGATCTGAAAAATTCAACATAACACAGCAAGAACAAATTGTAAAGTCACTTGCTCCTAAGCTCAATGGAGAACAAATGGCACTCTACGAAGCTGTCTATCAGGCAGTACATGCACCAAAAGAAGAAACCATCACACGGCAGTTCATTCTAAACTCCCCAGCAGGTTATGGCAAAACCTTTACCTTTAAGGCAATTGCAGCTAAGATTCGCGCAGAGAATGGCATTGTACTGTGTGTGGGCAGCACAGGCTTAGCGGCACAGAACCTGGAGGGTGGTAGGACAGCTCATTCAAGATTTAAGATCCCAATCCCCATTTTTGAAGACTCTGTCTGTGCCATCAACGCCGAGTCCTCCCTGGCTAGGCTCATCAAAGAGAGCAACTTGATAATCTGGGACGAGATATTCAGTGTTAACCGATTTAATGTTGAGTGTGTGGAAAGAACACTGAGGGACCTCATGCACTCACAACAACCTTGGGGTGGCAAAACTGTCCTTCTGGGTGGAGACCCTAGGCAGACACTCCCTGTTATTAAAAGAGCAAGCAGAGCCCAGATAGTTACAGCATGCATCCAGATGTCACCACTGTATCCTCTCATGAAGCACCACAAGCTTAACATCAACATGAGGACAGAAACAGCTGAAAGGGACTTCTCCAACTATCTTCTTGCTTTAGGGGACGGAAAACTCCCTCACGAGGACACAGAAGTTCAAATCCGAATTCCACCACAACACTTGGTTAAGGATCTGAATACTCTGATTTCTTACACCTTTCCTGGCCTGCAAAATGGATGTATCAACAAAGTCAACCTTCTCAAAGGCACTGTATACACTCCTCTGAACAATGACATCCGAGAAATCAACAACATATGCTTGGCTGACTTACCTACAGAAGAGAGAGTCTACCTTTCAGCCGACTCAATTCAGGAGGACGACCACAAGGATTACGTGACTGTGGAATTACTCAATTCACTGACACCCTCTGGAATCCCTGATCATAACCTCAAATTGAAAGTAGGCGCACCAGTCATGCTGCTTAGAAACCTGCAATCAGGTCCTGACCGCACTCTCAAGAATGGCACCAGAATGGTGGTAATGCAAATGATGGACAGAGTCATTGAGTGTGAGATTGCAGTAGGCACAAACAGGGGTGAAACAATCTTCCTACCAAGAATACCTCACTATGACAGAGGTGAGCTTCCCTTCACCTTCATTAGACGACAGTTCCCTATCCGCTTAGCATTCTCTGTTACAATCAATAAGGGTCAGGGCCAAGAGAATGAACGAGTTGGCATCTACTTGCCTAAACCTGTGTTCGCTCATGGCCAACTCTACACAGCCTTCTCTAGAGGAAAGAGAGCCAGCGCTGTAAAAGTTTTCATTGTGGATAATGACAAGGGCATTACTGACAACATTGTTTATAGCGAACTCCTTTAGGATAATGGGCATAAATGGACACAGACAGACACAGAGATCTCCATATACGGGCATAAAAGGGACACACCCAGACACATACAGAGATGTCCATATATCACAGACACAGATAGCTCCATATATGGGCATAAATGCACACACAGATGGGCATAAATGGACACAGGCAAACAGATGGCCAAAACGGGTCCTATGACAACAGGTATAATGGGGTTTGATTTAAAGGGTGGAGCATTCATTCCCTATTTACATCGTTCCTGTGTAGGCCGGTCCCCGACTAGACCCTCGGCCACCCGAAGGGCTAGACCCTCAAATAAGGGTAATAATAATAATGATAAGGGTAATGATAATGATAAGGGTAATAATAATAATAATTATTATTATTATTATTATTATTATTATTATTATTATTATATCTTTTTATGATTAACAACAGGTCTATAATCCGACGTTCTAAACAGCACACAGGTAGACGAATCTTGGCTTAGTTTCAAAACCAAATTCATTCAAATTTTGGACAGTGTGGCTCCCATGAAAACCATCAGGGTCAAAACCTGCTCGGTACCATGGATGAATTCGGACATCCTTACTGCCATAAAAGTCAGAAACAAAAAGTGTTCTGAGTTTCATAAAGGTAGGATCAAACTCGCCAAACGTTTTAACAAAGGTCTCGAATCCCACGCAGCTAAACTTGAAAAAGAAAAAAACAAGCTAAGAAACAAGGTTAATGGCATGCTCCTGTTAGCAGAAAAAAGCTACCTCGATGACAAAATTGAGGAAAATCAAAGCAAACCACGAGAGCTTTGGGAGCTATTCAACAACCTCCTAGGCTGCAGCAAGAAATTGAAAACCAGGCTTTCAAACTTAAGCCTCAAGGTGAATGACACTCTCATTACATCCAAACATGAAGTGAGTAAAATCCTCAACATATTCTTCACGACCGTAGCCTCAGATTTGGTTGACAAACTACCCCCTCACTCTGGGTGCTATGGTGGAGAGTATGTTGACTCATTTTACGAAAAACAGGGTGTACGCAAAGATGATTTTAAACTCTCCCCTGTGAAAACAGAAGAGGTGTTTAAAAAATGTAGTGCTCTTCATCAAAACAGAGCCACAGGCCTCGACAATATCCCCCCCAAATTTCTAAAAGACTCAGTCGATGATACTTGATGATACGTCAGTGAAATGGATGAGATTCTACCTGGAAGGGGAGCAAGTGGTGGAAGTAAACGGCACCCAGTCCCCCCCCCTCCCAGTGACTTGTGGTGTTCCTCAAGGAAGTATACTAGGACCTTTACTGTTCCTGGTATATGTGAATGATATGTCTTCAGCCTGCGACTGCAAACTGTTCCTGTTCGCAGATGATGCGGCCCTGCTAGTCTAGGACAGGGACAGGCTGCAGGTTGAGAAAACTCTCAGCTCGGAACTCAACAAGATCTGTATCTGGCTCTCCAACAACAAACTTCCATTGCACCTGGGTAAAACTGAATCCATCCTCTTTGGGTCCAGTCCTAACCTTAGCAAGGCAGAGAGTTTCACGATCAAAGTGGGTGATGATGTCATCAAAAGAAAGGATGAAATTACCTACCTGGGTTCCATCTTGGAGGCAAACCTCTCTGGTAAAAAAAACGCAGAAAAAGTGATCAAAAATGTTAACCAAACAACACGCTATTTGTGGAGGATTGATCGTCTAGTCAGTAAGAATATTCTGAAGATTCTTGCAGGGGCCCTCATACAAGGTTATTATGATTATGCATGCACTTCATGGTATCATAACACCTCCAAGGCCTTAAAAACAAGGCTCCTAACATCCCAAAACAAACTTGTAAGGCTACTTCTTGGCCTCAATCACAAAACCCATCTAACCCCTGCTCATTTTGCTAGGATTGGATGCTTAGGGTTGGGAACAGAGTACAGCAACCTTTTTGGCTCAACAAAGGGAAGGAACTCATTCTCATGCTATTCATTAAAAACTTGGAATGCCCTACCAAAAGGAGTAAAGGAGTGTAAAACCCTACTCACTTTCAAAACTGCCCTAAAGACACACCTTCGGGAGGCTGCAATTCCAAAATGGCCCCTGTCCAAATCTTAACCTACCCTAAGTCCTAACCTACCCCCCTCTCCCCCCCTTTTCTCTTTCTTCTCTTGTACATATGTTTTCACTCTTCATACCAGTAACCTGTAAACTGATTGTATGACATTCTGTATAGTAGTGTGTATATCTGTCTGTCTCTTATATGTATAGTAGTGTGTATCTGTCTGTCTCTTATATGTATAGTAGTGTGTATATGTGTCTGTCTCTTATATGTATAGTAGTGTGTATCTGTCTGTCTCTTATATGTATAGTAGTGTGTATATCTGTCTGTCTCTTATATGTATAGTAGTGTGTATCTGTCTGTCTCTTATATGTATAGTAGTGTGTATATGTGTCTGTCTCTTATATGTATAGTAGTGTGTATATCTGTCTGTCTCTTATATGTATAGTGTGTATCTGTCTGTCTCTTATATGTATAGTAGTGTGTATATATGTCTGTCTCTTATATGTATAGTAGTGTGTATATCTGTCTGTCTCTTAGTGTGTATATCTGTCTGTCTCTTATATGTATAGTAGTGTGTATATGTGTCTGTCTCTTATATGTATAGTAGTGTGTATATGTGTCTGTCTCTTATATGTATAGTAAGTAGTGTGTATATGTGTCTGTGTCTTATATGTATAGTAGTGTGTATATATGTCTGTCTCTTATATGTATAGTAATGTGTATATCTGTCTGTCTCTTATATGTATAGTAGTGTGTATATCTGTCTGTCTCTTATATGTATAGTAGTGTGTATATCTGTCGGAACCCAACCCGCCTCAACCCGCCCCGCGAACCGTTATATAAATCTATGGCTCAACCCGCCCCGCGACCCGCGATTTTTTTTTATTCTATAAAATCATGGTTGGAAAATAATCCCCAAGTGTATTCAAACTGTTTTATTGTTATTATTCTTATTCATATTAGGAATAAAGACAAAACAAGAGCATGTGATTTCTTTTTTTTTTTTGCGTGTGAGAGCGGCTGACCCGCTCACCCGCAGCCCGCATAATTTCCTCTGAAATTCTGACTCGACCCACCCGCGCCGCGGGTTGACCCGCGGGTTACGGGTCAACCCGCGCATCACTAGTGTCTGTCTCTTATATGTATAGTAGTGTGTATATGTGTCTGTCTCTTATATGTATAGTAGTGTGTATATGTGTCTGTCTCTTATATGTATAGTAGTGTGTATATGTGTCTGTCTCTTATATGTATAGTAGTGTGTATATGTGTCTGTCTCTTATATGTATAGTAGTGTGTATATGTGTCTGTCTCTTATATGTATAGTAGTGTGTATATGTGTCTGTCTCTTATATGTATAGTAGTGTGTATATGTGTCTGTCTCTTATATGTATAGTAGTGTGTATATATGTCTGTCTCTTATATGTATAGTAGTGTGTATATCTGTCTGTTTCTTATATGTATAGTAGTGTGTATATGTGTCTGTCTCTTATATGTATAGTAGTGTGTATATGTGTCTGTCTCTTATATGTATAGTAGTGTGTATATGTGTCTGTCTCTTATATGTATAGTAGTGTGTATATGTGTCTGTCTCTTATATGTATAGTAGTGTCTATATCTGTCTGTCTCTTATATGTATAGTAGTGTGTATATGTGTCTGTCTCTTATATGTATAGTAGTGTGTATATCTGTCTGTCTCTTATATGTATAGTAGTGTGTATATGTGTCTGTCTCTTATATGTATAGTAGTGTGTATATGTGTCTGTCTCTTATATGTATAGTAGTGTGTATATGTGTCTTGTCTCTTATATGTATAGTAGTGTGTATATGTGTCTGTCTCTTATATGTATAGTAGTGTGTATATGTGTCTGTCTCTTATATGTATAGTAGTGTGTATATATGTCTGTTTCTTATATGTATAGTAGTGTGTATATGTGTCTGTCTCTTATATGTATAGTAGTGTGTATATCTGTGTGTCTCTTATATGTATAGTAGTGTGTATATGTGTCTGTCTCTTATATGTATAGTAGTGTGTATATCTGTGTGTCTCTTATATGTATAGTAGTGTGTATATGTGTCTGTCTCTTATATGTATAGTAGTGTGTATATCTGTCTGTTTCTTATATGTATAGTAGTGTGTATATGTGTCTGTCTCTTATATGTATAGTAGTGTGTATATCTGTGTGTCTCTTATATGTATAGTAGTGTGTATATGTGTCTGTCTCTTATATGTATAGTAGTGTGTATATCTGTCTGTCTCTTATATGTATAGTAGTGTGTATATCTGTGTGTCTCTTATATGTATAGTAGTGTGTATATGTGTCTGTCTCTTATATGTATAGTAGTGTGTATATCTGTCTGTCTCTTATATGTATAGTAGTGTGTATATGTGTCTGTCTCTTATATGTATAGTAGTGCAGTGATGTTGCTAGGTTTTCAATGTAATGGGTCCTGGGATGCAAGGGTGGTCTTTTAGATGGGTCCCAGGGACATTTTATGGGTCCCCAATTACACGTCCCCCCCCCTATCGTTTTCTTTGATCTCCAATCTCCATATCTTCTATGCGTGTGTGACTGTGTACATTATATCCTGATGCAGTGGATCTCAACCTTTTCAGGCAGCGACCCCCCAAAATAATCATATTTTAACTGGGGACCCCCCACCCTGAGGAATTAGGAGTTGAGGCACTTAATTTAGTTTGATTCAGTTCCACAGATACATATTGTGAAAATAGCAGATCTAGATCAGTGCGACCCGTTCCTGCTTTTCAAGACCGATACCGATATATATACATATATTAAAAAATCATAAATATATTTTTTCAAATGTATATGATTCTGTAGTATTAGCACACCTTATGGTAAGAAATACTAGTAGTGGGCAACAGGTGGATTTAACATACCTTTGACCAATAGAATACATTTAATCATAGAACCTTTTAATCATTATTATTATTTTATTTTGTATTTATGAATGTAGAATTTATTTTTACTATTTATTGTGTAGACTGAAAACACTGGCTTACAGTGGAAGTATTGGCAAATAAAGAAATAGGAATTCAAGAAATAATGAAGACAAATACTGACAATGCCTATGAACATTGGCTTGCAGTTATTGCACATAGTCAACATGCAATAATACTATTAGGCTTGTCATTGAGAAAGGAAAATAAAGTTGTCTTTTTGAGGAGAAGTGGAACCTTATAAGTCACTTTAAGTTTAGCATGAGGGAGAGGGTCTACCCTCTTCAGGGAATTAAATGGTGCATTTATATAGCGCTTCTATCCGAAGCACTTTACATTGATTGTGCCATTAACCCATTCACACACACATTCATACACCGATGGCGGAGGAAACCATGCAAGGCACCAACCTGCTCATCGGGAGCAATTAGGGGTTCAGCGTCTATTAGGGGTTCAGCGTCTATTAGGGGTTCAGCGTCTTAATTGTTATGATATCTCTAAGCTACAGAAAACATCCAGTTGCCTATTAAACATACACAAGACACAGACGATAGACAACCGGTTACTTACAGCTGCCATTAATTAGTGCTTTTGTTTGCCTTTGTGGTCAAATCAGGGTCAAATGCATAGGATCAACGAGCCATCGTTAACCTGCTAATGTTACACAGCTGATTGGCAACATGCATTAATCCACCACATACATCACTCTGATCTCCAAGCAAGTGGGAGAACACTCTAAAATCGGGGATTTTACTTTGGCTGGTCAATTTAAGATGACAACAGCAACAGAGATTAGTAGTAGACCTGTATGTATGATGATCAGTTATTATTCCAGACAGTGGTCTATCCAAGACGTTTTAACACGTTTAAGAGCAGGTCCTCATGCCGTCTCTCTCTCTCTCTCTGTGTGTGAGTAGCGTAGACTAACAGCGAGGGGCTGTGCTGCTGCTTCTGCCACACAACGCCGTTTAACCGAGTTATACTTCTCCAGTACAACGGTGTCTAACCGGAGAGTTATACTTCTCCACCAACGGTGCCTAACCGAGAGAGTCCATGTAGATCACAGCTGACAAATATTATATATTATCGGAGCTAATCGGAGCTGCGTCCCATGGACGCACTAGAGTTGTCATGAATGCGTCCTTTCGCAATATGGTGCGTCAGCGACGCAGGACGCAGGCCTACGAGCATCTCTGGTAGTGTGTATATGTGTCTGTCTCTTATATGTATAGTAGTGTGTATATGTGTCTGTCTCTTATATGTATAGTAGTGTGTATATGTGTCTGTCTCTTATATGTATAGTAGTGTGTATATGTGTCTGTCTCTTATATGTATAGTAGTGTGTATATGTGTCTGTCTCTTATATGTATAGTAGTGTGTATATGTGTCTGTCTCTTATATGTATAGTAGTGTGTATATGTGTCTTGTCTCTTATATGTATAGTAGTGTGTATATGTGTCTGTCTCTTATATGTATAGTAGTGTGTATATGTGTCTTGTCTCTTATATGTATAGTAGTGTGTATATGTGTCTGTCTCTTATATGTATAGTAGTGTGTATATGTGTCTGTCTCTTATATGTATAGTAGTGTGTATATCTGTCTGTCTCTTATATGTATAGTAGTGTGTATATGTGTCTGTCTCTTATATGTATAGTAGTGTCTATATCTGTCTGTCTCTTATATGTATAGTAGTGTGTATATGTGTCTGTCTCTTATATGTATAGTAGTGTGTATATGTGTCTGTCTCTTATATGTATAGTAGTGTGTATATGTGTCTGTCTCTTATATGTACTAGACCATACCCGGTCGGCGCAGCGCATCCGTGGGGGGATATGCGCACATGATCTGGCAACCCGGGAGGCAGTTTGTCCCATAGCTGGGCAGCCGCAGCTATGGGACGACATTCTTTGACACAAAAACGCTAATAAGAAGCTGGGATTTGATTAAATTGAAAAACGGGCTTCACAGTTGCGTTCAGATTGTAATGGTCAATGGCTGTGTGCAAAATCAGAGCAATTGGTCCAGCCAGTGAGGAGAACCGGGTATCTTCACTCACGTACCACTACACTCACGTACCACTACAGAGGTTACTAGAATTATAGTAGGATAGTAGTGTGTATATGTGTCTTGTCTCTTATATGTATAGTAGTGTGTATATGTGTCTGTCTCTTATATGTATAGTAGTGTGTATATCTGTCTGTTTCTTATATGTATAGTAGTGTGTATATGTGTCTGTCTCTTATATGTATAGTAGTGTGTATATCTGTGTGTCTCTTATATGTATAGTAGTGTGTATATGTGTCTGTCTCTTATATGTATAGTAGTGTGTATATCTGTGTGTCTCTTATATGTATAGTAGTGTGTATATGTGTCTGTCTCTTATATGTATAGTAGTGTGTATATCTGTCTGTTTCTTATATGTATAGTAGTGTGTATATGTGTCTGTCTCTTATATGTATAGTAGTGTGTATATCTGTGTGTCTCTTATATGTATAGTAGTGTGTATATGTGTCTGTCTCTTATATGTATAGTAGTGTGTATATCTGTCTGTCTCTTATATGTATAGTAGTGTGTATATCTGTGTGTCTCTTATATGTATAGTAGTGTGTATATGTGTCTGTCTCTTATATGTATAGTAGTGTGTATATCTGTCTGTCTCTTATATGTATAGTAGTGTGTATATGTGTCTGTCTCTTATATGTATAGTAGTGTGTATATGTGTCTGTCTCTTATATGTATAGTAGTGTGTATATGTGTCTGTCTCTTATATGTATAGTAGTGTGTATATGTGTCTGTCTCTTATTTGTATAGTAGTGTGTATATGTGTCTGTCTCTTATATGTATAGTAGTGTGTATATGTGTCTGTCTCTTATATGTATAGTAGTGTGTATATGTGTCTTGTCTCTTATATGTATAGTAGTGTGTATATGTGTCTGTCTCTTATATGTATAGTAGTGTGTATATGTGTCTTGTCTCTTATATGTATAGTAGTGTGTATATGTGTCTGTCTCTTATATGTATAGTAGTGTGTATATCTGTCTGTCTCTTATATGTATAGTAGTGTGTATATCTGTCTGTCTCTTATATGTATAGTAGTGTGTATATGTGTCTTGTCTCTTATATGTATAGTAGTGTGTATATGTGTCTGTCTCTTATATGTATAGTAGTGTGTATATGTGTCTGTCTCTTATATGTATAGTAGTGTGTATATCTGTCTGTCTCTTATATGTATAGTAGTGTGTATATCTGTGTGTCTCTTATATGTATAGTAGTGTGTATATGTGTCTGTCTCTTATATGTATAGTAGTGTGTATATCTGTCTGTCTCTTATATCATATGTCATCATGATGTGTGTGCATGGGGATCTCATCTTAAACAAGCTCAGTGCTTAATGAGTCTTCCAGTTTAGTAGACTTTGTATTGTGAATGTGTACTTCCATGTACTGCTATTCTCATGTCTTACTAAATAAAGTACATCAATCAATCAATCAATCAATCAATATAATACATGCATCCACACATACAGTAACTGAGACCATTCAGTAGCCAAAACTGGTTATAATCGAAGTAACTGATTCAATATCATTATTAACCAGAAGTTGAAGTAACCAATTACACAATCAGGCTATTATTAACCCATGCTGTATATATTTGATTGATATGTTAGTCCTGAACCACCATATGCATGGAATTTAATGTCTTTCACTTTCAGCCATTCTAAAACAGTAGCTACACAAGCAATAATGTTAACATGACCAAGTTCAGCATACTGATGCACTGTCATCATGGAACCAATGCATTTATCCAAAAACAATGTAAAACCCTTTAAAGTGATAGTTCACCTAAAAGATTACTTATGTTCTATCCATTGCACACCCCATGGAGGCTTGAATTCATGGATTTGTTTTTGTTTTTGTCGCATTCCTGATCCAATAATTTGATGACCGGGTATATTTCCGGTAGGAGACACAAAGAGTCTACTTTGTGTCTCCTACCGGACATCTTTCTGCCGGTGATCAAATTATTGTCTTAGGAATGAGACAAAAAGCAAAAATAAATCCATGAATTCAAAGCTTCATGCGGTTGATGTACAATTGATAGAAAATAAGTCATTTTTGGGGGTGAACTACTCCTTTGAGACCGGGGAACGCATCTGTGTAACCTTTTTATCCATATGTTTTACTTTGGCTATTCAAAAAAGTTTGTGCAAATATTTGAATATTTATATAATATATATATATATCAGGGGTCGCGCTAGGATTTTAATCTGCCGGTCCCAATGTCCGGAAGGATTCAAATTTACCGGACATCTGACAAAAATAACGGTCATAATTATTTTTATTTTTTATTATAAAAAAAAAATAATAATAATTATTTTTATGCATTAATGACAAGCAGGTGCGTAAATACAGCCTGACACTTAAGCCTACAGCATTATATTTTGGATTGAGCTATTTGAACATGAACCATCATAATATACACATTTTATATAGCAGGGTCATCTTACACAAATACATTAATTACCTACATTACCATTTGCACGCATGCTGCGTGCGTAATGGTTTCTCAATAATCAATTGCGTTTGTATGCATTTTCAAATCAAAGGGCACTGCACAAAATTGGGCATTTCAGATTAATCCATAACGTCAGTGTTGTGTTCTATTTTTTTCTTGAAGGTATACTATGATTATTCCCTGCCTCCCACACGCACGGCATGCGCGCGTCTATAATTAATTAGATGTAAAAAATGTGCACGCGCGCGTGTGTGCCCCAAACGCAATATGCTTTGTACTGATTTTTCTTTTGTACTGATTTTTCTTACTGATATCTGATCACCTGAACTCAACCACTTCCAAGCTTAGATGCATTTTCAATGCAACAAACTCGGCCAGGCCCACTCAGGCCCCGTTTCACAGTAACACTGAGTAGCCTACAATATGCTTTGTACTGATTTTCTACTGTTTCTAATGTTAATCACCCTGTAACTCAACCACTTCGGAGCTGCTTTTAGCCTTGGATGCATTTAAAAAATACATATATATTACCATAGAAGTGCAAGGATTGTTATAAACTAGAAGTTCGGGCGGCTACGCGGCCCGAACGTCTAGCGTGACGCGTCGTTCACTTTGCAGTGCCACCTTACAGGCACCTGGTAGGATGTGATGTCATGCTGTACGTCACACTGGCGTGATGTCAGATTACGTCACACTGGCGTGATGTCAGATTACGTCACACTGGCTACATACGTACATACTGACAACCGACATGGCGCAGGATTCAAATTGTATATACAGATAAATGATGGTTAGGCTTATCAGATATAATAGCAGTGTTAACAGCGAGCCTTCCTGTATCTATTACAGAATTAACTTGGCATTGAAGACACAAACTGTATTGACAAAACTGTGTTTTGCTGTGCTATGACGCGCAATTTGAATACTAATGAAGTACTCAATTCAGTGACCTATAAGTGAATGGCAGGTCGTTGAAATGTGTGAATTCCTTCGCCAGTAGCCATTAATTATCACCTCAAGAACAATAGCCACGCACATGATAAGCCATCACCTCAGAGTTAGACTAGTCAGATGGTCAGACCACACTTTTGCTGTTTGTATTGCTGCGCCCCCCAGCCCAGCCAGCAGCCACTCCTGGGTGCAGCGTATCAGATGCGTATCAACGTATCAGATACGCTGTTTTGAACAGTTTTTGAAGGTATACGGTGGCGACGGGAAAAAATCTCAAGGTATACGCCGTACACAGCATCTGACGGTAGAACACACCACTGCATAACGTGGCTCAGCTGACCTGTTAGGGCAATACATTATAGACCACTACTCACAGTGGATGCGGTCCGTGCGTCTAGTTGGGACAGCCGTGGGAAAGTTGATGAGTTGTGAGAATCTTGTCGTCTCCTCATAGAGCTATTCAGTTCAAAGTGGTAACGTTTTAACATGTCCACCTCATAGAGTTAAAAATAGGTCCACGATTATGATTAACGTCGTGTTTCAGCTCGATGCCATAGTTGCAGTAGCCTATAGCTGTTGTGAAGAGTATTTACGCATCTGTGTTAGATTTCATCTTCAACCTGCACTGTTGTTTAAACTGCAAGGGCAACTTGCCAACTTTACTCACAAGTGCCCTTGTATTAGCCTAGTATCTGTGATATATTCTAACTCGTAATGATACAACTTGTGTGTAACTGGCTGTTAAATACACAACTTTATATAATGTAAATTGCAACCGGACCGCGGTGTCTCTGTCTGTCTGCCGAGACCGCAGTCTGTACGCAGCAGCAGCAACAACTAGCTCTCTTTTTCCTGTTGTAGGCTACCTTCACAATAAAGTGTCTCCCATTTACCGCCCAATGCAGCACATTTTACACTGGTTATTAGTAACAGGAAATAGGTGTAACCTAACAGCGTGTGACACACTCTTTCTACCGCTCTCTCTCTCTCTCCCAGAAACACACGCACGCTGTTAAGAGAGAGAGAGAAAGAGCGAGCGAGCGAGAGAGCGCGCACGAGAGAGAGAGAGAGAGAGAGAGAGAGAGAGAGAGAGAGAGAGAGAGAGAGAGAGAGAGAGCGAGCTTGCAAAGCAGAGGATTTGAAATGTGCCTAATTTTGCGGTGATAATTAATGAACAGCCGTGTCATTATCAACCGGTCAGGATGTCCGGAGAGATTTATTTTGTCCGGTCTTTGTCATAAAAAAAACGGTCAAAACCGGCAATAGGCTCGCACAGCAGCCATATTGGGAATGAATTGGGCCCCTTCCTTACTTCCTTCGCAGGTGTTACCAATGATAGTAATTAAGGCTCTGTTTAGTGTGGCATAGTGGTTGTCTTATTTTCAAGGACCCCCATAACTCTGAGTGTACAAATGGAACCAAATGGACCCGTTACACACCCACCATAAGGGGCCATTTGGGAACCAAAATGTTCTAGTGAGCCAACATGCACGATATCAGCACCCTGACCAGAATGGAACAGAGCCCTTCATTAGTATCATTGGTAACACCTGTAAAGGAAGTAAGAAGAGACCCAGTTTATTTCCAATATGGCTACTGTGCATAGAGCCTATTATCGGACTAACGCGACCTCTGATACAGTATATATATATATATATTCAAATATTTGCACAAACGTTCAAGATTTTTCAAAAATAGCAGATCTACAAGCTCATGAGCTATGAGCTTGTAGATCTGCTATTTTTGAATAACCAAAGACATCTTAAAATGACACAGATGTGTTCCGGTCTTAATGGGTAACCGTTAAAGGGATAGTTCACCCCCAAAAAATACTTATTTTCTATCAATTATACAGATGTGCCACTTCAAAACTTCACACGTTACTGTTCTTTCCCTGAAAGTCCCCTGAAAATGCATTTTTTTCCTCCCTTTTCTGCCCTTAAAATGCACTGTTTTGCCCCTGAAAAGAAGTTGTCACTACACACCCCCGTTTTTCCCTTCAACAGACATCCATATACATGAGAACAAAAGAATGTGTGTTTAAGAAGGTGTCAGACTCATTATGAGGCGAAAGGTGATTTGACCAGTTGCTCAAATTAATTAGCATCATAAAAGCAGTGATCATCAAAATAATTCAGCATTTTAAATGCCCTTCTTTGTCCCTCTTATTGCCCTGGGAATCCCCTGAAAATTTACTGTCTTGGCGATGGCAGGACATGTGAAGTTTTGAAGTGGCACATCTGTACACCCCATGAAGCCTTGAATTCATGTAGATTTCTTTTTGTCTCATCCCTAAGCCAATAATTTGATAACCGGCAGAAAGATATTAATGTCTTCAGTAGGAGACTCAAAGTTGGCACTTTGTGTCTCCTACCGCGGAGCCGCTGCCGGTTCTCAGATTATTGGCTTAGGAATGCAACAAAAACTAAAAAAATCTCCATGAATTCAAAGTCTCAATGGGGTGTGTAATCGCTAGGAAACATGTTGGGGTTGGCAGCTCTGAGAATAGGCTCTATGCTCAGCAGCCATATTGGAAAGAAACTGGGCCTCTTCCTTACTTCTTTCACAGGTTGTTACCAATGATACTAATGAAGGCTCTGTTCCATTCTGCTCAAACAGAGTCAGGGTGCTGATAGTGTGCATGTTGGCTCACTGGAAAAAGTCTGTCTCTTATATGTATAGTAGTGTGTATATGTGTCTGTCTCTTATATGTATAGTAGTGTGTATATGTGTAAGTCTCTTATATGTATAGTAGTGTGTATATCTGTCTGTCTCTTATATGTATAGTAGTGTGTATATCTGTCTGTCTCTTATATGTATAGTAGTGTGTATATGTGTCTGTCTCTTATATGTATAGTAGTGTGTATATCTGTCTGTCTCTTATATGTATAGTAGTGTGTATATGTGTCTGTCTCTTATATGTATAGTAGTGTGTATATGTGTCTGTCTCTTATATGTATAGTAGTGTGTATATCTGTCTGTCTCTTATATGTATAGTAGTGTGTATATGTGTCTGTCTCTTATATGTATAGTAGTGTGTATATCTGTCTGTCTCTTATATGTATAGTAGTGTGTATATCTGTCTGTCTCTTATATGTATAGTAGTGTGTATATCTGTCTGTCTCTTATATGTATAGTAGTGTGTATATGTGTCTGTCTCTTATATGTATAGTAGTGTGTATATGTGTCTGTCTCTTATATGTATAGTAGTGTGTATATGTGTCTGTCTCTTATATGTATAGTAGTGTGTATATGTGTCTGTCTCTTATTTGTATAGTAGTGTGTATATCTGTCTGTCTCTTATATGTATAGTAGTGTGTATATCTGTCTGTCTCTTATATGTATAGTAGTGTGTATATGTGTCTGTCTCTTATATGTATAGTAGTGTGTATATGTGTCTGTCTCTTATATGTATAGTAGTGTGTATATGTGTCTGTCTCTTATATGTATAGTCGTGTGTATATGTGTCTGTCTCTTATATGTATAGTAGTGTGTATATGTGTCTGTCTCTTATATGTATAGTAGTGTGTATATGTGTCTGTCTCTTATATGTATAGTAGTGTGTATATGTGTCTGTCTCTTTTATGTCATCATGATTTGTGTGCATGGGGATCTCATCTTAAACAAGCTCAGTGCTTAATGAGTCTTCCAGTTTAGTAGACCTTGTATTGTGAATTTGTACTTCCATGTACTGTTATTCTCACGTCTTACTAAATAAAGTACATCAATCAATCAATCAATATAATACATGCATCCACATATACAGTAACTGAGACCATTCAGTAGCCAAAACTCGTTATAATCGAAGTAACTGATTCAATATCATTATTAACCAGAAGTTGAAGTAACCAATTACACAATCAGGCTATTATTAACCCATGCTGTATATATTTGATTGATATGTTAGTCCTGAACCACCATAACCACCAGGGCACTGCACAAAATTGGGCATTTCAGATTAATCCATAACGTGGCTCAGCTGACCTGTTAGGGCAATACATTATAGACCACTACTCACAGTGGATGCGGTCCGTGCGTCTAGTTGGGACAGCCGTGGGAAAGTTGATGAGTTGTGAGAATCTTGTGGTCTCCTCATAGAGCTATTCAGTTCAAAGTGGTAACGTTTTAACGTGTCCACCTCATAGAGTTAAAAATAGGTCCACGATTATGATTAACGTCGTGTTTCAGCTCGATGCCATAGTTGCAGTAGCCTATAGCTGTTGTGAAGAGTATTTACGCATCTGTGTTAGATTTCATCTTCAACCTGCACTGTTATTAAACTGTAGGGCAACTTGCCAACTTTACTCACAAGTGCCCTTGTATTAGCCTAGTATCTGTGATATATTCTAACTCGTAATGATACAACTTGTGTGTAACTGGCTGTTAAATACACAACTTTATATAATGTAACTTGTAACCGGACCGCGGTGTCTCTGTCTGTCTGCCGAGACCGCAGTCTGTACGCAGCAGCAACAACTAGCTCTCTTTTTCCTGTTGTAGGCTACCTTCACAATAAAGTGTCTCCCATTTACCGCCCAATGCAGCACATTTTACACTGGTTATTAGTAACAGGAAATAGGTGTAACCTAACAGCGTGTGACACACTCTTTCTACCGCTCTCTCTCTCTCTCCCAGAAACACACGCACGCTGTTAAGAGAGAGAGAGAAAGAGCGAGCGAGCGAGAGAGCGCGCGCGCGAGAGAGAGAGAGAGGCAGAGAGACAAGAGAGAGAGAGAGAGAGAGAGAGAGAGAGAGAGAGAGAGAGAGAGAGAGAGAGAGAGAGCGAGCTTGCAAAGCAGAGGATTTGAAATGTGCCTAATTTTGCGGTGATAATTAATGAACAGCCGTGTCATTATCAACCGGTCAGGATGTCCGGAGAGATTTATTTTGTCCGGTCTTTGTCATAAAAAAAACGGTCAAAACCGGCAATAGGCTCGCACAGCAGCCATATTGGGAATGAATTGGGCCCCTTCCTTACTTCCTTCGCAGGTGTTACCAATGATAGTAATTAAGGCTCTGTTTAGTGTGGCATAGTGGTTGTCTTATTTTCAAGGACCCCCATAACTCTGAGTGTACAAATGGAACCAAATGGACCCGTTACACACCCACCATAAGGGGCCATTTGGGAACCAAAATGTTCTAGTGAGCCA
>NC_139948.1:54687224-54694724 GCF_963454915.1 Gymnoscopelus microlampas | reverse complement strand
TGGAACTAAGCCAACTACTGTAGCAAATCCACTTAAAAAACTAGTCATAACTAAAAGAAAAATTATCATCACCAAAGTGTCTCAAATTTCTCCCAAAATATTTCCACTTTGTTGGGAAGAAGTGTTTTAAATACATAACGTGGCATTACCGTCCTTAACTTAAAACCAGTCTGATTACATTGTTTTTGGCATCATTTAAATGCAAAAAAAAAAAAACATTGTTAGAGCAAATGAATGCATTCCACCTGGAGCTGAATATGTAGTTATAAATTATAACCATATCAGTTATAAATCTTTCATTTTTATCACAATAAATCTTACCATATTCATCAATATCACTATTTATCATGATGTATCATTTCATAATGCTGCCAGTTTGAAGAGTATCCTGGCAATTACTAAAGCCTGAAGACATTAGGGCAGGGGTCTTCAATGTTTTCAGGCCAAGGACCACTTGGCTGAGAGTGAGATAAAGCAGGGACCCCCCATTATATATTGTATAAAATATGTATTTTTTCATAGATTTCATAGGCAGCTTTCATAGACTTGTTTCACAGCACTATCATGTTGGATTCATGTTACTGTGTGTTTCCAGACATTTAACCTAATGCTCTAAAAACAATACTTATTATACCTGACCTTTCACTCTGTACTTAGTCTGCTCTTTTTCCCCCTACATCAAACCACTTTGCCAAAAATAGCAGATCTACAAGCACACAACACCTCGCAGCGCGAGGCGTTGTGCGCTTGTAGATCTGCTATTTTTGGCTAAAGTTCTCCTCAGAGTAGGGATGCTTGGTTGAAGTGGTTAATGTAAAGATCACCAAAGATTTGGCGGACCCCCTGTAGTAACTCTGAGGACCCCCTAGGGGTCCCGGACCCCCTGTTGAAGACCCCTGCATTAGGGAGTTCATTAGTTGAACGACTGGTTCTCAATGAGAAGGGCGAGGGAGTTTCAGGGGGTTCACAGTTAAATGATTGATACAACAACATGGAGCCCAAAGGGTCTGTAACTCTGAGAGTGTACAAGTGGAACAAAATGATTGTTTTTGGTCCCATTTGTACACTCTCTGAGTTATATTAATGTTTCAGAGTTTTGTACTGAATACAATTTAATAAAAATCATATGAAATGTATCAGGTGGCCTTAATGCATATCACACTGGGGGTCCTTGAAATGAATAACTAAATAGTCACTGAGCTAAACTGGACTGTATCGGTCTGGAAAGACTAACATACATAGCTAGGGGTAAGCAGAATCATTTTGTCCAGCTTTGGGAAACATTCATGAATGTTATGGAGACCATTACTTAAGAGAGAAGGAAACTGAAAACTATATTTCATATGGTAAAGAAAGTGTAAACAATGTGATTTATTTATTGATTTAATTTATATATCATTATTATTCTTATTCTATTTTTTGATAATGCAAGTGCAAGGATGTATATGTGTATGAATGTGTGTGGTAGTGTATGTCCTGTATGTCACAAAAAGTCAATACAAATATTATTTAAAAAAATATATATATGTTGGAGTAAAATAATGTATAAATGTAAACGTTATCTTTCCAAGGCTAGAAGTAGACTGGTGAGGGAGACAATTAGTCCAATCTTGGAATAAATTCCTTACCAAAAAAAATCTTCACCAATGTGTTTGTAAAGGTGTCTAGTAACACATCTCACAAAGACTGAAATTCAGTATCCCTAGGAGAATTTTTGACAGCTCCTTAAAGTTGGGGTACCCACCATAACCTTGGTTAAAAAAAATCCCCCCAAAAAATCCAAATTTAATTCTGTTTTAAGTAGCATGTGAGGGGTCAAACTAGGGTGTTTTTATGATTCTGAATCCATTGCAATCATTTGTTTTGCACCAAAACCACTCCTTGGGCTAAAAACGGCCATAGCCATGTATACTTTTTGTGTAAAAAGCCCATTGAGATTTTAGCCCAAGGAGTGGTTTTGGTGCAAAACAAATGATTGCAATGGATTCAGAATCATAAAAACACCCTAGTTTGACCCCTCACATGCTACTTAAAACAGAATTAAATTTTGATTGTTTTGGGGGATTTTTTTTTAACCAAGGTTATGGTGGGTACCCCAACTTTAAGGAGCTGTCAAAAATTCTCCTAGGGATACTGAATTTCAATAAAGTTGTGATGTTTTACTAGACACCTTTACAAACACATTGGTGAAGATTTTTTTTGGTAAGGAATTTATTCCAAGACTGTTTTAATATCCCCTGACTAAATGCCCTCTCCCTCGTTGTGGGACATTGGAGGAGATTGTTACAGTCAACTAAAAGACAAAGTGAATATCCATCTTTACAGCTTTTCTCTTCATTAAGAAGAATATATGAATATGTCATCAGTCAGTTTGCACCCACTGATGGCATATTTCTCAGACTCTTTTACCGTGCTGCCTCACTTTAGAGAAACCCAAACCTCTTCAATATAATGGACATTGTGTAAGCTTTTTTTGTCAACAGTTTCCTCACCTTTGGAGGATAATGCAAGTTCACGTTCACTCTCATCTCATGTCCAACTTGAACACTTTTGCCCCTCCGCCGGTAGCTAAATGTAGACATTGCGTCTCAGTAGGAAATAGCTGTGTATTTTGTCACATTCACCAATACTGTGTGTTGAACTGGGAAACTAGATTTGTTCCGTAGCTGTGTGTATGTCGATAATTTCAAACTATCCAAAACGATGTCGTTTATACTTATACTCTCTCTCTCTCTCTCTCCCCCTCCCTCTCACTGTCTCTCTCTCTCTCTCTCTCTCCCCCCCCTCCCTCTCACTGTCTCTCACTGTCTCTCTCTCTCTCCCCCTCCCTCTCACTGTCTCTCTCTCTCTCTCTCCCCCCTCCCTCTCACTGTCTCTCTCTCTCTCCCCCTCCCTCTCACTGTCTCTCTCTCTCTCTCCCCCTCCCTCTCACTGTCTCTCTCTCTCTCCCCCTCCCTCTCACTGTCTCTCTCTCCCCCCTCCCTCTCACTGTCTCTCTCTCTCTCCCCCCTCCCTCTCACTGTCTCTCTCTCTCTCTCTCCCCCCTCCCTCTCACTGTCTCTCTCTCTCCCCTCCCTCTCACTGTCTCTCTCTCTCCCCCTCCCTCTCACTGTCTCTCTCTCTCTCTCCCCCCTCCCTCTCACTGTCTCTCTCTCTCCCCTCCCTCTCACTGTCTCTCTCTCTCCCCCCTCCCTCTCACTGTCTCTCTCTCTCCCCCCTCCCTCTCACTGTCTCTCTCTCTCCCCCTCCCTCTCACTGTTCTCTCTCTCTCCCCTCCCTCTCACTGTATCCTCTCTCTCCCCCCTCCCTCTCACTGTCTC
Organism: Gymnoscopelus microlampas; assembly: GCF_963454915.1. Taxonomy (NCBI): domain Eukaryota; kingdom Metazoa; phylum Chordata; class Actinopteri; order Myctophiformes; family Myctophidae; genus Gymnoscopelus; species Gymnoscopelus microlampas. The sequence continues at coordinate 54,691,404 of NC_139948.1, read as the reverse complement.
TCTCTCTCCCCCCTCCCTCTCACTGTCTCTCTCTCCCCCTCCCTCTCACTGTCTCTCTCTCTCTCTCTCCCCCCTCCCTCTCACTGTCTCTCTCCTCTCCCCCCTCCCTCTCACTGTCTCTCTCTCTCCCCTCCCTCTCACTGTATCTCTCTCTCCCCCCTCCCTCTCACTGTCTCTCTCTCTCCCCCCTCCCTCTCACTGTCTCTCTCTCTCCCCTCCCTCTCACTGTATCTCTCTCTCTCCCCCTCCCTCTCACTGTCTCTCTCTCTCCCCCCCTCCCCTCTCACTGTCTCTCTCTCCCCCCTCCCTCTCACTGTCTCTCTCTCTCCCCCCTCCCTCTCACTGTCTCTCTCCTCCCCTCCCTCTCACTGTATCTCTCTCTCTCCCCCCTCCCTCTCACTGTCTCTCTCTCTCCCCCCTCCCTCCTCACTGTCTCTCTCTCTCCCCTCCCTCTCACTGTATCTCTCTCTCTCCCCCCTCCCTCTCACTGTCTCTCTCTCCCCTCCCTCTCACTGTCTCTCTCTCTCCCCCCTCCCTCTCACTGTCTCTCTCTCTCTCTCCCCCCCCTCCCTCTCACTGTTCTCTCTCTCCTCCCCTCCCTCTCACTGTATCTCTCTCTCTCCCCCCTCCCTCTCACTGTCTCTCTCTCTCCCCCTCCCTCTCACTGTCTCTCTCTCTCTCCCCCTCCCTCTCACTGTATCTCTCTCTCTCCCCCCTCCCTCTCACTGTCTCTCTCTCTCTCCCCCCTCCCTCTCACTGTCTCTCTCTCTCCCCCTCCCTCTCACTGTCTCTCTCTCTCTCCCCCCTCCGTCTCACTGTCTCTCTCTCTCTCTCCCCCCTCCCTCTCACTGTCTCTCTCTCTCTCCCCTCCCTCTCACTGTCTCTCTCTCTCTCCCCCTCCCTCTCACTGTCTCTCTCTCTCCCCTCCCTCTCACTGTATCTCTCTCTCTCCCCCCTCCCTCTCACTGTCTCTCTCTCTCCCCTCCCTCTCACTGTCTCTCTCTCTCTCCCCCCTCCCTCTCACTGTCTCTCTCTCTCTCTCTCCCCCCTCCCTCTCACTGTCTCTCTCTCTCCCCTCCCTCTCACTGTATCTCTCTCTCTCCCCCCTCCCTCTCACTGTCTCTCTCTCTCTCCCCTCCCTCTCACTGTCTCTCTCTCTCTCCCCTCCCTCTCACTGTATCTCTCTCTCTCCCCCCCTCCGTCTCACTGTCTCTCTCTCTCTTTCCCCCCTCCCTCTCACTGTCTCTCTCTCTCCCCCCTCCCTCTCACTGTCTCTCTCTCTCTCCCCCCTCCGTCTCACTGTCTCTCTCTCTCTCTCTCCCCCCTCCCTCTCACTGTCTCTCTCTCTCTCCCCTCCCTCTCACTGTATCTCTCTCTCTCCCCCCTCCCTCTCACTGTCTCTCTCTCTCTCCCCTCCCTCTCACTGTATCTCTCTCTCTCCCCCCTCCCTCTCACTGTCTCTCTCTCTCCCCTCCCTCTCACTGTCTCTCTCTCTCTCCCCCTCCCTCTCACTGTCTCTCTCTCTCTCCCCCTCCCTCTCACTGTCTCTCTCTCTCTCCCCTCCCTCTCACTGTCTCTCTCTCTCCCCCCTCCCTCTCACTGTCTCTCTCTCTCTCTCTCTCCCCCTCCCTCTCACTGTCTCTCTCTCTCCCCTCCCTCTCACTGTCTCTCTCTCTCTCCCCCTCCCTCTCACTGTCTCTCTCTCTCCCCTCCCTCTCACTGTCCTTCTCTCTCTCTCTCCCCTCCCTCTCACTGTCTCTCTCTCTCCCCCTCCCTCTCACTGTCTCTCTCTCTTCTCCCCCCCTCCCTCTCACTGTCTCTCTCTCTCTCCCCCTCCCTCTCACTGTCTCTCTCTCTCTCCCCTCCCTCTCACTGTCCTCTCTCTCTCCCCTCCCTCTCACTGTCTCTCTCTCCCCCCTCCCTCTCACTGTCTCTCTCTCTCTCCCCCCTCCGTCTCACTGTCTCTCTCTCTCTCTCTCCCCCCTCCCTCTCACTGTCTCTCTCTCTCTCCCCCCTCCCTCTCACTGTCTCTCTCTCTCTCTCTCCCCCCTCCCTCTCACTGTCTCTCTCTCTCTTCCCCCTCCCTCTCACTGTCTCTCTCTCTCCCCTCCCTCTCACTGTATCTCTCTCTCTCCCCCCCTCCGTCTCACTGTCTCTCTCTCTCTCCCCCCCTCCCTCTCACTGTCTCTCTCTCTCCCCCTCCCTCTCACTGTCTCTCTCTCTCTCCCCCCCTCCCTCTCACTGTCTCTCTCTCTCTCCCCCTCCCTCTCACTGTCTCTCTCTCTCCTCCCCCTCCGTCTCACTGTCTCTCTCTCTCTTCTCTCCCCCTCCCTCTCACTGTCTCTCTCTCTCTCCCCCTCCCTCTCACTGTCTCTCTCTCTCTCTCCCCCCTCCCTCTCACTGTCTCTCTCTCTCTCCCCCTCCCTCTCACTGTCTCTCTCTCTCTCTCCCCCTCCCTCTCACTGTCTCTCTCTCTCTCTCCCCCTCCCTCTCACTGTCTCTCTCTCTCCCCCCTCCTCTCACTGTCCTCTCTCTCCCCCCTCCCTCTCACTGTCTCTCTCTCTCCCCCCTCCGTCTCACTGTCTCTCTCTCTCTCTCCCCCCCTCCCTCTCACTGTCTCTCTCTCTCCCCTCCCTCTCACTGTCTCTCTCTCTCTCTCCCCCCCTCCCTCTCACTGTCTCTCTCTCTCCCCCCTCCCTCTCACTGTCTCTCTCTCTCTCCCCCTCCCTCTCACTGTCTCTCTCTCTCCCCCCTCCCTCTCACTGTCTCTCTCTCTCCCCTCCCTCTCACTGTCTCTCTCTCTCTCCCCCTCCCTCTCACTGTCTCTCTCTCTCTCCCCTCCCTCTCACTGTCTCTCTCTCTCCCCCCCTCCCTCTCACTGTCTCTCTCTCTCCCCTCCCTCTCACTGTATCTCTCTCTCTCTCTCCCCCCTCCCTCTCACTGTATCTCTCTCTCTCCCCCCTCCGTCTCACTGTCTCTCTCTCTCTCTCTCCCCCCTCCCTCTCACTGTCTCTCTCTCTCCCCCCTCCCTCTCTCTGTCTCTCTCTCTCTCCCCCCTCCCTCTCACTGTATCTCTCTCTCTCCCTCCCTCTCACTGTCTCTCTCTCTCCCCCCTCCCTCTCACTGTCTCTCTCTCTCTCTCCCCCCCTCCCTCTCACTGTCTCTCTCTCTCCCCTCCCTCTCACTGTATCTCTCTCTCTCCCCCCTCCCTCTCACTGTCTCTCTCTCTCCCCTCCCTCTCACTGTCTCTCTCTCTCTCCCCTCCCCTCTCACTGTCTCTCTCTCTCTCCCCCTCCCGTCTCCCTGTCTCTCTCTCTCTCTCTCCCCCTCCCTCTCACTGTCTCTCTCTCTCCCCCTCCCCTCTCACTGTCTCTCTCTCTCTCCCCTCCCTCTCACTGTCTCTCTCTCTCTCCCCTCCCTCTCACTGTCTCTCTCTCTCTCCCCCCCCCTCTCACTGTCTCTCTCTCTCTCCCCCCTCCCTCTCACTGTCTCTCTCTCTCTCCCCCTCCCTCTCACTGTCTCTCTCTCTCTCTCTCCCCTCCCTCTCACTGTCTCTCTCTCTCCCCTCCCTCTCACTGTCTCTCTCTCTTCCCCCTCCCTCTCACTGTCTCTCTCTCTCCCCTCCCTCTCACTGTCTCTCTCTCTCTCTCCCCTCCCTCTCTCTCTCTTCTCTCTCTCTCCCCTCCCTCTCACTGTCTCTCTCTCTCTCCCCCTCCCTCTCACTGTCTCTCTCTCTCTCTCCCCCTCCCTCTCACTGTCTCTCTCTCTCTCTCCCCCCTCCCTCTCTCTGTCTCTCTCTCTCCCCTCCCTCTCACTGTCTCTCTCTCTCTCCCCTCCCTCTCACTGTCTCTTCTCTCTCTCTCTCCCCCTCCCTCTCACTGTCTCTCTCTCTCTCCCCCTCCCTCTCACTTCTCTCTCTCTCCCCTCCCTCTCACTGTCTCTCTCTCTCTCCCCCTCCGTCTCACTGTCTCTCTCTCTCTCTCTCCCCCCTCCCTCTCCCTGTCTCTCTCTCTCTCCCCCTCCCTCTCACTGTCTCTCTCTCTCTCTCTCCCCCCTCCCTTCTCACTGTCTCTGCTCTCTCTTCCCCCTCCCTCCTACTGTCCTCTCATCTCTCCTCTCTCTCCTCTCCCCTCCTCTCATCGTCCTCTCTCTCTCTCTCCCCCTCCCTCTCACTGTCTCT
>NC_139948.1:54672687-54687024 GCF_963454915.1 Gymnoscopelus microlampas | reverse complement strand
TCTCTCTCCCCCCTCCCTCTCACTGTCTCTCTCTCTCTCCCCCTCCCTCTCACTGTCTCTCTCTCTCTCTCTTCCCCCTCCCTCTCACTGTCTCTCTCTCTCTCCCCCTCCCTCTCACTGTCTCTCTCTCTCTCTCCCCCTCCCTCACCTGTCTCTCTCTCTCTCTCTCCCCTCCCTCTCACTGTCTCTCTCTCATCTCCCACTCCCTCTCACTGTCTCTCTCTCCCCCTCCCTCTCATGTCTCTCTCTCTCTCCCCCCTCCGTCTCACTGTCTCTCTCTTCTCTCTCTCTCCCCCCTCCCTCTCACCTGTCTCTCTCTCTCCCCTCCCTCTCACCTGTCTCTCTGCTCCTCTCTCCTCCCCTTCCTCTCACTGTCTCTCTCGCTCCCCCCTCCCTCTCACTGTCTCTCTCTCTCTCCCCTCCCTCTCACTGTCCTCTCTCTCTTCAGCTCTCACTCTCTCCCCCTCCCTCTCACAGGTCGTCCTCTCTCTCCCCCCTCCCTCTCACTGTCTCTCTCTCTCCTCGCCCCCCTCCCTCTCACTGTCTCTCTCTCTCTCCCCCCTCCCTCTCACTGTCTCTCTCTCTCTTCCCCCCCTCCCCTCTCACGGTCTCTCTCTCTCCCTCTTCCCTTCTCACTGTCTCTCTCTCTCTCTCCCCCTCCCTCTCACTGTCTCTCTCCTCTCTCCCCCCTCCTTCTCACTGTCTCTCTCTCTCTCTCTCCCCCCCTCCCTCTCACTGTCTCTCTCTCTCCCCCCTCCCTCTCACTGTATCTCTCTCCTCCTCTCCCCCCTTCCCTCTCACTGTCATCCTCGTTCTCTCTCCCCCTCCCTCTCACTGTCTCTCTCTCTCTCCCCCCCTCCCTCTCACTGTCTCTCTCTCTCTCTCTCCCCCCTCCCTCTCACTGTCTCTCTCTCTCTCCCCCCTCCCTCTCACTGTCTCTCTCTCTCTCTCCCCCCTCCCTCTCACTGTCTCTCTCTCTCTCCCCCTCCCTCTCACTGTCTCTCTCTCTCTCCCCCTCCCTCTCACTGTCTCTCTCTCTCTCCCCCCTCCCTCTCACTGTCTCTCTCCTCTCTCTCTCTCCCCCTCCCTCTCACTGTCTCTCTCTCTCTCCCCCTCCCTCTCACTGTCTCTCTCTCTCTCCCCCCTCCTCTCACTGTCTCTCTCTCTCTCTCTCCCCCCCTCCCTCTCACTGTCTCTCTCTCTCTCCCCCTCCTCTCACTGTCTCTCTCTCTCTCTCCCCCTCCCTCTCACTGTCTCTCTCTCTCCCCCTCCCTCTCACTGTATCTCTCTCTCTCCCCCCCTCCCTCTCACTGTCTCTCTCTCTCCCCCTCCCTCTCACTGTCTCTCTCTCTCTCTCCCCCCTCCCTCTCACTGTCTCTCTCTCTCTCCCCCTCCCTCTCACTGTCTCTCTCTCTCTCCCCCTCCCTCTCACTGTCTCTCTCTCTCTCCCCCTCCCTCTCACTGTCTCTCTCTCTCTCCCCCTCCCTCTCACTGTCTCTCTCTCTCTCCCCCTCCCTCTCACTGTCTCTCTCTCTCTCTCTCCCCCCTCCCTCTCACTGTCTCTCCTCTCTCCCCCTCCCTCTCACTGTCTCTCTCTCTCTCCCCCCTCCCTCTCACTGTCTCTCTCTCTCTCTCTCCCCCCTCCCTCTCACTGTCTCTCTCTCTCTCTCCCCCCTCCCTCTCACTGTCTCTCTCTCTCTCCCCCTCCCTCTCACTGTCTCTCTCTCTCCCCCCTCCCTCTCACTGTCTCTCTCTCTCTCTCCCCCCTCCCTCTCACTGTCTCTCTCTCTCTCCCCCCTCCCTCTCACTGTCTCTCTCTCTCTCCCCCCTCCCTCTCACTGTCTCTCTCTCTCTCCCCCCTCCTCTCACTGTCCTCTCTCTCTCTCCCCCTCCCTCTCACTGTCTCTCTCTCTCTCTCCCCCCTCCCTCTCACTGTCTCTCTCTCTCTCTCCCCCTCCCTCTCACTGTCTCTCTCTCTCTCTCCCCCCTCCCTCTCACTGTCTCTCTCTCTCTCCCCCTCCCTCTCACTGTCTCTCTCTCTCTCCCCCCTCCCTCTCACTGTCTCCCTCTCTCTCTCTCCCCCCTCCCTCTCACTGTCTCTCTCTCTCCCCTCCCTCTCACTGTCTCTCTCTCCCCTCCTCTCTCTCTCTCCCCCTCCCTCTCACTGTCTCTCTCTCTCTCTCTCCCCCTCCCTCTCACTGTCTCTCTCTCTCCCCCTCCCTCTCACTGTCTCTCTCTCTCTCCCCCCTCCTCTCACTGTCTCTCTCTCTCTCCCCTCCCTCTCACTGTCTCTCTCTCTCTCCCCCTCCCTCTCACTGTCTCTCTCTCTCTCTCCCCCCTCCCTCTCACTGTCTCTCTCTCTCTCCCCCTCCCTCTCACTGTCTCTCTCTCTCTCCCCCCTCCCTCTCACTGTCTCTCTCTCTCTCCCCCTCCCTCTCACTGTCTCTCTCTCTCTCCCCCTCCCTCTCACTGTCTCTCTCTCTCTCCCCCTCCCTCTCACTGTCTCTCTCTCTCTCCCCCCTCCCTCTCACTGTCTCTCTCTCTCTCCCCCCTCCCTCTCACTGTCTCTCTCTCTCTCTCCCCCCTCCCTCTCACTGTCTCTCTCTCTCTCCCCCTCCCTCTCACTGTCTCTCTCTCTCTCCCCCTCCCTCTCACTGTCTCTCTCTCTCTCCCCTCCTCTCACTGTCTCTCTCTCTCTCCCCCTCCCTCTCACTGTCTCTCTCTCTCTCCCCCTCCTCTCACTGTCTCTCTCTCTCTCCCCCTCCCTCTCACTGTCTCTCTCTCTCTCCCCCCTCCCTCTCACTGTCTCTCTCTCTCCCCTCCCTCTCACTGTATCTCTCTCTCTCCCCCTCCCTCTCACTGTCTCTCTCTCTCTCCCCTCCCTCTCACTGTCTCTCTCTCTCCCCCCTCCCTCTCACTGTCTCTCTCTCTCTCTCCCCCTCCCTCTCACTGTCTCTCTCTCCTCTCCCCTCCCTCTCACTGTCTCTCTCTCTCCCCCTCCCTCTCACTGTCTCTCTCTCTCTCCCCCCTCCCTCTCACTGTCTCTCTCTCTCCCCTCCCTCTCACTGTCTCTCTCTCTCCCCCCTCCCTCTCACTGTCTCTCTCTCTCTCCCCCCTCCCTCTCACTGTCTCTCTCTCTCTCTCTCCCCCCTCCCTCTCACTGTCTCTCTCTCTCCCCCTCCCTCTCACTGTCTCTCTCTCTCTCCCCCCTCCCTCTCACTGTCTCTCTCTCTCTCCCCTCCCTCCCTCTCACTGTCTCTCTCTCTCTCTCTCTCCCCCTCCCTCTCACTGTCTCTCTCTCTCTCTCCCCCCTCCCTCTCACTGTCTCTCTCTCTCTCCCCCCTCCCTCTCACTGTCTCTCTCTCTCTCCCCCCTCCCTCTCACTGTCTCTCTCTCTCTCCCCCCTCCCTCTCACTGTCTCTCTCTCTCCCCCCTCCCTCTCACTGTCTCTCTCTCTCTCTCCCCCCTCCCTCTCACTGTCTCTCTCTCTCTCTCCCCCTCCGTCTCACTGTCTCTCTCTCTCTCTCTCCCCCTCCGTCTCACTGTCTCTCTCTCTCTCTCTCCCCCCTCCCTCTCACTGTCTCTCTCTCTCTCCCCTCCCTCTCACTGTCTCTCTCTCTCCCCCTCCCTCTCACTGTCTCTCTCTCTCTCTCTCCCCCCTCCCTCTCACTGTCTCTCTCTCTCTCTCCCCCTCCCTCTCACTGTCTCTCTCTCTCCCCCCTCCCTCTCACTGTCTCTCTCTCTCCCCCCTCCCTCTCACTGTCTCTCTCTCTCCCTCCCTCTCACTGTCTCTCTCTCTCCCCCCTCCCTCTCACTGTCTCTCTCTCTCTCCCCTCCCTCTCACTGTCTCTCTCTCTCCCCCTCCCTCTCACTGTCTCTCTCTCTCTCTCCCCCCTCCCTCTCTCGTCTCTCTCTCTCTCCCCCTCCCTCTCACTGTCTCTCTCTCTCCCCCTCCCTCTCACTGTCTCTCTCTCTCTCTCCCCTCCTCTCACTGTCTCTCTCTCTCTCCCCCTCCCTCTCACTGTCTCTCTCTCTCTCCCTCCCTCTCACTGTCTCTCTCTCTCTCCCCCTCCCTCTCACTGTCTCTCTCTCTCTCTCTCCCCCCTCCCTCTCACTGTCTCTCTCTCTCCCCCTCCCTCTCACTGTCTCTCTCTCTCCCCTCCCTCTCACTGTCTCTCTCTCTCCCCCTCCCTCTCACTGTCTCTCTCTCTCTCTCCCCCTCCCTCTCACTGTCTCTCTCTCTCTCCCCCTCCCTCTCACTGTCTCTCTCTCTCCCCCTCCCTCTCACTGTCTCTCTCTCTCCCCCCTCCCTCTCACTGTCTCTCTCTCTCTCTCTCCCCCCTCCCTCTCACTGTCTCTCTCTCTCTCTCCCCTCCCTCTCACTGTCTCTCTCTCTCCCCTCCCTCTCACTGTCTCTCTCTCTCTCTCCCCTCCCTCTCACTGTCTCTCTCTCTCCTCCCCTCCCTCTCACTGTCTCTCTCTCTCTCCCCCTCCCTCTCACTGTCTCTCTCTCTCCCCCTCCCTCTCACTGTCTCTCTCTCTCCCCTCCCTCTCACTGTCTCTCTCTCTCCCCCCTCCCTCTCACTGTCTCTCTCTCTCTCTCTCCCCCCTCCCTCTCACTGTCTCTCTCTCTCTCTCCCCCTCCCTCTCACTGTCTCTCTCTCTCCCCCTCCCTCTCACTGTCTCTCTCTCTCTCCCCCTCCCTCTCACTGTCTCTCTCTCTCCCCCCTCCCTCTCACTGTCTCTCTCTCTCTCTCTCCCCCCTCCCTCTCACTGTCTCTCTCTCTCTCTCCCCCTCCCTCTCACTGTCTCTCTCTCTCCCCCTCCCTCTCACTGTCTCTCTCTCTCCCCCTCCCTCTCACTGTCTCTCTCTCTCCCCCTCCCTCTCACTGTCTCTCTCTCTCTCCCCCCTCCCTCTCACTGTCTCTCTCTCTCCCCCTCCCTCTCACTGTCTCTCTCTCTCTCCCCTCCCTCTCACTGTCTCTCTCTCTCCCCCTCCCTCTCACTGTATCTCTCTCTCTCCCCCCTCCCTCTCACTGTCTCTCTCTCTCTCTCCCCCCTCCCTCTCACTGTCTCTCTCTCTCCCCCCTCCCTCTCACTGTCTCTCTCTCTCTCCCCCCTCCTCTCACTGTCTCTCTCTCTCTCTCTCCCCCCTCCCTCTCACTGTCTCTCTCTCTCCCCCTCCCTCTCACTGTCTCTCTCTCTCTCTCCCCCCTCCCTCTCACTGTCTCTCTCTCTCTCTCTCCCCCCTCCCTCTCACTGTCTCTCTCTCTCCCCCTCCCTCTCACTGTCTCTCACTGTCTCTCTCTCTCTCCCCCTCCCTCTCACTGTCTCTCTCTCTCCCCTCCCTCTCACTGTCTCTCACTGTCTCTCTCTCTCTCCCCCTCCCTCTCACTGTCTCTCTCTCTCTCTCTCTCCCCCCTCCCTCTCACTGTCTCTCTCTCTCTCCCCCTCCCTCTCACTGTCTCTCTCTCTCTCTCTCCTCTCTCCCCCCTCCCTCTCACTGTCTCTCTCTCTCTCCCCCCTCCCTCTCACTGTCTCTCTCTCTCCCCCCTCCCTCTCACTGTCTCTCTCTCTCTCCCCCCTCCCTCTCACTGTCTCTCTCTCTCTCCCCCTCCGTCTCACTGTCTCTCTCTCTCTCTCTCCCCCCTCCCTCTCACTGTCTCTCTCTCTCTCCCCCTCCCTCTCACTGTCTCTCTCTCTCTCCCCCCTCCCTCTCACTGTCTCTCTCTCTCCCCCCTCCCTCTCACTGTCTCTCTCTCCCCCTCCCTCTCACTGTCTCTCTCTCTCTCTCTCCCCCCTCCCTCTCACTGTCTCTCTCTCTCCCCCTCCCTCTCACTGTCTCTCTCTCTCTCTCTCCCCCCTCCCTCTCACTGTCTCTCTCTCTCTCCCCCCTCCCTCTCACTGTCTCTCTCTCTCTCCCCCCTCCCTCTCACTGTCTCTCTCTCTCCCCCTCCCTCTCACTGTCTCTCTCTCTCTCCCCCCTCCGTCTCACTGTCTCTCTCTCTCTCTCTCCCCCCTCCCTCTCACTGTCTCTCTCTCTCCCCTCCCTCTCACTGTCTCTCTCTCTCTCTCCCCCTCCCTCTCACTGTCTCTCTCTCTCTCCCCCTCCCTCTCACTGTCTCTCTCTCCCCCCTCCCTCTCACTGTCTCTCTCTCTCCCCCTCCCTCTCACTGTCCTCTCTCTCTCTCCCCCTCCCTCTCACTGTCTCTCTCTCTCTCCCCCTCCCTCTCACTGTCTCTCTCTCTCCCCCTCCTCTCACTGTCTCTCTCTCTCTCTCTCCCCCTCCCTCTCACTGTCTCTCTCTCTCCCCTCCCTCTCACTGTCTCTCTCTCTCTCTCCCCCTCCCTCTCACTGTCTCTCTCTCTCTCCCCCTCCCTCTCACTGTCTCTCTCTCCCCCCTCCGTCTCACTGTCTCTCTCTCTCTCTCCCCCCTCCCTCTCACTGTCTCTCTCTCTCTCCCCCTCCCTCTCACTGTCTCTCTCTCTCTCTCCCCCCTCCCTCTCACTGTCTCTCTCTCTCCCCCTCCCTCTCACTGTCTCTCTCTCTCTCCCCCTCCCTCTCACTGTCTCTCTCTCCCCCTCCCTCTCACTGTCTCTCTCTCTCTCCCCCTCCCTCTCACTGTCTCTCTCTCCCCCCTCCCTCTCACTGTCTCTCTCTCTCTCCCCCTCCCTCTCACTGTCTCTCTCTCCCCCCTCCCTCTCACTGTCTCTCTCTCTCTCCCCCCTCCCTCTCACTGTCTCTCTCTCCCCCCTCCCTCTCACTGTCTCTCTCTCTCTCCCCCTCCCTCTCACTGTCTCTCTCTCTCTCCCCCTCCCTCTCACTGTCTCTCTCTCTCCCCTCCCTCTCACTGTATCTCTCTCTCTCCCCCCTCCGTCTCACTGTCTCTCTCTCTCTCTCTCCCCCCTCCCTCTCACTGTCTCTCTCTCTCCCCCCTCCCTCTCACTGTCTCTCTCTCTCTCCCCCCTCCGTCTCACTGTCTCTCTCTCTCTCTCTCCCCCCTCCCTCTCACTGTCTCTCTCTCTCCCCCTCCCTCTCACTGTATCTCTCTCTCTCCCCCCTCCCTCTCACTGTCTCTCTCTCTCCCCTCCCTCTCACTGTCTCTCTCTCTCCCCCTCCCTCTCACTGTCTCTCTCTCTCTCTCTCCCCCCTCCCTCTCACTGTCTCTCTCTCTCTCCCCCTCCCTCTCACTGTCTCTCTCTCTCTCTCTCCCCCTCCCTCTCACTGTCTCTCTCTCTCTCCCCCCTCCCTCTCACTGTCTCTCTCTCTCCCCCCTCCCTCTCACTGTCTCTCTCTCTCCCCCCTCCCTCTCACTGTCTCTCTCTCTCTCCCCCTCCGTCTCACTGTCTCTCTCTCTCTCTCTCCCCCTCCCTCTCACTGTCTCTCTCTCTCCCCCCTCCCTCTCACTGTCTCTCTCTCTCTCCCCCCTCCCTCTCACTGTCTCTCTCTCCCCCCTCCCTCTCACTGTCTCTCTCTCCCCCCTCCCTCTCACTGTCTCTCTCTCTCTCCCCCCTCCCTCTCACTGTCTCTCTCTCCCCCCCTCCCTCTCACTGTCTCTCTCTCCCCCTCCCTCTCACTGTCTCTCTCTCTCTCCCCCTCCCTCTCACTGTCTCTCTCTCCCCCCTCCCTCTCACTGTCTCTCTCTCTCTCCCCCCTCCGTCTCACTGTCTCTCTCTCTCTCTCTCCCCCCTCCCTCTCACTGTCTCTCTCTCTCCCCTCCCTCTCACTGTCTCTCTCTCTCTCTCCCCCTCCCTCTCACTGTCTCTCTCTCTCTCCCCCTCCCTCTCACTGTCTCTCTCTCCCCCCTCCCTCTCACTGTCTCTCTCTCTCTCCCCCTCCGTCTCACTGTCTCTCTCTCTCTCTCTCCCCCCTCCCTCTCACTGTCTCTCTCTCTCCCCCCTCCCTCTCACTGTCTCTCTCTCTCTCCCCCCTCCCTCTCACTGTCTCTCTCTCCCCCCTCCCTCTCACTGTCTCTCTCTCTCTCCCCCCTCCCTCTCACTGTCTCTCTCTCTCCCCCCCTCCCTCTCACTGTCTCTCTCTCTCTCCCCCCTCCCTCTCACTGTCTCTCTCTCCCCCCTCCCTCTCACTGTCTCTCTCTCTCTCCCCTCCCTCTCACTGTCTCTCTCTCTCTCCCCTCCCTCTCACTGTCTCTCTCTCTCCCCTCCCTCTCACTGTATCTCTCTCTCTCCCCCCCTCCGTCTCACTGTCTCTCTCTCTCTCTCTCCCCCCTCCCTCTCACTGTCTCTCTCTCTCCCCCCTCCCTCTCACTGTCTCTCTCTCTCTCCCCCCTCCGTCTCACTGTCTCTCTCTCTCTCTCTCCCCCCCTCCCTCTCACTGTCTCTCTCTCTCCCCTCCCTCTCACTGTATCTCTCTCTCTCCCCCCTCCCTCTCACTGTCTCTCTCTCTCCCCTCCCTCTCACTGTCTCTCTCTCTCCCCCTCCCTCTCACTGTCTCTCACTGTCTCTCTCTCTCTCCCCCTCCCTCTCACTGTCTCTCTCTCTCTCTCTCCCCCCTCCCTCTCACTGTCTCTCTCTCTCTCCCCCTCCCTCTCACTGTCTCTCTCTCTCTCTCTCCCCCCTCCCTCTCACTGTCTCTCTCTCTCTCCCCCTCCCTCTCACTGTCTCTCTCTCTCCCCCCCTCCCTCTCACTGTCTCTCTCTCTCCCCCCTCCCTCTCACTGTCTCTCTCTCTCTCCCCCCTCCCTCTCACTGTCTCTCTCTCTCCCCCCTCCCTCTCACTGTCTCTCTCTCTCTCCCCCCTCCCTCTCACTGTCTCTCTCTCTCTCTCTCCCCCCTCCCTCTCACTGTCTCTCTCTCTCCCCCCTCCCTCTCACTGTCTCTCTCTCTCCCCCCTCCCTCTCACTGTCTCTCTCTCCCCCCTCCCTCTCACTGTCTCTCTCTCCCCCCTCCCTCTCACTGTCTCTCTCTCTCTCCCCCCTCCCTCTCACTGTCTCTCTCTCCCCCCTCCCTCTCACTGTCTCTCTCTCCCCCCTCCCTCTCACTGTCTCTCTCTCTCTCCCCCTCCCTCTCACTGTCTCTCTCTCCCCCCTCCCTCTCACTGTCTCTCTCTCTCTCCCCCCTCCGTCTCACTGTCTCTCTCTCTCTCTCTCCCCCCTCCCTCTCACTGTCTCTCTCTCTCCCCTCCCTCTCACTGTCTCTCTCTCTCTCTCCCCCTCCCTCTCACTGTCTCTCTCTCTCTCCCCCTCCCTCTCACTGTCTCTCTCTCCCCCCTCCCTCTCACTGTCTCTCTCTCTCTCCCCCCTCCGTCTCACTGTCTCTCTCTCTCTCTCTCCCCCCTCCCTCTCACTGTCTCTCTCTCTCCCCCCTCCCTCTCACTGTCTCTCTCTCTCTCCCCCCTCCCTCTCACTGTCTCTCTCTCCCCCCTCCCTCTCACTGTCTCTCTCTCTCTCCCCCTCCCTCTCACTGTCTCTCTCTCTCCCCCCTCCCTCTCACTGTCTCTCTCTCTCTCCCCCCCTCCCTCTCACTGTCTCTCTCTCCCCCCTCCCTCTCACTGTCTCTCTCTCTCCCCCCTCCCTCTCACTGTCTCTCTCTCCCCCCTCCCTCTCACTGTCTCTCTCTCTCTCCCCCTCCCTCTCACTGTCTCTCTCTCCCCCCTCCCTCTCACTGTCTCTCTCTCTCTCCCCCCTCCCTCTCACTGTCTCTCTCTCCCCCCTCCCTCTCACTGTCTCTCTCTCTCTCCCCCTCCCTCTCACTGTCTCTCTCTCTCTCCCCCTCCCTCTCACTGTCTCTCTCTCTCTCCCCCTCCCTCTCACTGTCTCTCTCTCCCCCCTCCCTCTCACTGTCTCTCTCTCCCCCCTCCCTCTCACTGTCTCTCTCTCTCTCCCCCTCCCCTCTCACTGTCTCTCTCTCCCCCCTCCCTCTCACTGTCTCTCTCTCTCTCCCCCCTCCGTCTCACTGTCTCTCTCTCTCTCTCTCCCCCCTCCCTCTCACTGTCTCTCTCTCTCCCCTCCCTCTCACTGTCTCTCTCTCTCTCTCCCCCTCCCTCTCACTGTCTCTCTCTCTCTCCCCCTCCCTCTCACTGTCTCTCTCTCCCCCCTCCCTCTCACTGTCTCTCTCTCTCTCCCCCCTCCGTCTCACTGTCTCTCTCTCTCTCTCTCCCCCCTCCCTCTCACTGTCTCTCTCTCTCCCCCCTCCCTCTCACTGTCTCTCTCTCTCTCCCCCCTCCCTCTCACTGTCTCTCTCTCCCCCCTCCCTCTCACTGTCTCTCTCTCTCTCCCCCTCCCTCTCACTGTCTCTCTCTCTCTCCCCCCTCCGTCTCACTGTCTCTCTCTCTCTCTCTCCCCCCTCCGTCTCACTGTCTCTCTCTCTCTCTCTCCCCCCTCCCTCTCACTGTCTCTCTCTCCCCCCTCCCTCTCACTGTCTCTCTCTCTCTCCCCCCTCCGTCTCACTGTCTCTCTCTCTCTCTCTCCCCCCTCCCTCTCACTGTCTCTCTCTCTCTCCCCCCTCCGTCTCACTGTCTCTCTCTCTCTCTCTCCCCCCTCCCTCTCACTGTATCTCTCTCTCTCCCCCCTCCGTCTCACTGTCTCTCTCTCTCTCTCTCCCCCCTCCCTCTCACTGTATCTCTCTCTCTCCCCCCTCCCTCTCACTGTCTCTCTCTCTCTCCCCCTCCCTCTCACTGTCTCTCTCTCTCTCCCCCCTCCCTCTCACTGTCTCTCTCTCTCTCTCCCCCCTCCCTCTCACTGTCTCTCTCTCTCTCCCCCCTCCCTCTCACTGTCTCTCTCTCTCTCTCCCCCCTCCCTCTCACTGTCTCTCTCTCTCCCCTCCCTCTCACTGTCTCTCTCTCTCCCCTCCCTCTCACTGTCTCTCTCTCTCTCCCCCCTCCCTCTCACTGTCTCTCTCTCTCTCTCCCCCCCTCCCTCTCACTGTCTCTCTCTCTCCCCTCCCTCTCACTGTCTCTCTCTCTCCCCTCCCTCTCACTGTCTCTCTCTCTCTCCCCCCTCCCTCTCACTGTCTCTCTCTCTCTCCCCCTCCCTCTCACTGTCTCTCTCTCTCTCTCCCCCCTCCCTCTCACTGTCTCTCTCTCTCCCCCTCCCTCTCACTGTCTCTCTCTCTCTCCCCCCTCCCTCTCACTGTCTCTCTCTCTCTCCCCCCCCCTCCCCCTCACTGTCTCTCATTGTAATCATCTACAGAGGAGTGTAGTAGCCTGGAATCCAGAGCGACTGGTTACGTGAATGTTTTTCATCTTTTCAGGCAGAGTGAAAACAATCCAGAACATGTAGTCAGTCAGTGTGTGGATTCCAGGTTAGGACTGTTCCTATCCCTCTCCCCCCCTCCCTCTCACTGTCTCTCTCTCTCTCCCCCCCTCCCTCTCACTGTTAGGACTGTTCCTATCCCTCTCCCCCCCTCCCTCTCACTGTTAGGACTGTTCCTATCCCTCTCCCCGCCTCCCTCCCTCCAACTAGAGTTGCAGCTGCATTACACAGAAATCACTCTGTTAGGTCATAGAGAAGCCATTGGCTCCGACAATTCATTCACTATCACTAACAGCTGCTGGCAAAACAATACTTATTAGATAAACAACAGGCTTTATCAAACCCTGAGTGAATTTATGGTACGTTACTAGTTTTATTTTTATATTTTTGGGCAGCACTTATTTATTTTAAAACGATCTAAATGTTTTGGTTGGGCTTCATCAACTTCATGAGGACAAGAGGAAGAGAGGACAGGACAGGAGAGGATGTTCATAAAAAAATAAAAATAAAAATCCTCTGTAGCTAGCATTACAATGAGAGAGGGAGAGAGAGAGAGAGAGGAGAAGGATTTTTCTATTTTCTAATTCAAAAATCTTCCAAATATTCCACATTTTATTTCAAGATTTCAAATTTTTAATAAATAGCAGATCTACAAGCTCTGTGAGCTTTTAGAGCTATGCAGAGCTTGTAGGCTATTTCCAAATAGCCGATGGATACAGCATATAGCTTTAAAGCAGTTGTTTTCAAGGGCCATTATTTATTCTGCATTTGAGCCATGGACCACCATTTGATGAGATTTAGACTCTCAAAACTTAGAATATTTTGTTGTCGTTGGATAATTCCATGCTGTATTAGTGTTGGTACATTACCATAAGAGAGAGAACAGACAAACATTCATCAAAATAACAATCCTTCAATTAAGTCATTTGCAGATGTTTAACAATAATTTAACTCTTGAGAGCGTAACATGAAACCAAATGGACCCGTAAGGGTCCATTTGGTTTCATGTTACGCTCTCAAGAGTTAAAGATCTATAAGGATCCATTTGGTAGATAATTTCAAACTATCCAAAACATTTAGCTGGGGACCACCTGGAACCCCCTCAAGGACCACCGGTGGTCCCCGGACCACTGGTTGAGAACCACTGGTTTAAAACGTTCATGTGGCCTATTAGTCGCTTCTTTTGGCCTTGTTTTCCCCAGACCTGGTTGCTTATTCCTCTCACAAAATCTGGCAACACTGCACATATAGCCAACATGCAGTTTCATACTCAGGTTCATACTCATTCCCACTGACTTAAGCTGTCAAAAGAAAGAAATAAAGTTTAATGGTTTTCACTGTTGTGGAATTGTGGATCAATTAATAATTGATGACTGAGTGTTATTGATGAGAAGTACAATAACAGCCAGGTGGGGGGTATGGTAGATCTGTAAAGAACAGACCATAGAGGACAAGTTGAACCCTAACAGGACGGGCTGAACAACAACAGCCTGTCAGGCCTAAGCGGGACGTCTTGGCAGTGTTGGAAAAAGTACTCAAATTCTTTACTTAAGTAAAAGGATCAATACTGCAATATGGAAATACTCTGTTACAAGTAAAAGTCTAAAAGTTTACTTGATTAAAAGACAAGTATTGGCATCAAAATGTACTTAAAGTACCAAAAGTTATAAGTGCTAAAATGTCTGTAAATAGAAGATCTACAAGCTCACAACGCGTCGCATCGCAACGTGTTTGTTGAGCTTGTAGATCGGCTATTTTCAAATAGCCTATGTATAAAATAGGGCTGAAGTGGTTAATGTATGTTTTATAATACAATGATTTATATCTGCAAAGTAACTAGTAACTAAAGTTTTTAAATAATTAAATCATTAAAGTACAATATTTGCCTCTTAGATGTAGTGGAGTAGAAGTAAAAGTACTGAAAACTGGGTATACTCTAGTAAAATAAAAATACAAAAAGAAATGAAAAAAGTAAATGTACTCAGTTACTTTACAGTTGCAGTGCTCATTACATGCAGTACCACGGCATCCCACCAGTCCTTTTGAACAGGAGCATGCACACGAACGTGCACGGATATGCACACACACGTGCACGGATATGCACACACGTGCATGGATGCACACACACGTGCACGGATATGCACACACACGTGCACGGATATGCACACACGTGCATGGATGCACACACACGTGCACGGATATGCACACACACGTGCACGGATATGCACACACGCGTGCACGGATATGCACACACACGTGCACGGATATGCACGCACGTGCACGGATATGCACACACACACGTGCACACGAGAATGTGTTCCACTCGATTCAATTCTAGCCTAATCTTAGCGTTCTTAATAGTATCTTTTTCCACCATCACAGGTTAACAGCCTACATGCATTCTATTATCCTACCTTTCTTTCTTATAGTAGTGTAATAATAATAAGGGTAATAATAATAATAATAATAATAATGCATTGTAGTTGTGGAATTCAGAATCAGGTTTAGTTAACTAAAAACAAACCAAACAAATGAAATGTTGAATTGTAAAAAAAAACATTTAAGCAACTGAAATAAAACATTTTCCTGAGCTTTCTGAATGGATGAAAAACATTGATCACACGAACCTGGAGATAATGTGTAGTGATTTGTGTGTTTTGGACCATTTCTGTAGGACTAGTTTTACAGAAAATGCTAAATGGTGATACATTGGTGGTAAATTATTCCCTTGACCAAGTCTTGGGCATGTCAGATTTCCACTCTCTCCCGAAGCTGGGAGTCCAGATGTTCAGTTTGAATGTGGATTCTATATCCTGTCTCAATGAGTTCATTAGGTTCCACAGAGAACCTGATTTAGAAAGACGGAAAGATGGAAAAAAAAGTACATGGAAGTACAGTTAACAATACATGGTCTTCTAAAATGATAAATGTATAACCCATAAAATAACCCATAAAAGGCTTATTTCAAATGAGATTCCTACGCACTCAAATCATGATGACATTTAAGAAAACAGACAATCAGCTTACAGGTTACTGGTATGAAAAACAAGAAATATGTACATTCAACAGCCCGAGGGGGGGGGGGGGGTGGGGGGTGTAGGTTAAGACTTTGACAGGGGCCAGTTT
>NC_139948.1:54627687-54670187 GCF_963454915.1 Gymnoscopelus microlampas | reverse complement strand
TTACAGTTTGCGTTATGAGCTATTCATTCTGATGCTGTCAAACCTAGCCCTGAAACATGACTGTGTGTGTGTGTGTGTGTGTGTGTGTGTGTGTGTGTGTGTGTGTGTGTGTGTGTGTGTGTGTGTGTGTGTGTGTGTGCGTGCGTGCGTGCGTGCGTGCGTGCGTGCGTGCGTGTCTTTCTGAAATGGAACTGAAAGTAACTTCTCCAAAAGGAAGGAATGGCAGGCCTAATATTACTGATGCATGTTGGCTGTGTGCAATAATGCAACTACAGACATTATATTGCCTTTTGTTAGGCTATTCAATATTAGTTTTTTTTCTTGAAATCATATTTATTTAATTTGCAATAATTCAACTTTATGGCATGCTAATGATTTGAGACGTATTGTATTATATTACTACACAATAGTAAATACATAATTCTACACAATAAATACATATGTTTTAAATAACGGATCTAAATATGGAATATACTTATGATAAGTTTTGCCATAATCATGTAGCTCTACAACAGAGGCATATGACAGCAATGGTACAACATAATATTTAAAGCAATTGGAATATATATATTGTTTAAATAATAATTTTCAGCCATTCGCCAATCTAATTATTTTGCTGGAAAAATTCTGGGACTGTAGTGAAAACGTGGCTTAAAACATGGTAATCATTACCTAACCACCCACACACATTACCAGGTATTGTTTAATTTCAAATTGAATTATTCTACTTAAAATGGTTTATTGGGGCTCCGTACAAATTGCATTGCTTGTTTTTAATGTCAATAATTAAAGTAGCTATTCTTCTTACTACATACAAAAAAGTGATCTACGTAGTTAGTGGCAGCGTCTGAGACAACAGATGCTGACTGAATGCGTGTGAGCGAGCATGCACGTCCGCAACTGGTTTCGGCCCTCATCAAGTCACCATTTTCACCAATTCGGCCCCGACCCCAAAATGAGTTTGACACCCCTGGTATAAACGTTTTGAAGTTGACAGCAGTATGTCAATGTTTTAATTCATTTGGTATAAAAGCTTTGCGACAAATAGCAGCAATTTATTCAAATGTAACTAAAGTAATTTTGAGGTATTTGTACTTTACTTGAGTATTTCCAATTTCCAATACTTTTACTTCTACTCCACCACATCTCGGATCCAAATATTCTACTTTTACTCCACTCAGTGGCGTGCACAGACATTTTGAGGGGCAGGTGCTCAAGTAAATTATACTTTTTTTTGTTGACTTGGTCTGCTCTTTTTTTCCCTCTACACCTATACCTCTTTGCCAAAAATAGCCGATCTACAAGCTCACAACGCCTCGTAGATCCGCTATTTTTGGCTAAAGTTCTCCTCAGAAAAAGGATGCTAGGTTTCGAGTGGTTATGGTAAAAAGAAAAATCATATTTTTTCAAAAGGGCACTTCTGGTCAAGAGGGCAAAGGGCAGGTGCTCTAGCACCACCTAGAGTCTATCTGTGCACGTCCCTGACTCGACTACAATTATATGAAAACTTTAGTTACTAGTAACTTTGTAAATTTTGATTATTATTATTACAAAACATACATTAACCACTTCAGCCCTATATACATTTCGGCCATTTGAAAATAGCAGATCCACAAGCTCACAATGCGTCGCGATGCATTGTGAGCTTGTAGATCTGCTATTTTGAAAGGTTGGGTATACATTAGAAATGGGACATTCTGCATTGTTTGTAGTTCTCTCATCGGCCACATTCTCTAGCAAGCTCTCGTTCTCTAATTATATTCTGTCAAATGCTGATTGATGATAGGTGTGTGTGTGTGTGTGTGTGTGTGTGTGTGTGTGTGTGTGTGTGTGTGTGTGTGTGTGTGTGTGTGTGTGTGTGTGTGTGTGTGTGTGTGTGTGTGTGTGTGTGTCTTTCTGAAATGGAACTGAAAGTAACTTCTCCAAAAGGAAGGAATGGCAGGCCTAATATTACTGATGCATTTTGGCTGTGTGCAATAATCCAACTACAGACATTATATTGCCTTTTGTTAGGCTATTCAATATTAGTTTTTTTCCTTGAAATCATATTTATTTAATGTGTGTGTGTGTGTGTGTGTGTGTGTGTGTGTGTGTGTGTGTGTGTGTGTGTGTGTGTGTGTGTGTGTGTGTGTGTGTGTGTGTGTGTGTGTGTGTGTGTGTGTGTGTGTGTGTTTTGAAAAACAGAATTATGTTGTTTCTCTTCCATGTTGCAAGAAGGTCTCTTTGAAACAAACAGCCTAAAGGTCATTACACACCTGGGGCATAATGACGCAATGCAGAAAAACAACCAGAAAATGCGAAATATTCGGCCGGCAAATTTTTACATGTCTGTCTCTACAGAGACAGAATATAATCTTTATTTCAGACCCGTGGGTCCATATAAAACACAGCACATAATATAAAAAGAGACAGCAGTATATCAATATATACAATATATTTTTACAGCTGTCTTTACAGATGGTATAGGACCAGTATACTGCAGTCAGAGGTAGGTGAAAAGTGCAGGAATAAAATTATAATGATGGCAACATTAAAGAAATACATGACATGGATGCACCTGGGACGTATCATCAGTGTTGTAGCCTGGGGTCATCGGGTGTTTCGGTCTCACCAGGTCCATGACCTGAACGCTGTACCAGATCCTCTGCACCATCCCGATCCAAACATCAGCAGCTCTGGAATCACCCATGAACACTCTTAAGAAGTAAGGGACAGACGGATCACCGTGGGGAAAAATGGTGGCACAATGGTGACTCGCGTGAGACATGTTGTTGTTCCAGGCTTTAGCCAGGACCATCCACCGTCGTCCATGCATGCATTGTTGGCGTGCGTGTGCTCGCCGTGGAGTCTACAGCTCTAAACAGCGCAGCGTTGCAAATGGTGAGATTTCTGGCACTCAACGTAAACTGTTTTAATAAACCTGGCACCCGTTGTGTTAAAAGGGTGGCATTTGTCTACTACTGCAAACTTTAGATGTCAATCATAGCCAATGAGGATGGAATATGAAAAATCAAACACATCCGTCTTGATCACATGACTATAGAGATCATGTGTACCGATTTGCGTGAAATTTGGATAAAATTTGAAGGAGTAATATAAAAAATGTGTTTTACATAAGTCGGCCTCCTGGTGGCGCTATAAAAGGCAGATGTGAAAAATGCAGGGCAAAGGTTTTTCCTTGACCTCTAGGGAGTGTGCATCAGAGCACACTCCTTAGAGCTCCCCGTCGCTCACGTTCATTTGCGCACCTCTCGCTCCATGCTCCACTCAAACCGGGTCGCTCAACAGTAAAAAAAAAATAATAAAAGAAAAAGAAAATAGAAATTCTAATGAAACGTCGGTGCGCTGTGCACTGCTGGATGTCTGTGTGTCTGAGTCGTGCGACCGGGCATGCTCAAACATTCGGTGCGCGGCCCCCGCCGGGCGGCTTGGAGCGGCAGGCGGTCCTCGCTCTGAGTAGCGCTCCAACCTTTTTATAAACCAGCTCCGCGCTCACGTCAAAATCGCGTCGCTCCGCTCCGCTCACATGCTCTGGTGTGCATACAAAGTTTTACACAGATCGGTGCAGTTATAGGTAAAAACATGAATCGTCCTGTTATAGCGCCACCATGAGGCTAATTTGAAAATGTTCATGTGGCAGTTCTTCCTTGGCATAGTGGAAATATGCGTGCAAAATTTCACGGAAATTGCATGCTGTGTTCATGATTTGAGGAATTTAGTTCAAAACTGAGCACTCCTGCAAACGTTGGAAGCCATTTTTAGCCAATCAGGATGGAATATGAAAAATCTGAAAGACTTGTTTCGTATAATGACTATAGAGATACTGTGTACCAATTTGCGGGATTTTTGGACAAAATCTGTAGGAGTACTGTCAAAAAATACGTTTTGCGCAAATCGGCCTCCTGGTGGCGCTATAAAAGGCCCATGTGAAACATTTGGGGCAGAAGTTCGGAATTGGCATCCAGGGAGTGTGTGTGCACAGTTTCGCTGCGATCAAGCCAACGGTGGCGGAGATTAGCTGGTCACAGACGGACGGACACACGGACGGACACAAACACGGACGGACGGACGGACGGACGGGGGGTAAAACATAATTTCGCCATGCCTTTCGGCCTGGCGGAGACAATGAGAACAAACATTTCAAACAAAATAAACATTTGAACCTCATGGTCACTCACCAATTCAATCAGATCAGATTCACACAGTCACAGCCAGCAGGTCAGTCAGTAAGGGGTAGATATCTATAAGCCACAGTAGAACTGGTTTTAGTCAATGGATCAATGTATGAAATGATAACATAGAGTATTGTTTGTTTGGTACAGACCTGCATCAGCTCTCTAGTGATGTACTACTGCAGGCTGACTGTTCTACAGGGTGTGGCTGGTGGTCTTGTAGTGATTACCAATAGACAGTATGCACATGTGTCACTTTTCCACCGGGACACCCCCCCCTCATCTAGACTGAGTGGTAAACATTGAGCAGCATGGATATGGAGCGTTGGAGTTAGGAAGCGCTCGTTGTAAATCACGCAACGGTCCTGCGTACCACCTGTTTCTAAATGTCACATGATGCAGGAGGCAGCAGGACTTTGTGTTATTGAAAACGAGCGCTTCCAGTCTCTGACACTTAGAAAAACTAAAACAAAAAATCCCCTGCACAGAATGAATTGACATAAAGATCATAACATGTCTCTACGGTGGAGTTTTATGATACAAAAACTTTGCAGATAGAAAGAGGATAATTCAAGCTTTCCGTACAGCTGCCATGTTGGTGAGTTTAACGTTGTTTAATACAGTCAGATAGGACTTTTCTGTTTGGATGTATGGGGCTGTGAAGGCCAGAAAGTATGTCAGTGACACAGACATCAGTGACACAGACATCAGTGACACAGACAGCAGTGACACAGACAGCAGTGACACAGACAGCAGTGACACAGACATCAGTGACACAGACATCAGTGACACAGACATCAGTGACACAGACAGCAGTGACACAGACAGCAGTGACACAGACATCAGTGACACAGACATCAGTGACACAGACATCAGTGACACAGACATCAGTGACACAGACAGCAGTGACACAGACATCAGTGACACAGACATCAGTGACACAGACATCAGTGACACAGACATCAGTGACACAGACAGCAGTGACACAGACATCAGTGACACAGACATCAGTGACACAGACATCAGTGACACAGACAGCAGTGACACAGACAGCAGTGACACAGACATCAGTGACACAGACATCAGTGACACAGACATCAGTGACACAGACAGCAGTGACACAGACAGCAGTGACACAGACATCAGTGACACAGACAGCAGTGACACAGACATCAGTGACACAGACATCAGTGACACAGACAGCAGTGACACAGACAGCAGTGACACAGACAGCAGTGACACAGACATCAGTGACACAGACATCAGTGACACAGACAGCAGTGACACAGACATCAGTGACACAGACATCAGTGACACAGACATCAGTGACACAGACATCAGTGACACAGACATCAGTGACACAGACAGCAGTGACACAGACATCAGTGACACAGACAGCAGTGACACAGACAGCAGTGACACAGACAGCAGTGACACAGACATCAGTGACACAGACAGCAGAGACACAGACAGCAGAGACACAGACATCAGTGACACAGACAGCAGTGACACAGACAGCAGTGACACAGACAGCAGTGACACAGACATCAGTGACACAGACAGCAGTGACACAGACATCAGAGACACAGACATCAGTGACACAGACAGCAGAGACACAGACATCAGTGACACAGACAGCAGAGACACAGACATCAGTGACACAGACAGCAGTGACACAGACATCAGTGACACAGACATCAGTGACACAGACATCAGTGACACAGACATCAGTGACACAGACATCAGTGACACAGACATCAGTGACACAGACATCAGTGACACAGACATCAGTGACACAGACATCAGTGACACAGACATCAGTGACACAGACAGCAGAGACACAGACATCAGTGACACAGACATCAGTGACACAGACAGCAGAGACACAGACATCAGTGACACAGACATCAGTGACACAGACATCAGTGACACAGACATCAGTGACACAGACATCAGTGACACAGACATCAGTGACACAGACATCAGTGACACAGACATCAGTGACACAGACAGCAGAGACACAGACATCAGTGACACAGACATCAGTGACACAGACATCAGTGACACAGACATCAGTGACACAGACATCAGTGACACAGACATCAGTGACACAGACAGCAGAGACACAGACATCAGTGACACAGACATCAGTGACACAGACAGCAGAGACACAGACATCAGTGACACAGACAGCAGAGACACAGACATCAGTGACACAGACATCAGTGACACAGACAGCAGTGACACAGACATCAGTGACACAGACATCAGTGACACAGACAGCAGTGACACAGACAGCAGTGACACAGACAGCAGTGACACAGACAGCAGTGACACAGACAGCAGTGACACAGACAGCAGTGACACAGACATCAGTGACACAGACAGCAGTGACACAGACATCAGAGACACAGACATCAGTGACACAGACAGCAGAGACACAGACATCAGTGACACAGACAGCAGAGACACAGACATCAGTGACACAGACAGCAGTGACACAGACAGCAGTGACACAGACATCAGTGACACAGACATCAGTGACACAGACATCAGAGACACAGACATCAGTGACACAGACATCAGTGACACAGACATCAGTGACACAGACATCAGTGACACAGACATCAGTGACACAGACATCAGTGACACAGACATCAGTGACACAGACATCAGTGACACAGACATCAGAGACACAGACATCAGTGACACAGACATCAGTGACACAGACATCAGTGACACAGACATCAGTGACACAGACATCAGTGACACAGACATCAGTGACACAGACAGCAGAGACACAGACATCAGTGACACAGACAGCAGTGACACAGACATCAGTGACACAGACATCAGTGACACAGACATCAGTGACACAGACATCAGTGACACAGACATCAGTGACACAGACATCAGTGACACAGACATCAGTGACACAGACATCAGTGACACAGACATCAGTGACACAGACATCAGAGACACAGACATCAGTGACACAGACATCAGTGACACAGACATCAGTGACACAGACAGCAGAGACACAGACATCAGTGACACAGACAGCAGAGACACAGACATCAGTGACACAGACAGCAGTGACACAGACAGCAGAGACACAGACATCAGTGACACAGACATCAGTGACACAGACATCAGTGACACAGACAGCAGAGACACAGACATCAGTGACACAGACATCAGTGACACAGACAGCAGTGACACAGACATCAGTGACACAGACATCAGTGACACAGACATCAGTGACACAGACAGCAGAGACACAGACATCAGTGACACAGACAGCAGAGACACAGACATCAGTGACACAGACAGCAGTGACACAGACAGCAGTGACACAGACAGCAGTGACACAGACAGCAGTGACACAGACAGCAGTGACACAGACAGCAGTGACACAGACAGCAGTGACACAGACAGCAGTGACACAGACAGCACTGACACAGACAGCACTGACACAGACATCAGTGACACAGACAGCAGTGACACAGACAGCACTGACACAGACATCAGTGACACAGACAGCAGTGACACAGACAGCAGTGACACAGACAGCAGTGACACAGACATCAGTGACACAGACAGCACTGACACAGACAGCAGTGACACAGACAGCAGTGACAGTATTTGAAACATTCAGCCTGCCTGTTCCGTCTACGACGTCCGCCTCTGCTCTGTCTGCCTCCGTGTCATCTGGCTCGGTGAACTCGAGCATTTCTTATTTTTAATTCCCCTGAGTCCCCATTTAAACCAATCTAGTGACTTTGTTTGGTGCAGGGCTTAAAGGCATAGTTCAGCCAAACAATGACTTATTTTCTATCAATCACACACCCCATGAAGCCTTGAAAGATGCTAATGTCTCCGGTAGGAGAGACAACGTTGACACTTTGTGTCTCCTACTGGTCATCAAATGATTGGCTTAGGAATGAGACAAAAACAAAAAAATCTCCTTGAATTCAAGTCTCCATTGGGTGTGTAATCGATAGAAAAAAGGTCATATTGGGTTGAACTATCCCTTTAACCCTTAAATGCAATTAATTATTTAAATTGACTAAAATCTTGTTTTCTTTGATGGCCTTCCTGCCCTGGCATTTGGCCTTTGTGCCCTCAGAAAATGGACAACACCAAATCCCAAGTGGCCTTGCCCCTAAAATGATGAAATTCCTGCTCCCAACACACCGTGATGCATTGTGAGCTTGTAGATCAACTATCTATGTGTGTTAATTCTTGGTATTCCTTCTTCCCCTTCTTTATAGACTGCGTGGGAAGTTGTGCCCAGCATGGAGTTGACGATGCAGGGGGGTCCCCAGGACCCCTGGGGACTAATACAGCCCTGGAAGCAACCTGGGCGACACACCAATGAAAGAGTCCCCTGCTGTACAGCCCTATGGAATGCATGTGCTAACTAAAAAACAGCGTACTTCCTCTGTCGGTATGAGCATCAAAACAACATTTAAAAACTATTTTAAATATTTCAAAATTATTTTCAATTGTTTAAATATGTCAAAGCAATGTATGTTTTTATTAGCACCTGCTTATAGGGCTTGACCACACAGACAATGACATCAACTTGCGGCAGGCTTCGTCGCCCTTGAGTCAAAGATGAACCATTTCTAAAATATTTACGATGTTTTAATCTTTAGTTGTAGGGGCCAATTATAATGTCTTGAGGCTTATTAGCCAGGGATAAGCTGCTACTATCTGACAATTTGTCCTTTGATAATATTAACTTTGTCCATGTTAATATTATTCCTTAGTGAAACGCCTCACTAATTACAGAAAGGGATTTTTCTGTTAGTTTGGACTCTATCCTGTGACCACTTTGTTCAAAACTTGTGTTCAAACTGAACTTTGGTTAAATTGCATTTTTAATTTGTCAAATGTGTTAAAACTATACCGTTTGCACATTTATTTTGTTTTATGTTCCTGTTAAATTGCACTATTGAGCAGGACCTGACTGTTTAAATGTGAACATGGAAGTTAGAATGTTTGGAGGTTGGGTAAAACGGAATTTAATAAAAAATAAATTCTACCTCAACTTTGCTCTGTCAATGTCTGCAAGGTTCTGTGAAACAGTACAGATGAGACATAAGGTACAAACAGTGGTTACGTTAGAACGGTAAACTATTAACCTACAGGGATTAGAACATAAAGAACTTTCAGTTTTGCTTGATATCTGCACTCGACGCCAAAGTAAAGTAAAGTGTACATTTAGTAGGATTTGACCCAGGTGAGAAGGTTTGGGGGTGACCGTTGTAGTGTGGGTAAATGTGAACCGTGGACAAATAAGTGTACCTGCTAAAATGTATTCCAAGTAAATCATGGTCGACTAAAACTAAGACTAAATATATTAACAATTTTGTCAACAAATAAAAGCTAAACTAAAAGGTTAGTGAGGGATCTAGTGGAGAAGAGATCCAGTAGAACTAAGACTAGTGGAGAAGAGATCCAGTAGAACTGAAAGACAAGTCATATGCTTGGTTGCGCTCTGAAAATAGCAGATCTACAAGCTCACAACATGTCGCAGACGCGTTGTGAGCTTGTAGATCTGCTATTTTCAGCATGCAACCAAGTGTAAAATCAGCCATTACGACACCATCAAGGCACCGCCAACATACATTATAGTCGACTAAATCAACTGTAGATTTAGTCGACTATAATCTTATCATATTAAGTCGACTAAAACTAGACAAAAACTATAACTTTTCAAATGTCTAAAATATGACAATAACTATATGGAATTTTATTCAAAAGACTATGACTAGACTATTATATATGACTAAAACTAAATAAACATTTGCTGTCAAAATCAACACTATCATGGGATATGAATGAACGCTGTATTTTACAGTGTTTTCAAAATATAGAGTAAAAGGGAGAACGGTTGATCTCACCAGTGAAAGAAATTGGGGCGATTGTTTGTACTGCCAGTGAAAATGTCAGAACACTAGGAACAGTGAACAGTGCGGCCGCTCCTCGGCCCGGGACTCCGGGGGCCCGGGCCCCTGAGCGCACAAATATATTTGTATCATAAAATGAACACATGTACCAGCCATGCCTCTAGAGGGCAGGCTGACAAAAACGTCTTGGCGGGCCTCAACACCGCCGACACCGGCATTACATCATCATTAATCACTTGTCAACACAAGCCCGGTTCAGACACAGCCCAATCATGAGAGGAAATGTTTAGAAACTACTATGAGCTACTACTAACTACAAAGCACAGGGAAATGGATCAAAGGGAACAAAGCAAAAGCTAAACATCCCAAATTAGAGGCATTTTGTTGGCCCTCGTCCACCTGTAGTAGATGAGCCTGACATCGTTATCAGTCATTCATCTGGCCCTGTACTACCTGCATCGTGCTCAGGGGAACACAGGGACTGTGTCTCCAGAGGGGCCACAGTGCATGTACTGATGGACATTGTCCAACAGTACATGCACACACAAGTAGCAGATCTACACGCTCAAAACGCGACGCGTGTTGAGCTTGTAGATCTGTCATTTTTTCTATTTTTGAATTAGAATCCTGAAAACGAACACTTTCATTGTATTTCAAATACATTTAACAAACACATTGGACATAAAAAAGACAATAGAATGTTAATACTAGTCATTAAGCTACTAATACAGACTGAAGTCATTAAAGCGGGTCATGTTTGCATGTTATGAATCATAACAGCTGAAATCAATAATATATCATTATTCTGATATTAACCTGCGGGCCACATTAAGTGAAGAAAATAAATAATTAAGAATAGAATACACACATTGTTGTACACACTTCAACACACTGTACTGAGCAGTGAACCATTTATTGTTTACCTGACAGTTTAAAAAATAAAACAACAACAACAGAATGATGACATCACAATAAAAAAAAACAATAAAATACAATAGAAGCAGAATATCTACTTATGATAGATTCACAACTTTCCCTTTTTTTAGACGTCCCGGGTGCAGTGACACCACCTGACCACTGGGTGGAACTATACGGTGACAAAAAATACCTCACACACACACACACACACACACACACACACACACACACACACACACACACACACACACACACACACACACACACACACACACACACACACACACACACACACACACACACACACAGATTGTATTTACATAATTATGTGAAGGATGCAGGACTCACATTGTTGACAGAACAGAAATGGTTACATTTGTATCGTCTTTGTCAGGTGGAAACCTAGTGAGTGCAAAATAGTTACTTTCCACGATTCAAATAAAAAAACCTAATAGTAACAAACTGCAGATCTACAAACTCAGTAGCCTGGTAAACCCTCCCTCCAGAAATCTCATTTCCATTTGATTTCTGGAGTGAGTCTGGCCAGATCCGCTTTTCTGCAATATTGGCTGTGGGCTGGAGTTGGGCGGGAGTAATACCGTTGACTGACAACCCCTTCAGCCAATGATCGTTTTTTTTCCCCTTCAGCCAATTGCAGTGGATTTTAACCACCTCCGTCACTAATATGACGCAACGGGACTTTTGAGACGGCCATGCCCAAAATAGGTTGCCTTATTGGGATACATGCGTGTCACTACCCGCCCCTCCCGGTTCTCTGAATTTATATTTTTAAATAGGCTCTGTCATGATTAATTGACCACATATAGGAAGTTAAACAACTAAATTCTATCCAAACGATATCTTAATAGTAAATTCCGTGCCTCAAAAACGAAGTTTGAGACCGTTTTAAAAACGAAACTAAGAAGTGAAGGCACTCGGACAACAACAATGGCTGCCGTTCGTCTTTTGTCGCTGCACTCAGGCTGCACTCGGCTTCATTCGGTCTCACTCGAACTCGCCACCTGATTGGCCAACTGTCGCTGTCAATCACAGAACGATGGGCGACGACGCTGATAGGCTCGTCCCTTTGGCGTACACAGCGAATATTGCACAGCGAACAGAAATCAAATGGAAATGAGATTTCTGGAGGGAGGGTTTACCAGGCTACAAACTCAGGTCTTGAGCTTGTAGATCTGCTATTTTTGCTACTTTTGTGCAGGCGGCAAGCGTCAGGTTTTCTAAACGAAGCCAATAAGGAAGTGCTGAATTCTCTGCAGTTCTCATTAATAGGCTCTTGTTGTCTGCAGAACAATTACCACTCCATAGACCATATTCACACGGCGGCCATTTTGCTATTAACACATTGGCTGCCATGGACGCAGATCTGCGTTCTTTTGCGCAAAAGAGCGCACGCTGCCAAGAACGCAGATCTGCGTTCTTTCAAAAAAAAAAAAAATCAAAATAAAAGTTTTTTTTTTTTTTTAAATCCAAAGACCAAGGAGATATGATTTTCCGAAGAATTAGACTCCCATCCACTTCCTTGTAACTTAAAACTTAAAAATTCTGTATCTCGGCTCCTAAGTACTTTTTTTTTCTCATTGAAAAAGTCTGGCAGTCCACTGTAGGAAAAAAAAAAAAAGATGGTAGCCAATGTGTTAAGTTAATGAAATGCCACCCCGTTTCTTCATTGCAAAATGGAGCCGTGTTAACTCATTGAGTGTCAATGACGTGTTTGACGTGTTTTTGAAAAAAAGAAAGAAAAAAACAACGTTTTATCAGATATCGTGATCCAAAGATTACAGCCTTAAAAGGGTTGTATTTCGGCTCCTGTGCACTTTGTTTTTTTACTATATTTTTGGGCCAGACATGTTATTTTCAAAGGCAGACAATTTATGTCAACGAGGTCGCGATGACCTCGTTGACATTTGTGAAACCACACAGTGCAACCCTCAGTGATTAGCATCCATCAGGGGATGGATCGTACTGGAGATAAATATTCTGTGAATACTTGAAAATCTAAGATCAATTGAAAAATCTCTGGCGCTGGGACAACACAGCCAGAAATAAGTCTGGCACTGAACAAGTTAATATGGATTAGAATGGGGATTTGACCCGATTTTAGACTCGATGTTATTACCTTAGTAATCATTGTCATTAATACGTTATGCTTTCAGTCGCTAGTTTAAAGTCTTCTTTCAATTATCATGATGTGGGTTTTTGTAAATTATGGTCCCATTAATTAAAACATGTATGATAAAGTAGGGTAAATGCTTCTAGGGCTTCTATAGACCACCGAAGTCCTGACGCCACTCGTTCATCCCCAGGTTCGTATAGTAATGTCTCTATAGAGAATAACATTGGGTCATCATAGAATCGTCTCATATAAGAATTGTGGTCCAAAAATAAACAAACTGTCTCGGCGTCATTGTCAGGGAGGAGGTTCTGTATCGTTTATGATAGTCAGTCACTTATATCTGATACAGTCTGTTTCTGGCGAAAATGTAACTAATTCGGCGGAAGTAACATTATTTTTTTCTCACCGTCAGTTGATGCTTCATATCCCAACCCGATCGCCAGAGGAAACGTTCTTATTGAACGTTTTTCACCGTTTCTCAAAATCCGTGCATAGACTACTGGAAAACCACAAATTCCGTGCATAGCCGCCTCGCATCTCCCCCATTGTGACTAAACCATTTCGGAGGCGCGCAGTCTCAAGGGAATTGTCGCCGTGTGAAGGACCACCGAGCGAGCTAAAGCGAGCGAGTTGCCGTCCTGAACATTGCGACATTCCCTTGAGCCTACTCAGCGCCGTTTGAGTTACGTACCGATAGGCACAGAATCGTACATGTTGTTGTGGGGACTGCTCTGCTTCCTGTTTTTTTCCGGGTTGCGACTGGTTACGCCCACCGTGGGACTCCCCGTACATATGCACGGAATTTGGGGGTTTCTAGGCGACTATGCACGGAATGACGTGCACAAATCCGTGCAATGTATACTAATTCTCTGGCGATCAGGCTGCATATCCATAAGAGTCAAACCACCGCCGGGGTCATTTGTTTATTTGTGGAACACAGTTCTTATTTGACGCGATATTAAACACGTCTAAGGGGATGCAGAACGGGGGTGGAAAACCGCGAACCAGGTAGACAAACAAAGGATGCGTAAATTACGTCAGATTTGGTCTATTGGCCAATAGACGGTGGTCTGTTGGCTCTACTAAGTGAAGCCCCGCCCCCTCGCTGCCCTTTAAAATAGGCTTTAGTTTCCAGGTGCTTTTCAGAGACCAGAAGCTCCAAGATGGTGGATTTGCATTGGTTGAGAAAGTGGCTTCAAAACGTCTCTGTAGAAAGCAACGGGTGATGAGCCCTTCCTCCATATGTTATTACAATTTACCAAAATAAAACCATAAAAGTAAAACATATGGAGCTAGGAGGTTTCTGGATGACAGAGACGATGCAGCAGGACTCAGGAATGTGTTTTTTTATCTTTACTTTCTGTCATGTGATCCAGTCATGTGATCCAGTCATGTGACCCAGTCATGTGATCCATAAAACAAGTTGAAATCAAAGAGAATTATGAAATGTTTGGACTGACTGCTGATCTGACCTCCGACCTCTTTCCTCTGAATCACGTTTTTTTCTCTCATCGTCAAAATGACCTGGTCTGAGAGAGAGACTATAAAGATGTATGACAACTAGAGAGAGAGAGAGAGAGAGAGAGAGAGAGAGAGAGAGAGAGAGAGAGAGAGAGAGAGAGAGAGAGAGAGAGAGAGAGAGACTATAAACATGTATGACAACTAGAGAGAGAGAGAGAGAGGTTGATCAGTTACAGATTCATAATTTACAATAAAAGTGCTTCAGATCAAAAACATTTTTACAACATCAAAACCGCTGCAACTCCAATCTGATTGGATACAACCAACTCCAATCTGATTGGATACAACCAACTCCAATCTGATTGGATTAAAACCAACTCAAATCTGATTGGATTAAAACCAACTCCAATCTTATTGGATACAACCAACTCCAATCTGATTGGATTAAAACCAACTTCAATCTGATTGGATTAAAACCAACTTCAATCTGATCGGACAAAACCAACTTCAATCTGATTGGACAAAACCAACTTCAATCGGATTGGATGAAACCAACTTCAATCTGATTGGATAACACACTTTTGTGACACAAAGGTCTATCAGGTTCACCTCTTGACCTCTGACCTCGCTGTAAACTCGTCAATAATTAGATCAAGTGATAAAGGTGTATTACGTAACTTTTGACACCAGCCTGTTTCAGGTTTGACACCTATTTTAGAATTTCTCCCCTGAGCAAGCAGGCTCTTTTAGCTCAGTGGTAAAAGGAGACCCGGGTGGTCGAACAGGAAAGTTACGTAGTAAGGCTTTAATTTGATTGACAGGTGAGCCTGATGAGTGACTTTTTGTCGTTTTGTTTTTTGTTTATTTTATTTTATTTATAAAATAGTGAGCGGTAACCGTGGCAACAGCACAACAGGAAACAGTATTATTTACAACAGGAAACAGGAAGTGACACGTTGCTGGCAGACGGACATTAAGGCTTTTTGATGAAAACTTTAAATTAAAAACGTTCGACCAACATGAGCGATAAAGTTCATGTTCAACAAAAAAGGACAAAACTCATGAGCAAAGAAAACAAACTTCTCTTTTTTTCTTTCTGTCTCGCTACATTCTTTTTACTACACTACTTGGTCAATGACCACGCCCCCAATGCCTCCTAGGCCACGCCCCCAATGCCTCCCAGGCCACGCCCCCAACGCCTCCCATACAAGATTTGTTGTTGTTATGTTTTTAAAATATTCTCTTAGGGTTCGTGTTTTTTTCTTTTTGTCCCAATAACCCGACAAATGTAACATTAGTTAGTGTGAGGTTTCGTTATCGTTAGATTTTATTTTATTTTTTTGCTCAGAAACCTCGTCATTCAATGTAGCCACGTTAGCTTAGCTTAATTTAGCATACCTTAGTTTAGTTTACCATAGCATAGCTTAGTTTAGCTTTGCCAAAGATGGTGGAAATTTAGGAAGATCCGCCATACCAATGTTCACCACAAGAGGTGGGATTTAGGTACTTTCCCCATGAAGGCCTATCCAATGGAAATGGCATGGGGGCGTGGCCAATGACCAAGTGATTTAGGGTAAAAAATGCCGTGGCTTTCTCTCTCTCGCTCTCTCTCTCTCTCCCGCATCCTTGGGTTCTTCTTCTTTGGTTGTTTTGTCGATGAATTCTATTGGTTCCTGTCATCGTATGGAAAAGTGCAGACAAGCGTTTTGATTGGATAGCGGTACTGGTAGCTATAGGTGTGACAGTAGTCCTGGTTGCTAGGCGAGGAGAGGAGAGGAGAGGAGAGGAGAGGAGAGGAGAGGAGAGGGGAGAGAGAGAGAGAGAGAGAGAGAGAGAGAGAGAGAGAGAGAGAGAGAGAGAGAGAGAGAGAGAGAGAGAGAGAGAGAGAGAGAGAGAGAGAGCTTGATAATCAAAGTCCACTTTGTCTCATTAAGAATCAGTGTGAGAACGACAGACAGACACAGAATAATAGATAGATAGATAGATAGATAGATAGATAGATAGATAGATAGATAGATAGATAGATAGATAGATAGATAGATAGATAGATAGATAGATAGATAGATAGATAGATAGATAGATAGATAGATAGACAAATGAAATGATAAATATACAAATGGTTTCCCAGGAAACTCCATCTGGTCCCGCCTCTACCAATCAAACCCCTCCTCCTCCGCGTGTGTGTGTGTGTGTGCGTGTGCGTGTGCGTGTGCGTGTGCGTGTGCGTGTGTGTGTGTGTGTGTGTGTGTGTGTAACTGTGGATGGATGGAGGGATGGACAGACGGAGGGAGGGGCATCAGAGTCTATTCTCTCGGTTCATTGGCTCCTCTGCAGTCATATGGGAGGAGTCAACACACTGGCCCCTCCTCCTGTGGGTGGAATCAACACACTGGCTCCTCCTCCTGTGGGAGGAGTCAACACACTGGCTCCTCCTCCATTGGCTCCTCTGTAGTCCTGTGGGAGGAGTCAACATACAATAGATCACTTCCTGTTCACACAATGAAATATGTAATAGAGTATTGAAGTAATCCTCTGAGTCATAGAAGTATTTTTTCTATTGGAAATCCCAGAGAGAAATCTTAGATGTCTTATAAGAACTGTGTTCACCTCTGTACAACTAGAGCCTGTCCTTCTGTACAACTAGAGCCTGTCCTTCTGTACAACTAGAGCCTGTCCTTAAAGACAATGTAAACGAATCACCTCTGTACAACTAAAGTCTGTCCTTCTGTACAACTAGAGCCTGTCCTTCTGTACAACTAGAGCCTGTCCTTCTGTACAACTAAAGCCTGTCCTTAAAGACAATGTAAACAAATCACCTCTGTACAACTAGAGCCTGTCCTTCTGTACAACTAAAGCCTGTCCTTAAAGATAATGTAAACGAATCACCTCTGTACAACTAGAGCCTGTCCTTCTGTACAACTAAAGCCTGTCCTTAAAGACAATGTAAACTAATCACCTCTGTACAACTAAAGCCTGTCCTTAAAGACAATGTAAACGAATCACCTCTGTACAACTAAAGCCTGTCCTTAAAGACAATGTAAACTAATCACCTCTGTACAACTAAAGCCTGTCCTTAAAGACAATGTAAACTAATCACCTCTGTACAACTAAAGCCTGTCCTTCTGTACAACTAAAGCCTGTCCTTCTGTACAACTAAAGCCTGTCCTTAAAGACAATGTAAACGACTCACCTCTGTACAACTAAAGCCTGTCCTTAAAGACAATGTAAACGACTCACCTCTGTACAACTAAAGCCTGTCCTTAAAGACAATGTAAACGAATCACCTCAGTACAACTAAAGCCTGTCCTTAAAGACAATGTAAACGACTCACCTCTGTACAACTAAAGCCTGTCCTTAACACATTGGCTGCCATCTTTTTTTTTTTTCTACAGTAGACTGCCAGACTTTTTCAATGATAAAAAAAAAGTACTCAGGAGCCGAGATACAGAATTTTTAAGTTTTAAGTTAACAAGGAAGTGGATGGGAGTCTAAATCTCCGAAAAATCATATCTCCTTTGGGTCAAATTAAAAAAAATATATATTTTGATTTTTTTTTTTTTTGTTGAAAGAACGCAGATCTGCGTTCTTGGCAGCGTGCGCTCTGCGGACGCAAAAGAACGCAGATCTGCGTCCATGGCAGCCAATGTGTTAAAGACAAGGCAGGTAAACTAATCACCTCTGTACAACTACAGCCTGTCCTTAAAGACAAGGCAGGTAAACTAATCACCTCTGTACAACTACAGCCTGTCCTTAAAGACAAGGCAGGTAAACTAATCACCTCTGTACAACTACAGCCTGTCCTTAAATTCAATTCAATCTTTATTTCAGACTCAGGGTCCATATAACAAAACAGTATGACACATACACAGTGATAAAACTATAAAAAGCAAATAAATAAAACAAAACAAAACAAAACAAAACACATAAAACAAGAAAACAGTCCATCTACAGCTACTCATAGTCAGCAGAGGCTGTTGCACCAATGTCTCCATATCATGGAAGAGAACCGAGTAGAACTCTTGATAGGGTAAATTAAAATCTTAACATGATTGTCAGACTCTTCAAGACGACATATGAATTTGTACATTACATTTCTTAACAGGGCTTGACAGGTAGGTACCCCCAAGTTAACAAACAGCTGGCTGGCACTGTGCCATCTTGGTACCCTCACCAGCAACCGTAAAGCATCATTGTATGCAACTTTTTTTTCTGCTAGCCTAGTAGTTACTCCATAGGTGAGCCGTATACAAAGGTGAACAGAAAGCTTTAAAAAGTGATACCTTGACATGTACAGAACATTTGTGAAATTTCCGCATTAGTATGTTTGCCTGAGCATACAGTTTGCAGCGTTGTCTATGGATGTCTTTATCGTCTGAGAGATCATCAGAGATACAGTGACCAAGATACTTAATCTCACTGCACAGAGATAGTATGTTGCTACTGAGAATGAAGTTAGGGAATACTGCCTTTTTATCCTCTTTACTTCGCACAATCATGATGCTTCTCTTCTTGGCATTATACTTAATATTAAAATCAATGCCATACTGGGAACTGACCCTCAGAAGCTGTTGTAAGCCTGCACTGTACAGGGAGAAGATAATTAAATCATCCGCATACATAAGGTGGTTAACAATAGAATCACCTACTGTATGACACATCCAGTATTACACAGGTTCAGATTCCTAGACAGATCATCCATGTATAAATTAAACAATAGAGGAGATAAAATCCCCCCTTGCTTAACCCCATTACCTACATAGAAATGTTCAGACACAGTACTGCCCCACTTCACCTGCATAGTCTGATGTGCATACCAAAAGGCTAAGATCCTTATAAGTATCCCCTCTTTGGCACATTTTGTCAAATCATTTGAAGTGATTCAATCTGTCAAATGCTCTAGAAGCATCAATAAAAGACAAAAACATGGTGGAATTATGGCTTCTATATTTTACTATAATGTCCTTTAAAGCAAAAATACACATATCAGTGCCATGTTTCCTTTTAAAACCAAACTGGTCATCAGCTGTGGTAATATACCTATCCAACCTGTCCAGCAGGATTTTCTCCAGGACTTTGGAGAGAATGCTAGCTAGAGCAATAGGTCTGTAATTATCAATGCTATTTATTTTCCCAGCTTTGTCCTTGTTAACTGGCACAAGCAGCACAGATAACATGGAATCTGGTAAGACACCATGATTAAGGAATCCAGTAATACACAGAGCAAGTATAGGAGCAAGCTTTAGACTGGCATGTTTTAAGAGTTCAGCTGAGATGTTATCCAGGCCACAAGCTTTGTTCTTTTCTAGCTTCTGGTCGATCCACACGGTCACAACTTTTTTCTGTTCTGGCCCCACAGTGGTGGAATGAACTTCCCACTGATGTCAGGACAGCAGAGTCACTGATGTCAGGACAGCAGAGTCACTGATGTCAGGACAGCAGAGTCACTGATGTCAGGACAGCAGAGTCACTGATGTCAGGACAGCAGAGTCACTGATGTCAGGACAGCAGAGACACTGATGTCAGGACAGCAGAGTCACTGATGTCAGGACAGCAGAGACACTGATGTCAGGACAGCAGAGTCACTGATGTCAGGACAGCAGAGACACTGATGTCAGGACAGCAGAGACACTGATGTCAGGACAGCAGAGTCACTGATGTCAGGACAGCAGAGTCACTGATGTCAGGACAGCAGAGTCACTGATGTCAGGACAGCAGAGTCACTGATGTCAGGACAGCAGAGTCACTGATGTCAGGACAGCAGAGTCACTGATGTCAGGACAGCAGAGACACTGATGTCAGGACAGCAGAGTCACTGATGTCAGGACAGCAGAGTCACTGATGTCAGGACAGCAGAGTCACTGATGTCAGGACAGCAGAGTCACTGATGTCAGGACAGCAGAGTCACTGATGTCAGGACAGCAGAGTCACTGATGTCAGGACAGCAGAGTCACTGATGTCAGGACAGCAGAGTCACTGATGTCAGGACAGCAGAGTCACTGATGTCAGGACAGCAGAGACACTGATGTCAGGACAGCAGAGTCACTGATGTCAGGACAGCAGAGTCACTGATGTCAGGACAGCAGAGACACTGATGTCAGGACAGCAGAGTCACTGATGTCAGGACAGCAGAGTCACTGATGTCAGGACAGCAGAGACACTGATGTCAGGACAGCAGAGTCACTGATGTCAGGACAGCAGAGTCACTGATGTCAGGACAGCAGAGACACTGATGTCAGGACAGCAGAGTCACTGATGTCAGGACAGCAGAGTCACTGATGTCAGGACAGCAGAGTCACTGCCCATCTTTCGCCGCAGGCTGAAAACCCACCTCTTCAGGAAACACTACCCTTCCTCTTTGTTTGGCTTACTTGTTATTAACTAGTTGTACGAACTCTTATTTTATTGTTGTACTGTTTTATTGGATCTTGTTTAGTCGATACACTTTTGTATTAGCTCCTGCTCATTTGATTTAGCTATTTTGTCTCATCTGTTTAAGACAGTAGGTAGCTGATATATAGCACTTTTACCTTAGCGCTAGGTATACTCTTGGTTGCTTGTTTTTGCAGGAAATGCACTTCAGACTTCTGGTGATTAGTAGTTTCGTTCCCTACCTATGTTGAATGCACTTATTGTAAGTCGCTTTGGATAAAAGCGTCTGCTAAATGACTGTAATAATAATAATGATAATAATAATAATAATAATAATAATAATAATAATAAATATAGCTGCAAGCAGCAATGAGCGGTTTCGAGAATAATGGCAGACTGGCAGACTGTGACAGAGTGGCAGACTGGCAGACTGGCAGACTTTGACAGAGTGGCAGACTGGCAGACTGTGACAGAGTGGCAGACTGGCAGACTGGCAGACTGTGACAGACTGTGGCAGACTGGCAGACTGGCAGACAGACAGACTGTGGCAGACTGGCAGACTGGCAGACAGACAGACAGTGACAGAGTGGCAGACTGGCAGACTGTGACAGACTGGCAGACTGGCAGACTGTGACAGAGTGGCAGACAGACAAACAGACAGACTGTGACAGAGTGGCAGAGTGGCAGACTGGCAGACAGACAGACAGTGACAGAGTGGCAGACAGACAGACTGTGGCAGACTGGCAGACAGACAGACAGTGACAGAGTGGCAGACTGGCAGACAGACAGACAGTGACAGAGTGGCAGACTGGCAGACAGACAGACAGTGACAGAGTGGCAGACTGGCAGACAGACAGACTGTGACAGAGTGACAGAGTGGCAGACTGGCAGACAGACAGACAGACAGACAGACAGTGACAGAGTGGCAGACTGGCAGACAGACAGACAGTGACAGAGTGGCAGACTGGCAGACAGACAGACAGTGACAGAGAGAGAGAGAGAGAGAGAGAGAGAGGGAGAGGGAGAGGGAGAGAGAGAGAGAAGGGGAGAGAGAGAGAGAGAGAGAGAGAGAGAGAGAGAGAGAGAGAGAGAGAGAGAGAGAGAGAGAGAGAGAGAGAGAGAGAGAGAGAAAGAAAGAGAGAGAGAGAGAGAGAGAGAGAGAGAGGGAGAGAGAGAGAGAGAGAGAGGCAGTGAGAAAGAGAGGCAGTAAGAGAGAGAGCGAGAGAGAAGAAGTGAACATGCATTAATTAACAAAGTCATGATTTTTGTTCAGTAAATTATATTTGGACCGGTTAAATTGAGGTTTGAACCAGGGACCTATAGACTTGTGGGTAGACAGTGTAAAGGATAAGGATAATTCCAGGTCCGTTCATGAAAGTCCTTGCGGTCTTGTTTCCAATGAGAGCCTGTGAGCAATTAGGGGTTAAGAGTCTTGCTCAGGGACAAATTTCATTTCATCGACACATTTGCTGGCCTGGCCTGGAATCGTACCTGGGGCAACCAGGGCCTCTGGCTCCCTAGGTGGGCTCACTAACCACTCAGCTATGGCCACAGTACAGACTGAGCCATTGGATAGACAGAATTCGATTTCATATGTGGTAAGTTATCATACAGCATGGGTTGCTTATTATATACATACAAGCTCATAACGCGTCACATTGTAGATCGGCTGTATGTGGTTACTGTAGGTGTTGTATTAATAATTACATCTGCAAAGTAACAAGTAACTAAAGCTGTCATCTGCTGTAATTGTAGTAGAGTAGAGTAGT
The DNA here is from genome assembly GCF_963454915.1 of Gymnoscopelus microlampas. Lineage (NCBI taxonomy): Eukaryota > Metazoa > Chordata > Actinopteri > Myctophiformes > Myctophidae > Gymnoscopelus > Gymnoscopelus microlampas. Next base: position 54,647,446 of record NC_139948.1, on the reverse strand, counting down.
AAAGTAAAAGTACCTAAAAATTGTACTGTGCATGTGGCAGGTGTGATTGGTGATGAGTGAGAGGGGTGGATCCAATCCATGGGAATAGGATAATTCCAAATGATGATCACCTCAACGCATTGTTGGGGACAGGGATCGAACCAGCGACCTATGGATTCACAGGCTGCCTCTCTTCTCATTGAGCTAGAGATATGGCCTCCCTGATGGTGTCTGTTGATATCTATAGGTTTTTCCGTCCATTATGAACCAAGCCTCTATTTCGCTAACTACTGTAGATCACTGGTTCACAAAACATTTACCAATAAAGTTTTTTTTTTGTCTCCTCGGACTGGAAACTAGTGAAAATAGTCGACCTACAAGCTCACAACGCGTTGCTATCTGAAAAGTTGTGAGATTGTAGATCGGCTATTTTCACAAGAAAGTATGTCATACATAAAAAACAACTACTCTCAAAAAAGCATTTCATGTTATTGTTTAAAAATTGCACATGTCTGAATTAACAGGGTCATGTTTTGTATAATGCAATATAAATGTAAACTGTAATCAGTGGGATTTGAACCAGGGACCTTCGGCACATGAGGCTCACACTCTACTGGTGGAGCTATTGAATCGACAGCATCAGATAGTGAGAAAGGAGAATCCAACAACACAAAACAAAAGGGCAAATGAATTACGTCATACATTGAAAATAACTACTTTCAAGTACGCATTTCTCGTTATCTTTAACAATTGCACATGCATTGATACAGTCATGTTGTGTGCAATGCAATTGAGTTGAGGTCTGCATGAGGTGAGATTTGAACCAGCGACCCTGTGGTATCAAGGCAGATGATTAAGCCATTGGGCCAACAGACCCGAACTGATGAAAAAGGAGTTCACACACATGACACACTTTCACGCAAATTGCTCAGAAATGCTGGATTTAAATGTTTTTCAAACTGCTCAAAATTGCAGACAATCTAAGGGCGGAGCTTACTGGTCAAAGTGATAGATATGTTCCTCATTGATACAGTCATGTTGTGTGCAATGCAATTATAATGAAGTCTACCTGAGGTGGGATTCGAACCAGCAACCCTGTGGTTTCAAGGCAGATGATTAAGCTATCAAGCTATTGAACCTACACACCTGAACTAGTGAAAAGGGAGTTCAAACACATGACACACTTTCACGCAAATTGCTCAGAAATCCTGGATTTAAATGTTTTTCAAACTGCTCAAAATTGCAGACAATCTAAGGGCAGAGCTTACTGGTCAAAGTGATACATGTGTTCCTCATGAGTCAAGGCACATGTGTAAGCAGGTTTAACGGCTGTCGGCCAAACGAGGCATGACTTTTGCCTGTTTAAAGTTTGCATTTTCAAAAAATTGCTATAGCGCCCCCCTTTGACCAATTGGAGTAAGATTGGTTTCAGTGATACTTGGAATGACCTTCTACAATATTGCAAAGTGTCAAACAAATGCGAGTCTGCATGTATGTTTTAGGGGCAGATGAATAATTGTCATAAAACTGCAATTTTCATTGGCTTATAAAAGCTTAACGTTTTCACTTATGGAAAATCTGCTTGCTCACGTCTGTCGGCATTGGTCCAAAGTTCATGTGTATACAGTTTCGTACAGATTGCTCAATCTGTACGAAGGAAGAGTCTTTTTTACTGCTTTTCATAGAATTCGAAATGGTGGGAGATCTAAAGGTCAGAGGTCAAAAGTCAGAGTGTGAAAGTTGTTAGGCATGAGGAGACGCATGTGTGCATCGAAGTTTCATGGCTGTGGGTCAAACAGGGCATGAGTTGTACCTGTTCAAAGTTGGCATATTTCAATTGAGTGCTACAGCGCCACCCTTTGGCCAATGTTTGTGAGTTTCGGGTTTTCGCCGTTTGGCATAGCCCTCTACCATATTGCCGAATTTCATAAAAAGTGACCACGCGGTTAGGCCAGAACTGGCAAAACCGGCGGAAGAATAATGAACTCTTACAGATGTAATAGGGTTCGAAGCCTGATAGGCTCTCGAAACCTAATAATAATAGTGAAAGCCAAGGAATGCAATAAGGCTTCGAAGCCTTACAGGCTCTCGAAACCTTAAAAAGAGGGAATGAAGTACATCATACATTGAAAACAACTACTCTCAATAAGCATTTCATTTAACAATTGCATGTTTATTCATTGATACAGTCATGTTGTGTGCAATGCAATTGAGTTGAGGTCTGCATGAGGTGAGATTTGAACCGGCGACCCTCTGGTATCAAGGCAGATGATTAAGCCATTGGGCCAACAGACCCGAACTGATGAAAAGGGAGTTCACACACATGACACACTTTCACGCAAATTGCTCAGAAATAGTGGATTTAAATGTTTTTCAAACTGCTCAAAATTGCAGACAATCTAAGGGCGGAGTTTACTGGTTAACAATTGCACATGTATTCATTGATACAGTCATGTTGTGTGCAATGCAATTATAATGAATTCTACATGACGTGGGATTCGAACCAGGAACCCTGTGGTTTCAAGGCAGATGATTAAGCCATTGGGCCAACAGACCTGTACTAGTGAAAAGGGAGTTTACACACATGACACACTTTCACGCAAATTGCTCAGAAATCCTTGGTTTAAATGTTTTTCAAACTGCTCAATATATTTCGGAATGGAAACTAGTGGAAAATAGTCGATCTACAAGCTCACAACGCGTTGCTATCTAAAAAGGTGTGAGATTGTAGATCGGCTATTTTCACAAGAAAGTATGTCATACATAAAAAACAACTACTCTCAAAAGCATTTCGTGTTATTGTCTAAACATTGCACATGTCTGAATTAACAGGGTCATGTTTTGTACAATGCAATTTAAATGTGAACTGTAATAAGTGGGATTCGAACCAGGGACCTTTGGCACATGAGACTCACACTCTACTGGTGGAGCTATCCAATACACAGCCTTAGACAGTGAAAAGGGAGAATCCAACAAAACAAAACAAAAGCGCGAATGAAGTACGTCATACATTGAAAATAACTACTTTCAAGTATTCATTTCTCGTCATCTTTAACAATTGCACATGTATTCATTGATATAGTCATGTTGTGTGCAATGCAATTATAATTAAGTCTACCTGAGGTGGGATTCGAACCGGCTACCCTATGGTTTCAAGGCAGATGATTAAGCGATCAAGCTATTGAACCAACACACCTGAACCTGTGAAAAAGGGCCTCAAACATGTATTTGACACAGTTTCATGCAAATTGCTCAGAAATCCTGGATTTAAATGTTTTTCAAACTGCTCAAAATTGCAGACAATCTAAGGGCAGAGCTTACTGGTCAAAGTGATACATGTGTTCCTCATGAGTCAAGGCACATGTGTAAGCAGGTTTAACGGCTGTCGGCCAAACGAGGCATGACTTTTGCCTGTTTAAAGTTTGCATTTTCAAAAAATTGCTATAGCGCCCCCCTTTGACCAATTGGAGTAAGATTGGTTTCAGTGATACTTGGAAGGACCCTCTACAATATTGCAAAGTGTCAAACAAATGTGAGTCTGCATGTATGTGTTAGGGGCAGATGAATAATTTAAAAAAAAGCTGCAATTTTCATTGGCTTATAAAAGCTTAACGTTTTCACTTATGGAAAATCCGCTTGGTTACGTCTGTCGGCATTGGTCCAAAGTTCATGTGTATACAGTTTCGTACAGATTGCTCATAAATCCCAGGAGGAGTAGGCTTTTTACTGCTTTTTACTGCTTTTCATAGAATTCGAAATGGTGGGAGATCTAAAGGTCAGAGGTCAAAAGTCAGAGTGTGAAAGTTGTTAGGCATGAGGAGACGCATGTGTGCATCGAAGTTTCATGGCTGTGGGTCAAACAGGGCATGAGTTGTACCTGTTCAAAGTTGGCATATTTCAATTGAGTGCTACAGCGCCACCCTTTGGCCAATGTTTGTGAGTTTCGGGTTTTCGCCGTTTGGCATAGCCCTCTACCATATTGCCGAATTTCATAAAAAGTGACCACGCGGTTAGGCCAGAACTGGCAAAACCGGCGGAAGAATAATGAACTCTTACAGATGTAATAGGGTTCGAAGCCTGATAGGCTCTCGAAACCTAATAATAGCTTCATTATAGTGTTGTAGACTTCTTCAGTCACAATTTCAGTGGGGTCTACCTTTTCCACCACAAAAGAGTCACTCTTAACACAGTTGAACAACTCATAGTAGTGTTGCCGCCACAGTTCAGCAATATTGCCTGACCCACACACTCCTTCAATGGAAGATGGTAATTTTACTGTTGTTTATAGTTTTGACCTCTTGCCAGAAATCAAAACAGCTGTTGTTACGCAGCTTTCTGGCAAGTGAGTCTGCCCTCATTGTGTCCTCATTCTTTTTAATGAACCGGACAGCATACTTATATTTGGCATTAGAGGCCTGTTTCTGTTCAAACACAGACCCATGTCTTGGCCTACCTAGACTGAAAGAACGAGCCCAATCGATGGTCTTGAAGGGCGGAGCCAAACCCAGGCGCTGGATTCCAGCGCCTGGGTTTGGAGCACTCTGATTGGTTAGGAGATAACAAGGTCCTAAGACCAGCGTTCCTGCAAGGTTCTCCCAGGCTTTTTTTCTTTTGAAACAAAAAAAAAGGCATGGGTTTCCGAGGCTATGGCCTACCTGATTCTGACCATACTTTAAGAGCATCTCTAGCAGCAGTGTGTAGCTCGGTCACATGTTCATTCCGACCAGGTTTTATACTAAACTCATTTTTCTTTCCCTTGTAAAGACCCTTACTTGAGTCATTTAAAACATTTATAATAAGATGATAAGTAGAACATAAATCTCTACCATGATGCACATTTTTACAGTTAGTGTCACTGCACTGCATGGCTTCCCTTGGAAGAACAACAGAGTCTAGTGATTTGTCTGTGAGTGAGGTATAGTGATTAATATCCTGCTCACTTAGTTTAGTCCAATCCAGCCTCCCTGTGTATGTTTTACTGTCATCCACAGATAGAACTGGAATGTTTTCAACATTTAGGGTCATTACTATCGGGATATGATCTGTGGTGGCCAGATCATAGCATATGTTTATGTTGTCCAGGGAAGCGTGTGCATCAGCTGTGCATATACAGTGATCTAGCCATGACACAGTATGCCATGCCCAAAGTGAATAGCCCAAAGTGTAAAATAATGCTTTTTAGCTCAAATCTAAAAATGACACAGTTCCAGGTCTTAATGGGTTAAACAACCTTTCGTTCATGTCATATTATTATGCTACGTAAATATGTCAATCTTCCCCCACTAAGATACAGTATGTCACCAGGAAAACTTGAGAGATATGTGTTTCCATTAGGACAGATCCAATTTAACCACTTCAACCGCTTCACGTGTTGACGTGTTGTGACGCGTTGTGACGCGTTTTGACACGTTGTAAGCTTGATCTTTAAGATCTAGTTAGGATACCCTAACCCAGAAATAATTCCGGAGGGGAGGGGAGGGTTGCCAGGTTGTGGAGGAGGAGGAGGTCAGGGAGGTAGGGGGTTGCCAGGTTGTGGAGGAGGAGGAGGTCAGGGAGGTAGGGGGTTGCCAGGTTGTGGAGGAGGAGGAGGTCAGGGAGGTAGGGGGTTGCCAGGTTGTGGAGGAGGAGGAGGTCAGGGAGGTAGGGGGTTGCCAGGTTGTGGAGGAGGAGGTGGTCAGGGAGGTAGGGGGTTGCCAGGTTGTGGAGTGCCTTATAAGTGGTGAAGTGAGTTCTTTGTTCTTTGGGCAGCCAGTGTAGGACAGGCTGATAAAATAAGCTTCATATCCATGTGAGTAAACTGATGTGATCTAAGACATTGGTTCTCAAAGTGGGGTCCGGGGACCCCTAGGGGTACTTGAGGTGGTTCCAGGGGGTCCCCAGCTAAATGATAGACAGGAACCAAATGGACCCTTATGGCTCTGTAACTCTGAGAGTGTACAAATGGAACCAAATGGACCCGTCAGTTGTACACTCTCAGAGTTACATTAACATAGATTTTACAATGTGAATTGGGGTCCCAGAGGTATAAATGCCATTAAATGGGGGTCCGTAGCCTCTAATGCATGTCAAACTGGGGGTCCTTGAAATTAAAATGGTTGAGAATCACTGCTAGAGAGCAGTAAAAATCTTCTCTTATGGGGGTCCCTGGCTTACCTTTTCAAATGGGGGTCCGTGGGGTAATAAGTGTCTATTTGGGGGTCCCTGACATGAAAAAGTTTGAGAACCACTGGGTCTAAGATGAACCCTATGGGGTTTATAATGGACTAAAATAACTGTGTGACCCAGGGGGAACAGCGCCCTCTAGTGACCAAAGGAAAGCTGACCTGTTGGTTTCCAGGACGACGGGGGCGGGGCTAGACTGGACGTCGACCGTCAGCGACGCCATGGCAACCAGAGTCTCCGCCTCTTCTGCCGCCGACTCCGATTGGCTCTGGTCTCCGTGCCCCGCCTCCGCGCCGTCCAATGGGGACGCCGCTCCGCCGCTCTGGCCGTCGTCCAATGGGGACGAAGCTCCTCCCCTCTGGGCGTCCGATAGGCTCTGAGAGACCGTCTGAGCCAATCGCTGCAGGCCTGACCAATGATCACCTAGAGAGAGAGAGAGAGAGAGAGAGAGAGAGAGAGAGAGAGAGAGAGAGAGAGAGAGAGAGAGAGAGAGAGAGAGAGAGAGAGAGAGAGAGAGAGACATAGAGACAATTGAAATTTGACATACCGAAAATGTTATTATTTGTTTATCTTGTTGGAAACGGAAAAGATCTGTACCATTGATTCAGTTGCATTAGTTCTAGTTACATTAACATGAAGTCACTAACTATCTCCATGTGGAATATCCAGGGTCTGAGTTCATCTTTGTTTGGTTTAAAAAGTACAACCCTGGAATTCCAACAACACATGAAAAATATGGACATAATCATTCTTGAAGAAACCTGGTGTAGATCAGATGCAGTCACCCATTGCCCCTCAGGCTACCGTGAAATTATTGTTTCTTCTATAAAAAATCACACCCAGTGTGAAGTGGGCGGTGTGTGGTCATCACAACATGACTCACTTTAAAAAAAGGATAGATTACTTTTTTTAAAGTCCATACTGCTATTTATAGGGCTGCACATGTGTCATGTGTTTCGCTAGCCAATCACAGTCCTGAATTTGCAAAGTCAGCCAATCACATTACAGTTAGTGGTGATGACACTAGCTGTAATGTGATTGGCTGATATGAAAAAAGTATCGATTTGCATTAACAATGGAAGGGTTAGGGGGTACACAAATGTTTTGGTCGGTGTCCAAAACTCACTTATAGGGGGCGGCTACACCGCCCCAAAAATCCCACAACTAACAAGGGTAGAGACTCAGGGGGTATCATCATCTGGTATGAATCGGATTTGGACACCTACATTTCACAAATAAAAAAATAAACCTCTCATATTTGGCTTAAAATCCAGAAGGAGATCACTGACTCCAACCAAGATACCTACCTATGTGCCCTATACATCCCTCCCTCTGAGTCTCCATACTTCAACGAGGAGATCTTCCCATGTCTCCACAATGAAATCAACCACTTCCAGGCCCAGAGGGGAAGGTGTTGATCTGTGGAGACCTAAACCACATGCCTGACTTTACAAGAGACATGGGTAATAGGCACATATTTGGTCACAACTACCCAAGAAATATAGTTGACTACCCAAGAACAAGTTCTGATACACAGGTCAACACAAACGGAAAATGCCTCATAGATCTCTGTCAAAGTCTGGGTCTGTACATTGTTAATGGTAGAATGAGAGGGGACTCTCTGGGGCAGTACACCTACGGTTCATCTCTTGGCTGCAGCACTGTTGACCATGTGATCACAGATTTGGACCCATTCTCTCTCAGGGCCTTCACAGTCAAGCCATTAACACCTCTGTCAGATCACAGCCAAATTACTGTGTATCTAAAAAAAAAGGCAGAGACATCTAACACAAAAACTAAACCCAGTAAGCTCTACAATATCACCAAACAATACAGATGGGTCCAAAACAGCACAGATGAATATGGTAAAGCAATTAGAGATCCTAAAATTCAATCACTCATAGACAATTACCTTGTTCAAATTTACCCTCAAAATAATCACGGCATTCATTTGGCGGTACAAAATATAAATCAAATATTTGACCAACTGGCATCTATGTCCAATTTGAAGACATCTAGATCCAAATCTAAACATATACAAACAGAAAAATGGTTTGATTTGGAATGCAAAAACATGAGGAAAAAACTCTGAGAATTATCAAATGAGAAACACAGACAACCAAACAACCAAGACGTGCGTCCTGGCTATTGGGAAGCATTGAAAGAATACAAAACCACACTCAGAATCAAGAGAGCAGAGTTTACACAAAAACAATTAGAAACCATTGAAGAATCACTAAATTCAAACCACTTCTGTGACAATTGGAAAGCATTACATAAAAAACACCATGAAGAGATACCGATCCAAGATGGAGAGGTATGGAAAGACCATTTCAACAAATTATATAGTAAAATAACAATGAACCCAGAGCAAACTAAAATAAATGGAAACATGCTTACATTAGAATTAGCGATTAAACAATATCAAAACCCATTAGACTACCAAATTACTGAAAAAGAATTGAATGAAAAGCTTCAGACTCTGCAGCCTAAAAAGGCCTGTGGAGCTGATAGAATTTTAAATGAAATGCTAAAAAACACAGACACCAAATTAAGATTGGCCATAGTAAAACTGTTCAACTTGATTCTGAGTGTCGGACACTTCCCTGACATCTGGAACAAAGGACTCATCACGGCCATTTTCAAAAGTGGAGATACATTAGACCCTAACAACTACAGAGGCATTTGTGTGAACAGTAATCTGGGGAAGGTGTTTTGTAGTATTTTAAACACAAGACTCATAGACTTCCTTATGAAGCACAATGGGCCGGATTCATAAAGGGATTTGCGACCATATTTTGTACGTACCGGCATTTAGGACAAGTCGTACACATACACCTGATTCATAAAGATTTTTTGGTCTGTGTTTTGTGCGTCAGGTGCGCACGTTCTCACGTCACCCCCGAGGCAGTCTTGCCAGGGCTGAAATGTGCGTATGTCTTTAGAATGCTTTATTCTTCATGCCAAAATCAATTACAACAGTGGCAAACCTCAAATAAAATATATATGTGCCCAACATTTGTCAACACATATATATAAAAAAATAAAAAATAAATGTCAAACGATGTATTGCTTAGACATGATGTAGAATCCACCGCTTTTTATTTATTTTCTAGGCTATGAGTCGCATTTAGAGCTGAAAAGGTCCCTCAGTGTGTTTGCCAGTGGGCCATCTCAGCCAAAGTGTCACATAATAATGAAAATAGGCTTCATGCCTTAATGACACTGCGGAGGGACGGACGCACTTCCAGTGTCCGTCCTGCGGTATTAATTTGTAGGCTAATAGTCTACTGTAGGCTACTCTACTGTATATTGATCACATGAACGCCACACACAACAGCCTAATAAATGTTACCATCTGATGAGGAAACAAGCCTAATAATAGTGGATGAAAGCTGTGTCCAGAAGATATATTCCCCATTCCGACGTAGGACAGTGATATATTAATCAAAAAATAACGAATTTAATCAATAAGTAATCAATAAGCTCTTGTCCATAATCGGATAGCAGCGTTCCATTTGTATGCTGGATTTCATAATCTTTTTACCTTGGTAAAGGTGCGCAATGTTCATTAGAAAAGGCTTATATAATATCCTTTCCACATTTTAATAGCCTTTTATTTGGTAATGGGGTTAAACCTTGTAAACTTCTTTATTCTCATTACACATGAGAGCATTTATTACGTGATCCGCTTCCAGACAGAACAGTAAGTTGTCAAGGCGATGCGACACCGCATATGTTATCTTTAGACGAGAGACGGCAGAGTTGAACTTGTATCAGCGTTGCCAGATGTTGTGAGAGAAATAAGCAACCAGGTCTAGGAAAACAAGCCCAACAGAAGCAACTGGCACTTAGGCCATTATAAGCACTTTAATTAAACCGTTGTGAGCTTGTAGATCTGCTATTTAAAAAAAAAAATGTGTGTAATAAAATGTGGAAGATTTGGAAGATTGTTTAAACATTCTAACAACACAGATCTGCCTCCAGCTGGCACAAAACATTTCCAGATGGGGCTTATAGGGATAAATTAGCCTACATATTAACTTGGGGGTCCATGACATGACAATATTTGAGAACCACCGGTTAAAACAATTAAACAATTGTGAAGCAAGCCCAAATAACCAACTACACTTTAGAAACAAGCCCCAAAAAACGCATCCTACAGCTCCCAATATTTACAAGCAACATTACAGAAAAATAAGTCCAAATTCGCTTATAATAAGCGGACATGGCAACACTGTTTAGCACGGTTCAGCACGGTGACGTTGAAGTTGGATGCTGTTGGATGCAGCCTTCCAGAGAGTAATCATCACACCTGGTCATACGCACTGGTCATACGCACGTCTCTGTCATATACGACACCCCTTTTGAATTGCACGTCCGTTAGTGAGTACCAAAAATACGACCTCCTTTACGAACTTCATTTACACCATATTTACGACCCTCGTTATGAATCCGGCCCATTGTCTTAAGTAAAGCACAAATTGGATTCTTACCAAATTGCAGGACATCGGACCATATTTTCACCCTCCACACCCTAATTGACAAACAGGTAAACCAAAACAAGAAGAAAATCTATGCCTGCTTTGTTGACTTTAAAAAAGCATTCGATTCAATTTGGCATGAGGGATTATTTTATAAATTATTGGAAAGTGGTGTGGGGGGGAAAACATATGAAATAATTAAATCAATGTATACAAACACTAAATGTGCAATAAAAATTGGAAACAAACAAACAACATACTTCACTCAAGGGCGTGGAGTGACCCAGGGCAACCCAATCTCCCCAACCCTCTTCAACATTTATGTTAATGAATTGGCCAAGTTATTAGAACAATCTACTGCTCCTGGCTTCATTCTACATGACTCTGAAATCAGATTCCTCCTTTACGCAGATGACCTGGTTCTGCTGTCACCAACAGAAGAGGGTCTACAGCAGAACCTGGCTCTGCTCGAAACATTCTGTCAGACCTGGGCCCTGACAATTAACTCACTGAGTGCCATTAACGTGTTTGACGTGTTTTTGAAAAAGTAGCATCATTTTTTTTTTTTTTTTTTTTTTTTGAAAAACATGTTCAGAACCCAAGATATCATCATCTGAAGATGTGCAGCTCCATCCACTCCTTGTTTAACTTAGAACTGAAAAAGGCTGTATCTCGCTTCCTAAGCACTTTTTGATTTCTGTGAAAAAAACGCTGGCACTTTTCAGAATCAATTTTGAAATAATTCTGGCAATCCTGGCACTCAATGAGTTAACCCTGAAAAAACTAAAGTAGTCATATTCCAAAAAAGGTCCACAAGTCATGGAAGAAAGTACAACTTCACCTTAGGAACAACACAAATCCAACAATCAAACAATTACAGAAGAAGGCAAGGAGAGCATTTCTACGCCATCAAAAGGTCAACACATGTTGACATCCCAATTAGGACCTGGCTCAAAATATTCCACTCAGTGATTGAACCTATTGCACTATATGGCAGTGAAGTCTGGGGTCCTCTCACAAAACCCCATTTTGAAAAATGGGAAAAACATCCAATGTAAATCCTGCATGAGGAGTTTTGTAAGAGAATCCTCCAGGTTCAGAGGAAGACTCCTAACAATGCATGCAGAGCAGAATTAGGTCAATACCCTCTAATCATCAACATTGAAAAAAAGAGCCATAAAATGTTGGAAACACCTAAAAATGAGTGACCCTAAATCCTATCATTATAAAGCCCACAAAAGCCAAGAGATGAACATAGAGAAGAGTCCCGTCAGTCAGATGGTCCTGATGCTGAACAAACCAATGACCAGCCTCCGGACAGTGACATCACTCCCAACACATCAGACCCAACCAAATTATTAATCAACAGAAACAAAAATACGAGAACTATTGGATCGAAACAACAAAAACCCCAAAGTAAACCTAACCCATTGAGACCTGAAGCCGATTCTACATGTCTCCTGAATCTCAACAGTTTTCTGAAAAACGTTTCTATATCAGTGGTGCTCAATCTTTTTCATGTCAAGGACCCCCACAATTATATGTATTTGGCCGCGGACCCCCATCAAAATATGTTGTTCCAGGGACCCCCCAGAAGCAAAGATTTGAGTTAAAAATGTTCGCTTTAAAAATATATACATTCAAAGATTTGCACACATTTTCACGATTTTTCAAAAAATAGCAGATCTACAAGCTCATAGCGCGGCACCGCGCTATGAGCTTGTATATCTGCTATTTTTGAATAGCCCAAAGTGTAAAATAATGCTTTTTAGCTCAAATCTAAAAATGACACAGTTCCAGGTCTTAATGGGTTAACGTCTATCTGGCCCTAAACAGACAATACACCGTGGCAGAATATGTGAGCACGGTGACTGATGGCAAAGTGAGAAAAACCTTAACAAAGTACAGACTCAGTGAGCACAGCCTAGCCATGGAGAAAGGCTCATATAGACAAAGCTGTCTGTCCAGAGAGGACAGACTGTGTGGAGACAGACCTGTCTGTCCAGAGAGGACAGACTGTGTGGAGACAGACCTGTCTGTCCAGAGAGGACAGACTGTGTGGAGACAGACCTGTCTGTCCAGAGAGGACAGGCTGTGTGGAGACAGACCTGTCTGTCCAGAGAGGACAGGCTGTGTGGAGACAGACCTGTCTGTCCAGAGAGGACAGACTGTGTGGAGACAGACCTGTCTGTCCAGAGAGGACAGGCTGTGCTCTCACTGTGGTCAAGGAGTGGTGGAGACAGAGCTACACTTCTTGACTGCATTATGTGACACATCTAAACACATAAGAGAAGATTACTATCCTACATTCACAAAAATAACAAAAACAAAGATACAGTTTGACTCTATCCAGGTAATCCTCTACTTATTAGGTGAGAAAGCCCAATGTTCAAGGTTGGCAGCAAAATATGTAGCAGCCTGTCACAACATGAGGGACAATGGGTGAACACTATAAGTCTACTACAATTAATAGACTAATGTCATTTTGCTTATGTTTGTCTTGTTTGTATTATTGTCTCCGCCAGGCCGAAGGAATGGCGAGAGAGTATGTTTTACCCTCCGTCTGTCCGTCCGTGTGTGTGTCCGTGTGTCCGTGTGTGTGTCCGTGTGTGTGTCCGTGTGTGTGTCCGTGTGTGTGTCCGTCCTGTCTGTGTGTTACCAGCTAATCTCCGGCACCGTTGGCCCGTTCGCTCCGAAACTGTGCACACACACTCCCTGGATGCCAATTCAGAACCTCTGCCCTAATTTTTTCACATGGGCCTGTTATAGCGCTACCAGGAGGCCGATTTGTGCAAAACCCATTTTTTTACATTACTCCTACAGATTTTATCCAAACGTCATGCAAATCGGTACACAGTATCTCTATAGTCATGTGATCAACACGGATCTGTCCGATTTCCCTTATTCCATCCTCATTACCTATGGTTGGCCTCCAAAGTTTGCAGGATTGGTCCGTTTTGAACAAAAAGCCTCAAACGCACGCAGCTTGCGATTTCCGTGAATTTTCACACTCACATTCCCACTAGGCCGAGGAAGAAATGCCACCCTTTTCACATTGGCCTATTATAGCGCCACCAGCAGGTCTAATTTAGCAAAACACATTTTTGGAACAAAATGCCTCAAATCATGAATGCAGTGTCTGATTGCCGTGAAAGACCTAAGAATAAATGGCACCCTTTTCACATTGGCCTATTATAGCGCCACCAGGAGGCCACAATAACGTACCTGACCTGGCGGAGACCTGTGCTCCGAGGAGCACTTTTTCTAGTTTGTTATGATTCTGAATATGTATTATTATTTTGTAGCATAATGCATGTAATGCTTTGGCAATATAAGAATGCTTGTCATGCCAATAAAGCATATTTGAATTGAATTTAATTGAATTGACAGAGAGAGAGAGAGAGAGAGAGAGAGAGAGAGAGAGAGAGAGAGAGAGAGAGAGAGAGAGACACACAGAGAGAGACATAAAGACAGAAAGAGAGAGAGACATAAAGACAGAAAGAGAGAGAGAGACAGAAAGATACAGACAGAGCGAGAGAGTGACATAGAGACACAGAGAGAGACAGAGAGAGAGAGTGACATAGAGACACAGAGAGAGACAGAGAGAGAGAGTGACATAGAGACACAGAGAGAGACAGAAAGATACAGACAGAGTGAGAGAGTAAGTATATATTATATTTTTATTTTATATTAAGAAAATCATAAAAAAGGAATTGAAAAAACATCCCTTCACGTATTAGAAAGACAACATCAGAGTCTCCATCAAGACACTGTGTTGTGTCAGAGCTATAGAACCATCACTCACTCATCACAACAACCAATTACATATAATTGTGGGGGTCCTTGACATGAAAAGGATTGAGCACCACTGATATAGAAACATACGTTTTTCAGAAAACTGTTGAGATTTAGGAGACATGTAGAATCAGCTTCAGGTCTCAATGGGTCAGGAAATTAAAAATAAATAAATAAATAAAAATAAAAGTGCAAAAATACACACATTCACACACACATTCACACACCCATTCTCACACCCATTCTCACAAAAACACACACACACACACACACACACACACACACACACACACACACACACACACACACACACACACACACAGATGGAGGAGGAAACCATGCAAGGCACCAACCTGCTCATCAGGAGCAGTTAAGGGGTTCAGTGTCTTTGCTCAAGGACACTTCTACACTAACTCTGGGGGAGCCCCCCCAGCCCCCCCCCCCCAACCTGGGATGGAACTGGGAACCTTACGGTCTCCAGTTCACTCTCTACCCCCCCCTGAGCCACTGCCGCCCCCCAGGAGTGACAATCACATCATCATTGAAGTCTAACTGATCCACTACAAACAGGTTACTTTTCACACAGCTGAACAGTTCAAAATACTGATTCTGACAAAACTGTGAGATTGCATCAGACTTGGCAGTCCTGTGTGTGTGTGTGTGTGTGTGTGTGTGTGTGTGTGTGTGTGTGTGTGTGTGTGTGTGTGTGTGTGTGTGTGTGTGTGTGTTACTTTGTATGTGTATCACTTTCTCCAGAGACTCGGTGGCGTTGACACATGGAGCCTGATGAAGAACTGAGTCTGGAAGAACCTCCAACTGAGAGAGAGAGAGAGAGAGAGAGAGAGAGAGAGAGAGAGAGAGAGAGAGAGAGAGAGAGAGAGAGAGAGAGAGAGAGAGAGAGAGAGAGAAGAGAGAGAAAGAGAAAAAGAGAGAGAGAGAGAGAGAAAGAGAAAGAGAAAGAGAAAGAGAAAAAGAGAGAGAGAGAGAAAAAGAAAGAGAAAGAGAAAGAGAGAAAGAGAGAGAGAGAGAAAAAGAGAAAGAGAGAGAGAGATTTAGTCATAATATTTTAGTCATAGCTTTAGTCATGATAACTTTGTTTTCATTTAGTTTTCGTCAGTGAAAAAAGGAAGTCGACTGACATTTAGTCGACACATTTGTATCAACCAATCACAAGTGTTATATGTGCGTACCAGGGGGCCTATTACACTAAAGCAGAATTAAATAAGCCTGGATTTAAGTCAAATCCAGTCTGCTCCGTACAGCCTGGTTTATTCTGTACGAATAAGCCAAGCCAGGCTGAGAAGGAGTGACTTTGTCAAACCAGATTGTGTAGAGCCAGGATGGTAAAGCCAGGCTTCATATATTCCTATAAAAGACCATGAAAGTCCATAGCAGAATCCTTGAACTTGACCAATCATGGAGCCCAACACCAGAGCGGCGTTCTTCTCTGTGGCTGAACAGCAGCCCTGCAGCAGCTCATGGAATCATATGAGGAAGTAAAATGTATTATAAAGCAAGAGAGGAAACACGGCCGCAATAAATATAGATCCAGGGATACGATACGATACGATAATACTTTATTGTCAGTTTGCACTGAAATTTGTCTTGCGACCCAGAAAACAGCCATGTATGCAACATATAACAGTACACACATTTGACATGACACAAGAAAACAACAAAATACAAAATACATACATAAAGACATGCAAAGACAAGAGCAATGTCCACCACTCAGCCTACCCCTGGCTTGGGGCGGCAGTGGCTCAGGGGTAGAGTGGCCGGGTAGTGTGAGCTGGAAAACCGCAAGGTTCCCAGTTCGATCGCGGGCTGGGGCGCTCCCCTAGAGTTAGTGTAGAAGTGTCCTTGAGCAAGACGCTGAACCCCTAATTGCTCCCGATGAGCAGGTTGGTGCCTTGCATGGTTTCCTCCGCCATCGGTGTATGAATGTGTGTGTGAATGGGTTAATGGCACTATCAATGTAAAGCGCTTCGGATAGAAGCGCTATATAAATGCACCATTTACCATTTATAACTCCTGATTAAGCCTCAATGTGGTCTGATGGACAAAGGACCTCTTCAGTTTGACCTTATTGTATGTAGGAACACTGTATCTCCTTCCTGAAGGCAGCAACCTATATTCTCCATACAAAGCATGGCTAGTGTTTGAAGTGATATTCCTTGCCAACCTTATCATACTGTTATCATACGTAGATGTATAGAGCCTCTGAAGTGGTTGTCCAACAATCTTTGAACAAATGTTCACTTGCTGCAGCAGTTGTGACTTTAAGGCTATAGACAGACATCCATACCAGGTGGTACTACAGTACTGCAGGACACTCATAATAACAGAAGTGAAAAACAAAAGAAGAATCTGTCTACTAGCACCAAAAGATCTCAGACGGCGAAGGAAATAGACTCTTTGTTTTGTCTTCTTACCCACTGATTCAATCTGGTCTGACAAAAGGTGGTCAATTACTACTCCTAGGTGGTCAATTACGAACATACCTGGTTGATCTGTTCACTATGAATAGTAATGGGGGATCTGTGTATCTCTAGTGGAGCACCAAAAACAATCTATTCTGTCTTTTTTGTGTTAATGATAAGAGCGTTGTTATCGCTCCACTCCACCACCTTATTTACTCTGTGTTGGTGCAGTCCAGGATCACTGGAACTATCCAAAAGAGAAATCAAAACTGTATCATCAGAGTACTTTAGAATGTATTGGTCTGGTGTGTCAGTGCGACATTCAGACAGACATTTCTCAGTACTACAGCTGTCAGTATAAAGGGTGAAAAGTACAGCTGAGCTTACACAACCCTGGGGAGCACCAACATTAGTGGTTAATGCTGAGGAGAGGGTTCTGTTCACTTTCACCCTCTGTACTCTGTTAGTAAGGAAGGAAGCACACCAGTGAATTAAGTATGGATTCAGTTCCAACTGTACCATCTTTGACACCAGAATATCAGACTGTATTGTATTGAAAGTCTAAGAACAGCACCCTTGCATGATTCTTATTAGACTTATCTAGGTGTTTTGTAATGAAGTGGACCAGTGTGACAACCGCATCCTCTGTACCGCAACCTTTCTTATAAGCAAACTGACAGGGGTCAAATTTGTCTTTAGTTATACTCACAAGATGTTGCAACAGTATTCTTTCCAGTGATTTCATGATCACCGAAGTGAGAGCTGTGGGTCTATAATCCTTATGTTCTTTTGGACATTGGATTTTGGGTAATGGTTTTATGTGTGAGGTTTTCCAACACAGAGGAGTTATATGTGTGTCTACAGAGGTTTGAAATATTGGTTGCCACACAGGAGCCAACTCAGATGCAAAGTTTTTGAGGAGAAAAGCACTGCACTCGTCCGGCCCATTAGCTTTCCTTGTGTTAGTACACAGAAACACTTTTCTGACATCCTCTTCAGTGATGACAATTCTGTCTGAGGGGCCAGGTGTTACAGCCTTAAGTATTTCAGTGCACTTAGAGGAATCGCCTAATGATTCGAATCTGGCATAGAAAGTATTTAGGTCATTGGCAAAGCCAAGTTCATTTTCTGTCACATTTTTGTTTTTAGCTTATTTTCTGTCAATTTAAGTGCACCGAAATCTTTGTTTATGAAGGCTGTTTTCCTTTCATTTATTACTTTCTTTATGTCCTTGGTCACATATGTTTTATTGTTCGGATAGATTTTAATTTCTTTTGTAGGAACAACCAGCTGTACACAAAAAATAATGTAATCATTTGTAACTGTGGTTATTTCGTCCAATGGACCATCTCTAAAAGTGTCCCAATCTGTACAGAGAGATTTTACAGGGAGAAAGCGTGGCAAAGTATTGCCGACAAATGAAATGCACAAGTCGTTCAAAAATATGCAATTAATTTATATACAAGTCCATAAATATATAATTCAGTTAGGCTTAAACATGAGGAGTTTAAGTGAATATTGGAATTATTGCCTACTAATCTACAATGCTATATTATATGCCCATGCAATGATGACATTACATGGAATCCATCTATTTATATAGATAGATTCCGGTCAACGGGGGTCCGGGGGTACACGGGGGGCCGGGGGTCCATGGGGGTCTGGGGGTCCACGGGGGTCCATGAGGGTCCATGGGGGTCCGGGGGGCCACGGGGGGCCGTCAACACAGGGACCCCCGTGGACCCCCGGCCGCCACAGGGACCCCCGTGGACCCCCGGCCGCCCTAAGACAATTTTTTTCCGGGCTTGTAGATCTTCGATTTTCGCATAAGAATTGAATACGTGTGTAAAAACTCATTGGTTTGTGATCACATTGACTGCTTAATGAACAGTAAAGGCAATAGGATTAGTTAAACCTGGCAGTTAGCCTGGTCCGGACCAGGCTAACTTCACAGCTAAATCTCCATGGTAACTAAGGTAGGATTGCTTCAATTTTCTTTCGTGAAAGTCATGGATAAACGTATCCAGGGTGAACTGGATAAACTAATCTGGTTGATAATTCAGCTTTCATGAAACCGATTCATGGATAATCCTGGATCAATTAAGACAGGATAGATCCAGGCTTAACCCCTAAGTCTGCTTTCGTGAAATAGGCCCCTGCTCCCCCAGCAGTGTGTGTGTGTGTGTGTGTGTGTGTGTGTGTGTGTGTGTGTGTGTGTGTGTGTGTGTGTGTGTGTTCGTGTGCGTGTGTGTGTGCGTGTACCTCCCCCCCCAGCAGAGCGGACACACAGTTCTCAGCAGCGTCACAGATGGCCGTGAGGTCGTGACCTCCCTCCAACACCAAGACCACCCGCCCCCCCGCCAGGGTCATCAGCTGCTGGGTCAGGTGACCAAAACCTGCACACGCACACACACACACGCACACACACACACACACACACACACACACACACACACACACACACACACACACACACACACACACACACACACACACACACACACAGTTAATGTAATTAATTAGTTGAATTAATCTGGTGTGTGAGTCATTTCAGAATGCATCTCAGGGTTCTAATAATCACACTGACTAATTAACCCCTTGAGACCTGAAGCCGATTCTACATGTCTCCTAAATCTCAACAGTTTTCTGAAAAACATATGTTTCTATATCAGTGGTGCTCAATCTTTTTCTCACTGCGAAATGTGAATAGCCTAAACATGACTGCTTTATTTTAACTGGAACGCACACTGCTCGCTATGGGTTAAATAAATGAATATAGAAACGTATAACATTCATGGCGATGTGATTGGTATCATAATCTGTCATTCATGATTGACAAAGATTGTACCGTTACCGTGTGTGTGTTCTTCATGTGGTAAAATATGGGTGTTTGGAGAATATTAAAGGGCCTGTTAT
>NC_139948.1:54620187-54625187 GCF_963454915.1 Gymnoscopelus microlampas | reverse complement strand
CTAACATTATAACATGTTTAACCTGTGTAATGATGATTCTGTGTTCTCTAACATTATAACATGTTTAACCTGTGTAATGATGACTCTGTGTTCTCTAACATTATAACATGTTTAACCTGTGTAATGATGACTCTGTGTTCTCTAACATTATAACATGTTTAACCTGTGTAATGATGAGTCTGTGTTCTCTAACATTATAACATGTTTAACCTGTGTAATGATGATTCTGTGTTCTCTAACATTATAACATGTTTAACCTGTGTAATGATGATTCTGTGTTCTCTAACATTATAACATGTTTAACCTGTGTAACGATGATTCTGTGTTCTCTAACATTATAACATGTTTAACCTGTGTAACGATGATTCTGTGTTCTCTATCATTATAACATGTTTAACCTGTGTAATGATGATTCTGTGTTCTCTAACATTATAACATGTTTAACCTGTGTAATGATGACTCTGTGTTCTCTAACATTATAACATGTTTAACCTGTGTAATGATGATTCTGTGTTCTCTAACATTATAACATGTTTAGCCTGTGTAATGATGACTCTGTGTTCTCTAACATTATAACATGTTTAACCTGTGTAATGATGATTCTGTGTTCTCTAACATTATAACATGTTTAACCTGTGTAATGATGATCCTGTGTTCTCTAACATTATAGCATGTTTAGCCTTTGTAATGACTAGAAGCTCGCCCCCGCTATGCGGGGGCTCGCGTGTAGCCCGCGGCCGCGCCCACGTAGGGCCCGCGGCCACTTGGCAACTCATATAAGTGGCGTAGCGTCATGAGGGTCAGTGGGGCCGTGGCTCGGTCAGTGAAGACCCTGTAGTGCGGATGATATGTGGCATAGAGGGGCAGATTGTAAATCCCCAGAGGAAACATCCGTGGGCTACCATTGGTTCAGCGATGTGTGCGGTCGCCCTAAGGCCCCTCCTCCTCCACCAATGTGTAGTATTGAGAGCCCTGACGTCACAACAATTGGAGCGATGGGCACTGCACTGTGGTTGGTTAGGGTACACCTAGGGCCCAGGTAGAACCCAGTTAAAGCCTGCATGGGCAAACCCAGGTAGGACCCGCCTTGGTCCCACATAAACATGGGTAGTTGGGGCCCACCTAAGGGCCAGGTAGAAGCTACTTATAGCCTGCATGGGCATCGCAGTTGGGACTGAAGTGGATGCCGCTGACATTGCTGACATGGGGTCCATATGGTTTAGCCCACCTTGAAACCATATGGGAACTACGCTGGCATGCTGGCTGTAATGCAAACGCTGCATCATACCTGCAGTGTGTAGTTTGATGTTGTGTGTGTAGCAGATATACCTGCAGTGTGTAGATCAATGTCCATATGAAAGTCAATGCCCAGCAGTGTTTTTTTTCCCCAGCAGAGTTTCTAGTGTCTCTGTCTCTCTCTGGAAGAGGTTGCACATGAACTCTGCAGCCGCACTGAGGCGCTCCAACACAAACACTCTGACATTAAGCTGCTTCACACAACAAACATCAGCACGATGCTGCTGTTTGTCCAAAAGACACAATCTCCTCTCCCACCGACGTCATGTGTTCATTTATCGACAGCCGTACAGACTCCTTTTGACACATTTTACCTCGTTTATCCAGCTCTCACTGACTCATCGGGCTGTTATTTTGCTGCGATCAAGTCAACGATGTGAGAGATTAGCTATCACAGACGGACGGACAGGGGGTGAAACATAGTCTTGCGCCATGCCTTTCGGCCTGGCGGAGACAATAAAAAAAGGAAAGTAAAGGAAATGAGCATTTCTGCAACAAAAGTAGTCAACAAACTATACTATGAAAACATGGGCCACATTGTCAAAGAATGTAAGAAAGAGGCAGTCATGTAGAAAATAGCCTTACAAAGCTTACAAAGCCTGTCAACGTGAGGCGTTTTGAGCTTGTAGATCGGCTATTTTCACAATATGTACTTGTGGAACGGAGTCAAACAGAATGGGGGGGTCCCCAGATCAAGTACGTTTATTTGGGGGGGGGGGGGGGTCGGCGTGAAAGGGTTGATAAGCACTGCTGTAATTGGAGCGAAATTATCTGAAATTACTACATGACCATAATGCAGCCTAACATGCGTTGCACGGGGCGGTCCTGCCATTACGTTAGTTAGTTGCTGTGGAGCTACATAGTTCTCCAGAAGACACACACAAACATACACCATCTACAATGGACTAACTGAGCAGCAATATTGACATTCACCACACGAACGTGCATTGTTGACAAAGTGATTGCACAGCCGCTGCAGGCATGACAACCACGTTAGCGTTAGCGACATGGCAGCTATCACAGCGCCCTGTCCGTCGTCGCTGGGACTAACTGTGATGGCTACAGCAGTAACAGCAAGCTGTCTGCGATGCCATTGTCTGGAGACTGCTCTTAGCGTGACACGACCAATGAGAGTGAGCGCTGTAGTTGTTGCTAAGATACGGTGGCGTCTCTGCCCCATAGCTTGTAGATCTCTCACGCATGATTGGCGTAGGCTGCGTTGCCAGGTCTGACTGTTTGTATAAGCGATTTTGGGCTTATTTGGGTGCACTTTTGGGCTCGTTTCCATAGACCACGGCAGCGCTTATTTCTTTCCCGTGACCGATGTGGCAAAAAAAGTGCAAAACGAACCATCCGGAAGTAAATTGCGAGATGAAATATATAGCACTTTTTGATTATTAGGGAAGGAGACACATGTGAAGGTTGAAAATGAAAGGTAGGAGATTATATAGTTTTTCATGAGGGATTTTTGTAGCAAGTTGTGAGAGAATTGGGCCACTCCTGTGGGCGGGGGGCTGATTAGAACCATTGGGGTTTGAAAGGAGACGCTCTCTGTTTGAGTGATAAGATGATTCTGTGTTCTCTAACATTATAACATGTTTAACCTGTGTAATGATGATTCTGTGTTCTCTAACATTATAACATGTTTAACCTGTGTAATGATGATCCTGTGTTCTCTAACATTACAGCATGTTTAGCCTGTGTAATGATGATTCTGTGTTCTCTAACATTATAGCATGTTTAACCTGTGTAATGATGATTCTGTGTTCTCTAACATTATAACATGTTTAGCCTGTGTAATGATGATTCTGTGTTCTCTAACATTATAACATGTTTAACCTGTGTAATGATGATCCTGTGTTCTCTAACATTATAACATGTTTAACCTGTGTAATGATGATCCTGTGTTCTCTAACATTATAACATGTTTAACCTGTGTAATGATGATTCTGTGTTCTCTAACATTATAACATGTTTAACCTGTTTAATGATGATTCTGTGTTCTCTAACATTATAACATGTTTAACCTGTGTAATGATGATGCTGTGTTCTCTAACATTATACCATGTTTAACCTGTGTAATGATGATTCTGTGTTCTCTAACATTATTACATGTTTAACCTGTTTAATGATGATTCTGTGTTCTCTAACATTATAACATGTTTAACCTGTTTAATGATGATTCTGTGTTCTCTAACATTATAACATGTTTAACCTGTGTAATGATGATTTAAGCAATATTACACGAGAGGGTGTGCTTTACCGTCATTATTGGCACGACAGTGATGCGGTCAGGAACGAGGCGCCAGCCGAGTTCCGCCAGCATCACTGAAGTGCCAATAATGACGGTAAAGCACACCCTCGAGTGTAATATTGCGATTATACAACAGTTACCAACAAAACACATCCAAATGTATTCATATTGTGGGGCAATTAATAATAAAAATGTTTCGCTATTGTCCGTTTCCCTGTAAAGAGAAGAGTTTTTGACTGAGAGACATTAAATAGTCCCTGTAGCAGTGCTTTGAGTTTGAGGCACGTCTCATCAACACAGCTGAGCTATCAATGCTTGCGCAGTGGAATGAATTCCAGTAGGCTATACAGTATGCTCCGTCGTACGACCGTGTCACGCGGCCAAAATAACTGATCTACAAGCTGACAACGCGTGAACTTGTAGATCGGCTATTTTGGCCGCGTGACACGGTCGTACGACGGAGCATATAGCCTACTGGACTGTTAACGAAATGGGAGTCATTTTACTTTACACAGGAGGATATTTATAACCTTCTAACCATTGATCAACCGTAAATCCACCAAATTAACAACATAGTCCATTTTGCATAGCTGTTTGTTCTCCGGTGGCGGCGGTGGGTCAGGCTACTGTCTGTTTGTTTTCCTACCGTGGGACAGAGTGACTTCACAGCACAGCTGTGCCATATAATGGTCTAATCAGGTGCGGACTGGACTGCACTGCGGAGTGATTTATTAATGTGATTAGGCCCGTGCTATGATGCTGGTTTGAAGCACGGCTAGAAAGCTATTTCAACCAATCAGATTGCTTGGTCGGAACTACCTGTTGTATAATTAAGCAATATTACACGAGAGGGTGTGCTTTACCGTCATTATTGGCACGACAGTGATGCGGTCAGGAACGAGGCGCCAGCCGAGTTCCGCCAGCATCACTGAAGTGCCAATAATGACGGTAAAGCACACCCTCGAGTGTAATATTGCGATTATACAACAGTTACCAACAAAACACATCCAAATGTATTCATATTGTGGGGCAATTAATAATAAAAATGTTTCGCTATTGTCCGTTTCCCTGTAAAGAGAAGAGTTTTTGACTGAGAGACATTAAATAGTCCCTGTAGCAGTGCTTTGAGTTTGAGGCACGTCTCATCAACACAGCTGAGCTATCAATGCTTGCGCAGTGGAATGAATTCCAGTAGGCTATATGCTCCGTCGTACGACCGTGTCACGCGGCCAAAATAACTGATCTACAAGCTGACAACGCGTGAACTTGTAGATCGGCTATTTTGGCCGCGTGACACGGTCGTACGACGGAGCATATAGCCTACTGGACTGTTAACGAAATGGGAGTCATTTTACTTTACACAGGAGGATATTTATAACCTTCTAACCATTGATCAACCGTAAATCCACCAAATTAACAACATAGTCCATTTTGCATAGCTGTTTGTTCT